>NC_089537.1:23433463-23752693 GCF_963924715.1 Thunnus thynnus
CCAAATTTAGTGCCTTCTGGTTGTCAATTCTATGTGGGGATGTTTGGACCGAATAGTACAATACTCCAATTTAAACTAATTTACTGAAATAGCATCTGTGAGTGGGGGTTCTTCAAAACAAGTGACTGCTTGAGGTTTGTCTAAATTATCAGTGCTCACTTTACAGAAACCACTGTACACAAGGTTTCTACTAGAGCCCTGCATGGGACTGTTTTCCTAATCCCACTCCCGCCCGCTGCTGCTGGATACCTGACCATTATCACTCGCTCCTGCCATAAGTGTGTCCACTCCCGCCTGCTCCTGCAAATATTCTGACCATTCACTCATTGTGTCTTCTCCCGTACTGCAGGGAAGCCACATTATTTTACTGTGTACTATTAATAGAGATGCAAACCTGTTGGTAATAATGTAGCGAAACTGCGTTCTAGTGAATATACATTCATATTAGTGCAATAACCAGTTATTCTAGTGCAATTAATATGCCTGTTCTATGGCAGAATTACATTGTATTTATTTCTTTTAACCTACTTATTATTTTAGAACATGTGTTGTTGTCATTGGTTGTTTTATTTTGTTTCATTTTTCTGTGTCTTTTAATGCACTGATGAGGAGTAGTGCTAATGATGATGGTATGTGACCTGATGCAAGCTTACAACTCTTCTGTTCCCTCCTAAATGAACACAAAAGTAGTAATAACCTGCAGTATCGCAATATGCACATATTGTTCGGTGTTTCTGTTCTCAGTTCGTTCAAGTTGGCAGGTCACAGCAGTCAGTGGTGCCTAGTCATGAGTATGTGTGTATGTGTGTGAGGAGGAGTGGTAGCAGGTAGATGTGTCAGTGGGCACCAGGAGGAGCGCAGACTGAGCACTCAGCCCAGCTCTGTGAGAGTTTGCCTGCAGCACTGCCTAAATCCCGGGACCCGCAGTATATTTTTTGACCTCCCGCTCCCGCCAGCAGCAAAGTTACAACTGCCTGTTCCTGCAAGATTCGCGTTGGGTACCGCGAGACCTGTGGGATCCCAATCTCAATGCGGTCCTCTACTGAGTACAATTACTCGCAACCCCATGGGTGACTCATATATTTCATTAGTATGTGTCGCATTCAAGTTTCTCACAAGGAACAGTTTGCATAGATGACAGGCTAACAATGAAAATGTGTCGCCACGCTATTGGGTAGAAGTAATCAGCTGGTGACACCTGAAACTCAAATCATGCATTGACAGCTAGGAAATGATTGAGTGTGCATGATAAATGAGAATGACAGGGAGGTATGAGCGATAAAATTACGCCAGGCATGAGTGAACTTTCGCTAAGCTTCATATGGTTCCCTTTGCGTCATTAAAAAGGCAATGTTGGGACAGGCAGGAGTGTGTTTGGTTATTAGCAATAATTCATAATTATCGTTGATAATTATGAATTATGAAATCAAGGTATTGTTAAAATTAATCAATAATTCCGACACCAACTGTTGGATCTGTGAGGAGCACAGTTGGTTATTAACAATAATTAACAATTATCGTAATGATTAATTAATTATAAAATTAATAAAATCATTCATATGTATTAACAGATAGGGGGCACCACCCGGAAACTGGGACCAATAACCAAACAAGGTAGTGTCATGAAAGTTCACCTAGAATGTTAATATCTGAGAGATGTCAACATTCCTGGGTGAACAAAGACGGTTGAAGTTCAAGCTCTGGCTCCTTCAATCAGCCACTTTTAACAATATGTTAGACACAATAATGACAAAAGAACTTTTCTTTAAAGATATAACTATTTATTTAACTTAGCAAGGTTAACAAAGTTAACAAATGCTCTGATAAATAAACTACCATTCTAAAATCTAATTCTACCAAGCAAAACACAAACAGCTATGTACAGGGTTGAGCACATGCATGGGAATGCATGTGTGTGTGTGTGTGTCTGTGTGTGTGTGTGTGTGTGTGTGTTTGTTTGTGTCTGAGAGAGAGAGAAGATGGCGATGGTGCCTGACGTGATGATGTTGGCGGTCTGCGACAGGGATGTGACTATGGGAGGAAGTCACGTCACACAAGACCCGAATGGCGGATCATCTCAATCTCATCTTCAACCTCATGTCCCCAGGGAACCGGCTCCCTCCAAAGACCTTATAGTGGTTGAATTCACTTTCTCATTCTCATTGTATTGAGATGTCATCTGTTCTGCTTTCCTCAACCGCAGGTCTGAGTTTGACAACTACCATTGATCCTCAACCTGGCCTTGTGGTTCGGCGGCAACAACTTTTATTCACACCATGTCCTTTTCAACTCTCAAGCTGCCAGACCCCTGCAATAGCTCAACCAGGGCACGTACTGGAGATAGTTGGATCCCAAACTATACTGCCGAGTCTTTGTAACCCGCTCGTTGCTCATTTGCAACCTGTGTGGTGCCCCTTCCCATCCCACCACATGCACCCTCTCTGCTCCTCTGCCCCACACCTCAGCTGTGGAAAAGCAAAGTCCCACTGTTTTCTGTGGCTTACCACCAGCAGCTCCTCCACTGTCCATTACCCCCAAATCATCCATTGCCCAGCCATCCACCCTTGGCTCTCTCCCCAAAAGTGTGGATAAGAGAGGAAGACCCAACCTCTGCACGGGCAGGGGGATGATCTGCAATTGATCATGCCATCTCCCTCATCTGCCTCGCAGGCCAAGGAGTCTGGTTGTCCAAGGCGGACGTTACCAGCTCTTTCAAGGTCCTTCCTATCCACCCTGAATATTGGCATCTTTTCTGAGTCCTCTGGAGGGGCGCATACTATTTTGCTGTGTTTTTGACCTTTAGCTGCAAGTGTAGCCCAAAAATCTTTAACTCCTTATCTGAGGCTCTCTGCTGGGTTCTGTCGAACAACTACAAACCCCAGTGAATCATTCACCCACTTGATGACTTTCTCACAGTTATGCAGCTGCTCTTTTTTTAAGTTGTAGACTTCAACAAAAAAGGCAGTGCGGTGTGCCACGTGTTTTACAACCTGCAAAAAGCGCTCTATCTGATCAAGGCTGTATTGGGTGTTCTACTGCTTTTACTGTGGATTCTATGGTGCTTTTATGTCTGGAGCACTGGACAAAATGAATTTTTCCGGCTGAGACAATAAAGTTGGTCTGAATCTGTATCTAAAAAACTGTCATAAAAAAGTCTCTTACACAATTTTCTACAGAAGTACAACAGTTGTTGTGCAACTGGTCCAGTACCTTCTGCTATGCTTTGTGAAAGCTATCAGATGTGTGTTGTCATAGTAACAATCTTTCACAACTTATTTATGTTGGTCATCACAGTAACAAAACTTCATCAGGAGGGTGACATGTCAATTCCACAATGAAATACAGCAGCAAGAAAGGCACAATTTCACTTTAATGAATTCAGAGTAAAAATTATATTTCATACATTCAAAATGTTAAGACTTGACAATGGGATTCCAGCTCTTTCTGTATGAAGGTCAGATGGGCATTACTGAGCAGTATTGTCCATATCAGTGACATGATTTAGCACAATGACTGCAGTGAACTCCAAACTAGTTTGTTCCCCAGGACACAGATCAGGTAAGAAAAAGATCCAGAAGATGGAGATTGAGAAAAAAAGCCCTCATGACTTCAAAAAACCCCTTTTTTTTTTCATTTTTGCACTATTTTCAAAATGGTCTTCACTCTTGATTCAAAACTCTGCTTGCTGTCAATTTCAGACTTTCACTGTCAGGTTTGGTCCTGACTTCCTGAAGTCAACAACATTTCTTGATTTTATTAACATTTTACTCAAAAAGGACTCTTAAGCACAGTAAAAGAATCCACTTTAGACCTGCCTCCCCTCCCTTGTTTTTATTACTCAGTTATTTGTTTATTTAACTTGGACCATACAGATAAGCACATTACATACAGGTAATGCAATACTTTATGAATGAAAACTCTAAGTTCTATTTTTGAAGAATTTGACCATGGTGTCATTTTACCTCTTATAGTTTTTATAAAAATATTACAGGTGTGATTATTGATTTGGAGGCCTGCACCCTGATAATCACAGAGTAGGATATATGTGATAAAATCGTGGCATGCGTATACATTTTAGCTGCTTTAAGAGATATACATGGTCTTACCAAACAAAAACAGTTAGTAGTCTAGACAATTTCCTTATATGGGCATCACACTTAAGTTGAGAATGCAAAATGACATCTAGATATTTATGGATCCCTCCAGACATGTTTTAAGACATATAAAAAATACTCTGCTTGAAATAAAAGAATCTGTCTGATATGGTTTTTCCAACAAAACCAGTTCAATTATCTTGTTAAAATTCTTAAATCTATATCTTGTCTTTCTCCTTCATTAAAATTCCAGAATTTATGAACATGCAAATATTGTTCATTGTTCATTTTCAGTGTATGTGCACTGGAGGCTTCAGGTTTCACATCACACTTGTATAAGCTGCATACTGGACCATGATTGGCTCCAAACTAGTTGTGATGTCATAAATCATGCTCCTAGTTTTAAACTCAGATTTAAACTTTCCCCTTTCAACAGATGAAACAGCCTTTTAGTGTCAAACCTTCCTTTACATCATACTGCACATTGTAGCATAAAAATTTAAGTGAAGGAACAATAAGGAAAAACACATTTTTGGGGGGACTTTAAGCTGACTACAACTGAGTCATCAGAAAATGTAATTATAGGATACTGTATATCTAATTTCTCATAGAAACTTCTTCAGAAATGACAAAACCATCTGACAGTGTGGAAATAGTTCAATAATGTCACAAGTGACATTTTCAGTGAGAAACAAATTTCTTCATCTTTATCAGGAAAACGTTGAGACAGAAGCACAGACTGTAATAAACCACACCCAAAGCAGGAGGACATACTAGTATACAAATCAAACACACATACACTCCTAACATTGAAAAAAGTTTATATTTATTATAATAAAAATATAATACAGTATAAAAAAAGTTGTCAGAATGAATTTGGTACTGAGAGACAAAAAGACATCACAAGGAATATTTGAATACAATATGTTTTTGTATTTTAATAAATATCATAGTGATGTGTCAAAAGAGATAGGTGTAGGAATATTATACAGATCATTTAGTGTTGCCTCTTTAAACTGTTCTTTCTTTAAAAAGACAAAAAACCTTTAGCAAACTGGATGTATAATGCAATAATAGACAGTGGGCTGCAGGTTTCTAATTAAATAAATGTAATTTTTCATGCCGTCCTGCTGGATTATCTAAAAAGATTTTTAAGTACAATAAGTGTATGGTTTAATTTGTTAAATCAATCACTTTTTAATATTAGAATTGTGCAAATTAAAAAAAAAAATCTATTTGATTTTTTGGGGGAGATAGTATTGATTTATATATATAATCTATATTCCTGTAATATTCCTTTGAGATTACTGTTGAACAGCTTTGTTTTCAGGTAAATGTATCAGTGGGGCTGGTGAACTGAGAACTTCATTGATCTGAAATAATATTATGTGTATTAATATCAGTCTGTATCCTTTCAGCCCAGCATCAGTAATAATGTTAGACCATAAAAGACGAGTCAGCATCTCATGGTTTAATGGATGGATGTGAAAAAACCCGAGTGTAACCAAGTGTTTTAGTTGCTTAACCACAGTCAGCCCAAACCATGATCTTTACCTAACTTTCACGTATGTCTGTCTGACAGAACAGGTACGCTTCTATTTTAACAGCTGTCTACACGCGATAAGTAACAGCTTGCATTTCACTCGCACTACACCTGGAAGTCTATTTTCTTTCATTTTTGGTAACTGCAATGGTTGTGTGTTGTAGTTATTGTGTAGTGATTGACCTACACTCACTGTGCCTGAATGCATCCTGAATGTAGACACAGATGGAACTGTTGTGATGCTGCTGCTCTGCTAACGTGCTGCATACACTAAGCGTCCTGTGTAGATGTGGTGTAACATAAGAACTGCATGTAAAAACTCAACTTCCTCATTCATTTCACCCTTATATTGACCACTGCAATGGGGTTCTTACACAGAACAGTCTTTTCAGTACTCTGCTCTGCTCTCAAGGTCTCAACCTTGTCTGGGACACATTTGGCCTTGTCTTTGTCAGCCAATCCCTGCTCCTTCCAGACACACACGCGCACACACACACACACACACACACACACACACACACACACACACACACACACACACACACACACTTTTCTGGTACTTCCTTCCCCTTGCTGGCTGACTTATATGGAGTAACTTCAGCTGAGCTGTGAGTCAGACAGTTCTGGTCCTCAGTGTCAGACAACAAGGAGAAGCTCCTCTGCTGGCCAGGTGGTAAGTCAGCTCAGCTCAGCCTAATTCTCATTCCCACAAACATCTGATTTGAGCTCCTTGGAGGATCTCATTTAAAGGGATTGTTTTCTAGTTCTCCTTATTTGCATGCTTTACAGAAGCATGCACACAGAATTTAATAGCTCTTATATAATACTACACATTTTCAAAAGCTTGACAATATTTAGAATTTTCATTTCATACTGACTGCATCATTGCATCATATTGTGAATGCTGTGTATGATAGTTGCATTTGTGTTCCTGACAGATTTCCCTGCTAACATTTGAGGAGAAGATGGAATCAACAACTCCTAATAATATATACGATTATTACAATACCAATGACTCTGACAGTTACAATTCGACGCCGGTTGGACTATGTACTAGTGATGGTGAAAACTTACTGGGAGCTCAATTGTCCACCATTTACTACTTCATGTTTCTCTTCAGTCTCTTTGGCAACGGGCTGGTCCTGGTCATCATCCATCGGTGAGTAGACAAACAAAACTCTCAAATTCAGAAAAAATATTGGTTTAGCATTTTAAAGCAATTAGAGGTAGAAAATGTACAATTTTTAAACTTGTAAAATACACACAACCCTTATTATAATTACCTGTGAATTACAGGATAATTGAAATAGTCTACAAAGAGTAAATTAAAGTTGTAATCCTTACAATTTAGCATCAAGTGTGATTTACTACTACTGATCCCAGAATTTTGTGAGCAGCAAACACTAGTGAAGCAACTACTTTGTTAAAAATACAACAGAAGAACAACTGCTACAGCTCTGATACACTGTTAGGAGAGTGAACAGTGAGGCTGATACTAATGAGATAAAATTAAAAACAGTAGTGCTGGATTATAGTCACTAGTGTATGTGTTGGCAGTTTGACTCAAGTGCGCAAATGTGGACCCCGGCACTGACAATTAAAACTACTTTGTAGACAGGTTACTAAATGTAAATGCATTGAATGGCTCTTGCTCAAAAATGCAGGTCAAAAACAGCATCAAAAATTCTTCTCTGGGCTCTTACAGAAATTGGCACAAGAAAAGGAGGGTTCTTTGTTCCCCCCTTGGTTAAAAGAACATGAAATTTGTTATGTTAATCTTATTATGGTTGTGATTAGCAACAATGTCTCCTAAAAATTTGATTCATATTTTACTTTTGGGAGAAACATAACCTTTGTCTGGATAAATTCACTTTGGTTGATGTTAAGTGCTAACCAAGAGCCATGCTAGCACATGACATTGCTGATGTTAAACAAGTATAATGCCTACCATGGTAACCACCTTAATTTACATTTCTAACATGTGCTATTTAGCATTGAACACAAAGAACAGCTGAGGATGATGGGAGTGTCATTAGTTTTGAGGTGTTTGGTCAAAAAAACGAAGTACCGGTCACATTGAAATACTAACTTGTTGGCACTAGATTCCCACACAGACTACTGTATATCTGGGTGGCACTCTCAGGCAGATTCATTTCATGCATTTTCAACCTTGATGCCAAATTTGTCAACTCACATTACTGAGCTGGCTGTGCACATCCTATTTTGCAATGTAGACCAGAGCAGAAGTGTTGCACTCAATCCTGCAAGGCTGCACAATGTGCACAAGTCATCAATATATTATCAATAACAGGCACTGATACACTGAAACATTCGAACATCCTTCATGATTCAAAACTAATGTCTTGCAATCTCTTAATTTCAAAGTTAAAAATGGCCTTGACAATTCAAATAAATGCCTGATTACGAAATGTCATTTTCCTGGAGGTTATGCAGTGGTGTCAGGGTAAAATATTAGGCAATTACAGGCAGTACAAGAAGCTAGCTTGCACACCACAAAAACAAAAGACTGAACTGAGATAATTGTGTAACATTGAATGAGTGAGCTTCCTCTATTTCAGGACTCTACAGTATGACCTGTCAATTAATAGATTTCAAAGCAGTTTATCTAGTTGACACGCTTTACTTAAATTGATGCTAAAGATGTTCAGATTTACTTCACTGCCACCAACCAATCCACAGTTTGGAAATTTTTGCAAAATATTACTGTCAAAAATGCTTGTGTGACCCATAGTCTCTGTTTTTTCTATATTTAACGGTTTAATTGGCCACTTCTTAGGTTTGAGAAGCTGACCACTGTGACCAACATCTTGCTGCTCAACCTAGTGGTGTCCTCCCTGATGTTCATGAGCAGTCTTCCCTTCGTGGGAGTCTACAAGCAGCTCTCCTACTGGATCTTTGGCGAAGTAATGTGCAAGATTGTAGGCAGTGTCTACTACCTGGGCCTCTACAGTTCTGTTCTGTTTCTAACTCTCCTGACCTTCGACCGACACCTTGCTGTCGTTTACTCGTTGCGTGCGTCGCAAGTGAGGAATCAACGCTATGCGCTGCTCTCCTGTGCTGTGGTGTGGCTGGTCAGTGGTCTGGCGTGCATCCCAAAGATGATTCTCCACAAAACTTTTTCTACTCTCATCGACAATAAAATGTTCTGTCAGGAACATCCTAGTAACTTGACATTTGTTGATGCAGACAAGCTGAGAGATTCTACATTTTACCTTCAACTTTTCCTTTTCTTGCTTTTTCCTCTGATTGTTATTGTGTACTGCTACGTTAGGATTGCTATCACTGTCATATCATCCAAGATAGTTACCAGGTTCAAGACAGTCAGGCTGATATTTATCATTGTCCTGTTGTTTTTTATATGCTGGACCCCATTCAATGTTGTACAACTAATACCTGAAAACAAGTCCTGTGATGAAAAGAAGAAGAGGGGTTATGCACGTGAAGTCACTCATGACATTGCTTACATTTACTTCTGCATCAGTCCCATCTTCTATACATTTGTTGGTAAAAAGTTCCAGAGCTACTTCAGACAGCTGCTGGTGAAACGCTTCCCAGGGTTAAAGAAGCATATTTCTGTCAGTCAGGTCAGCAGAACCAATATGTCCACAAAAAGTACACAGAAAAGCATAGAGTTGAGTTGAGTTTTAGGGTTTGGAACTCCTTTGTATCTCAGGACTGCCATGTGCTCAACAAACCATGGTTTTACAGCAACTGAAGGAAGAGAGAGAACATGTTTTGAAAGTTTGTTGTCCAGCACAAAACAAAGCTGCTACCTCATCATCATGCACATGTTATCAAGACATATGTAAATGTGGACATAAGAGGTATGTTTAGCTCAGCTACAGGAAGAGATGGATCCTTACAGAAAAGCACGCAATTCCTTCTTTGTATATACAGTAAAGACTTTATGTCAATTATGTGAGCTTGATTTTCCTGTGAGTTTTAAGGTTTTATTAAGGTTTCATTAAGGTTCATTTACAAACTAGTTTGGGAGACCTTCTGTCCTCTAGTTGTCAGATGTTGATAAACAAAGCTCTGCATTTAAAGTTGAGTAACTCCATTTGTAAGAAGAAATCTAATGATCAACATCTGCCATAATCCCCCAAGTATTCACGCCTGTGCCTGTATATGTGTCAGACCACACTTGGTTATGCACCACAGTGCCACAATCATGATTTATTTTATACACTGTTCTCTCAAATTTTGCACCCAATATTACAGTTAACTGCATCACCTCTGTGTGACAGAATGTAAAAGTTGGGCTGCTGAACAAAGTTAAGGGGGAAGAGATCAATAGTTCCTTAATCCTTACATAGTTGAGCAAATGTTAAAACTCTTTGTAAAGGACTTTTGGATGTGATACAAAAGTGCTGTGCTCTGTATTTTCACCATACAGCCTAAACTCTCATTTGTAATGGCTATCTGTATCTCTGACAGCTTTTCATGACTTCACTTAAATTGGATTATTTCTAAAATGTCAGTATAGTGTGTAAAAAAAAAGTTTAGAGGTCTGGCTTGTAGTTCTTCTCAAGGCTGATTAAGTGTAAGAATTTAAGTTATGATAAGAGCACTTTGTTGAACACCAGACAGTGGAACTTTAGCTGCATCCAAATAAAGTCCAAAACAATGAATCAAGCATGTATAATCATTGTCCAGTCACTTTCCATGCCTGTAAGTATATCTGCTCTGATTTTTGTTTGGTTGGTTTAATCTTGTGTTTATGGGTTTTTTTTATTATTGTGTGTATAATGAATTATGTCCTATAAAAAGAGAGTCGATATTTTACATTGATGATTCATTCTTTGTCAAGCTTCATATGAAGAACTTTTTACTTGGAAATAAAACAGTGAAAAAGCAGCAACAAAAAGGGAGTTAAAAGCTTAATGGTTTGTTGGGTTTTGTTTGGTTTGTGTGTGTCTAAATCCAAACTATTTGATTAAATCAACCCTTTTAAATCACCAGGCTACATGTTTCCTTTCTTCATGTCCCCCATATTTCCAAAATATATGTACATACCTTTTCAAAACACCCCTTTTACTGAAAACATTCCTTTAAGAAAGCAACTGTCAAGGATTTGTGTGGAAGTTCAAATACATGTTTCTCATGTCCATGTTCAGAAGAGGACAAGACCACCTGATTACATTGCTGATCTGGACAGTTTTCCCCCACATAACCAAGAATTGAAGTACAGAGCTAAAAATGTTGTTATGAAGAAAACTGGCTCAGGGGAGCAGACCTGGACATATTTTTATCTTCTGCATAAAGCCTAGTGTCAATATCTCTGGTGAAAGGATTACAGGATCACTTCCCCACATTACAAAAAATACTGTAAATGCTTTCTCACTTACTTCTACTTTTAATTTTACTTGTCAAAGTTTTTGACTTTGGTCCAGACTGCAATAACTATCAATGAGTACTGGATAAACTGTCAATGAACTTATGTACAAACATTCTTTTTCCCCACAGAATGAATGACTGGAATGACTTTGGTGATCCGTTGACTTTTCATCTAGAGCCGTCAGCAGTTTACATTTTTAATTTGTTCAACACTTTGGTCTGGATCAAATACTGGCAAAACTACTGACATTCCCATCATCCTCAGTTCAGACACCAGCTATCTGTGATCAAATGTAAATACTATGTTTTAACGCAGCCAACTTAACAATATAATTCAAATTTAGAAAGGTTCCTGTTTCTGTTGTCAGATATTGGAAGCAGTGTGAAATTTGATATCAGCACATGAAGCCTACCTTAACCAACAGTCATTATTAAGCTGTTGCACTGCAGATAAAATCATTATCTCATGATCAATATGTCATCACAGAGAAAGTTAGAGATGAGTGTCATGGAAATTAAAGATGAATTCACAAAGAGTGAGTTGTCTTTCAGAGTTGCGATATACAGAATATCCACGCCTTAATGCATAGTCCAACTCAAAACATTCAATCATTGTTACATTCTTTTCATCATGTTCTGTTCTCCAAAAGTAATATTGCAAAATGCTGTCTTTGGCTAATATATGCTTAATCGATACATTTTACACACAAATGTCATCATGATTCTGGAGGAGTTCAGTCTGGGATTGAATCATATTGTAGAGTCTTCAACCCATGTACTTTGCGCCCAGTAAAGGGCCACCACCATGGAGAAATTACTAGCACTCATGATGCATGGTGGTATGGATTCCATCTTTTGATTATCCTGTGATCAGGGATAATGTTCTTCAGAAGAAGTGACTGCTTGAGGTTTGTCTAAATTATCAATGTTTATTTTACACAAAACACTGCACTGTACACGAGGTGTGTACTAAAGCCCTGCATGGGACTGTTTTCCTAATCCCGCTCCCGCCCGCTGCTGCTAGATACCTGACCATTACCACTCGCTCCTGCAATAAGTGTGTCCACACCTGCCTGCGCCCGCAAACTTTCTGACCATTCACTCGTTGTGTCTTCTCCCGTACTGCAGGGAAGACACATTATTTTACTCTTTTAATAAAGAGATGCATACTTGTTGGTAATAACATAGCGAAATTGTGAAATATACATTCATACTAGTGCAATAACCAGTTATTCTAGTGCCATAAATATGCCTGTTCTATGGCAGAATTACATTGTATTCATTTATTTTAGTCTACTTATTATTTTAGAATGTGTTGTTGTCTTTGGTTGATTTATTTTGTTTAGTTTCCCTGTGTCTTTTAATGCACTGATCAGGAGTAGTGCTCCTAATGATGATGGCATGCGATTTGATGCATACAACTTACATGCTTACAACTCTGTTACCTCCTAAATGAGTACAAGAAGTAATAACCTGCAGTATCGCAATATGCACACATTGTTTGGTGTTTCTGTTCTCTGTACTGTAGCAGATAGTAGTGTCAGGGGGCACCAGGAGGAGTGCAGACTGAGCACTCGGCCCGGCTCTGTGAGAGTTTGCCTGCATTGCCTAAATCCCGGGACCTGCAGTATATTTTTTGACCGCTCACTCCCGCCCACAGCAAACCACCTGTTCCCGCAAGATTGCATTGGGTCCTGCGAGACCTGTGGGATCCCAATCCCAATGCAGTTCTCTACTGAGTACAATTACTTGCAACCTGTAAGGGATATGGAGACCTCACTCTGTCAGGTGTCATAACCTGGCTCCAAGGGTTATGATTCTTGCTTTGGGTGCGAGAGGTCCTGGGTTCATGTCCTGGACGAGCCCTCAGTATGTCATAACCCGGCTCCTAGACCATGACAAATATGGGAATGGACACAGCGGATGGCAGTAAAGTACAGATATTTCTTATAATAAAGTAAACAACTGAAGAAATAATTGCAAATATGGAGTATGTCAGTCAATAACATCAGTAATGTAGGTGTGAATGTGTGAACAATGAAGTGTAAGGTGCTGTGGAGTAAAAACAAAACTAGAATGAAATGAAAAACAAAAGCCTGCGGCTGCTGGCTGAGATGCATCAAGGTGAGAAAGAGAGTCTGAACAATGCTGGGAGTTGGCCTTTTATGCTATAGCAGCATTAGGCACAGGTGCTCTGAATTCGATTGGCTGCCACACCCACATTCTCCCAGATACCTTATAACAATAATTCATTGCCACACCAGCATCATTTCACTTAAGGTAGGTTAGGCAGGGGCCATCACACAGGGGCTTGAACGAGTGAGGTTGCTTCAGCTGCTGTGGTCGTAAACAGCAGGTGAGAAGTCATCACTTCTCTGACATATGGCCTCCGTTGACTCTCAGTAGGTTTTTAAACCTCAGAGAGAGCGGCCTTCACCTTCAATTACCTCTCTTGCTCATCTGTGAGGGGTGTGGGATTTTCTTCCTCTCTCCTTGGGCCTCTGTCTCAAGTGGCAGCACCTTTACCCATTTACAGTGGCTGGCAGGCACCCACACTGCTCTCTTTGCAACCTGCTGAGGTGGTGGTGAGGAGAACCTGGTATGGTCCTTGCCACCTGGTCTGGTTCCAACATGAATGCCATTTTCTCTCTCTACTGCCCCTCCACTTTGTGAGTGGCAGGCACAGTGTTGTTTTAGGTCAATTCCCAAATATTCAGATAGTAAAATGATTGCTTTGTTCAAAAATGTGTGCCTGAAAATTATTGTCTTATCAACACCTTTGCTACAGCACTATTGTTTTTGACATCTTTCACAGAAACATTTTGAGTAATTGGAGAAGCCTTTCGTGTCTGATGGAGGATCACATTGTTGGTGTCTTTGGTCCCCACTCTTGTTGGGGGTGGTAACTCAAGAACCTTGGGTGGTGTGCCAGGACCTTTCTGGGGTTGTGGTCTTCTTCTCCTTGAGGGCTGGTTTGTGGTTGAAGATGTCATAACGGGGCCGCATGTAGGTGAGAATCCCATGTATCTTTTTTGAGACGCTGCACAGACTGGTTAGAAGCCCTCCCTGACCTATTGCTGCTACTACTGCTATTGCTTTCTGTTTCTTTTATTTACCTCTTCCTACCGTAGCATAAATGTTTTCCAATCTCCAGTAAAAGGACTGAACTTCTTTCTTTATTTGACCTCTCTTCTGCTTTCTTTTATCTTGCTCTTCCTTTTTCTCCATATTCTTTTTTAATTTTTTCCAGCTGTCTTGGGCTGAAACTCCTGAGGGGAAGCCAAATTCTGAGACCTTAAGTTGACTACAGCTTTGTTCACCATATATCTTCAGCATATATTGAACTATGGGTGAGACATTACACATTTCACATCACTTGGTTCTTTTTCCTGTTAACTATTTTTGGTACCAATCTCTCAGTGGTCTGATTGTAATTACTCTGTAATTATCAAGAAGTCATCTCTTCTATGCAGACCTCGTCCCTTTTCCTGGTTTTGAACCACCTCATCACTCATTAATAAACAGGTGATTTAATCCTTACTAAAGTTTACGGAAAGCAGAATGTTTTACTCTTTGGGTGTTTTACAGCACCTAAGCTGAATGAACAGAGACGGAGAGAAAGAAAAAAAACTTTGCTGCTTGTAGCAGTGCCTGTGTCTGTGAGAGGAAAGAGGAAGAGGGAAAAAAAACTCTGCTGCAGCTCTTCTGTGTATTAAATCAAATCCATTGATATTCATTCAATTTTGAATTTTTTCTTATTAAGATGTTGAAATTTTATTCATTCACCACATAATTAGACACTCTTTCTGATGACACGATGTGCTCAAATCAAAAAATGAAACATTCAGACTGAAAATGACTTTCCCAGCCTCACTGTTATAATTCCAGACGTCTTGTGCCCACCAAACAACATCAGAGAAAAGCTGATTTTTTTTTTATGTGAACATTGCATTTTTCCGTATTTTTCACGTCTCAGACCTTAATCAGCTCATTAGGCCTGAGGCATGTCAACAGTTCTCATTTGGAAATGTCAGCTGGTGCCAATGTCAGAGCTTTACAAATACTCTGACTCTTCAAATCTTGCATGAACACTCAGCAACCATGGGTTCCTCTAAGCAAGTATGTAAGACTCTGAAAATGAAAGTTATTGATGTCCACAATGCAGGGGAAGGCTACAAGAAGATAAGTGTTGTCAGCTTGCAGTTTCCACAGTGCAAAATGTAATTAAGAGATGGCAGTTTAGGGGAACCGTGGATGTCAAGATGATATCTGGAAGACCAAGAAAACTCTTGGAGACACCTGCTTGTATGCTGGTCAGAAAGGCAAATCAAAACCCCTGCTGGACTGCAAAAAACCTGCAGGAAGATTTAGCAGACTCAGGAGTGGTTGTGCACCGTTCCACTGTGCAGTGATGCTCGCACAAACAAGACCTCCATGGAAGAGTCAGTAAAAGAAAACCTTATCGGTGTCCTCATCATAAAATCATACATATGCAACGGACCATCTGCAGAAGCCTGATGCATTTCAGAAACAAGTACTGTTGTAGGATAATGAACCCAGGAATTTAAGAGGAAACATTTAATTCTTTCAAAAACATTATGATTCCTTTTGGCCTAACAATCTGTCTGTGTGGGTGCAGAAGCACACACACACGGACCCAGTGACCTCTGACCTAAAGGCATAAAGATGTCAAGGAAACATTGGACAGGACTAAAAATCCAGCCTTCTCACCACCAGTTATGGAGAGAAAATGAACAGTTTTGGATATTAAATTGGACTTTGTTTTTCTTCTCAGATACAAACAGACTGCTCAACCTGGATGGGCCATCCTCCCTTCTTATGCTAGCTCCCATGTCTTAAGTAAATTTTGAGAGAACCTGCTTTCCTTTGAGTGGCTCTCCTTCTCTCTTTTATTTTATATACAATAAAACATCTGAATTGGTCAAGAATGCCACCAAAAATGTGTAAAATTATGTATCTAGACTTATCTAACAAATGTTAACTTTTGATGTGTTTAAAATAATTTAATTTGGTTTATTATGGGAATTCAAACTCTGCTTCAAAATGTGCAAATTGTAAGTCACACATATTATTGCATTTGATTTATTTGATATAATGTATTATGTGAAAGTGCATCTTTTAGCTATGGTTCGATTGCTAGGATAATGCTTTCTTAATAGGTTTAATTACAGATTGGCAAATAAAGGTTTATTGATTTTATTCTGTATTTTATTTGGTTAATCAACATTACATTTTCTAAGTGTTGTCACTGTTTCATGATGTGTTGATAACATTGATGACAGAATGAGTGAGTATTCAATATACAAGCGTGTAATTTTCAGATATCTGATATGATTTAAATTATTTCCCTTTAAAGTTAGAGGCCAGTTTTCTTCTTCCCTTTCTCACACAAAGGATTTAATTAGTAATCCATGTGGTCCCTCAAAAGAGCGCCAAGGATCCTTTTTTCAAAAACACGCCTCCTAGCTATAAGAAGTTTTACAATTCTTTGTCTGACCCCTTCTTCTTCGCCTCTTTTAGTTTTTAGTCCTTTTTTGTGATGAGAGCTGAGAGCTCCAGAAAGAGACTCAATTAAGAGGCAAAAGACTTAGTGAACCAAAGTTGCTTCACTGAACCTACTGCAATGATTCTCATCTGACTGTTTCGCCTTGCTTGGTGCCTCATCATCGGCCTTTCATCACCAAGGAAATAGTGGGAAAACCATGTTGTAGTTAGATTCTTGGCCCCTCATTGCATTTGACTTGTTTTTGATAACATTAATTCATTAATTCATTAATTTTGTCAGCAGTAACTTAATTTAATTTACCCATTCATTCATGCATCCATTTATTCATTCATTTTAGTTGTTATATGTGTATATGTTTAGTGTTTCCCATTCATCTCTATTCCTTGGTAGTTATAAAAATAACTTGATTTATAGCCAAGTCGTTGTCAATTTGTCTGACCCTTTATATCAGAGATGGAGGTCACTATATTCAGAGTTCATGACTTTAAGATATAAGACTGATTACAATAATTATTTTCCCTCCTAATTAATTCATTATTGATTAATTAAACAATGGAGGTGGTGTCCCTATTGACCTAACTTAAATTCATAATATTAATTTTAAGTGTAGTGTTATTCCTACAGTGTGGACAGCTGAAGTTAAAATTGAACTCTTTGGCCACAATCAGCAAAGGTATGTTTAGAGTGGAAAAAAGAGCAGCATTTCATGAAAAGAACACCTTGCCAACTGTTAAGCGTGGGGGAGGAGCTATCCTGCTTTGGGGTTTTGTTGCAGCCACTGGCACAGGAAACATTGTGTGGTTGGAGGGAAGAATGGATTCCACGAAATACCAGCAAATCCTGGAAGCAAACATCACACCGTCTGTAAAAAAGCTGATGCTGAAAAGAGGATGACTTTTACAACAGGATAATGATCCTAAACGTACCTCGAGCATGTATAGGAGCAACTGCCAGAGCAACCCCAGAGCAACTGCTCCAGCTGTCTATTGACTCCAATGTTAACCCAACCGTGGTGCTATAAGATGCTTTGAACATCAGTCCCATTGGAGATGCGAGTGTGAGAGGACCTGCCCTCCGGAAGTATTTTCCCCACTGTCAATTCCCATGTTTCCCATCTTTTAATGATATTCTTAACATTTGTCAACACAAAGAACTTTCTGAAATTGATAATGGATATTATTAAAGTAGTTAGTATTTTGATTCACCTCATGTTTGACACTATTAATTTCTTGCCTAGAAAAATATTTGGTGACATAATAACAGTATTACCTGCTTCTTCAATTGCAACTGATTCTGCACTATCACCACGGATTCATGCAAAACACATGCTGGGATACTTGTCAACCCCAAGTTCACATGTCAGCTCCCAAAGTATGTAATCAAATAATGGTCATAATTATTTAATGTGTTGAGTATTTAGCTTGTACTTAGTTCACTGTGATTATAAGGCAATGCAAATGTCCAAATGCATATTTTCAAGTTCAGGGGGGCTGCTTTATTTACCCAGAATAAAACAGTAATGTAGCTTTCTGTCAGAAAATGTCAGCTAGCGTTATCAAAGTAGCAGCATCAGCTATTTGAACTTTTCAAGCTGAAAGTAAACCAAGAATGGAGACATGTACCATAATGGCATATAGACATGAACACTAGCCCACTCTTTAGTGTTTACAATTTTGTGGACAGTTTAGCTTCTGTGGGATTACAGAAGCTTTGTTGTAAATGTGAGGATAGTATGAGGTTTATATTGGCTTGCTTACTAAGATAAAGTTAGCATTAGCTATTAGCTTAGGTAAGGTTAATGGTAACAGTAAGCCAGTAAATTTGCAGGAAGTTGACTATATTTTTTGTGCTGTGATTGGTTTGCATTTTAATCTTATTCTGTTTCTTGGCACAGGTAGAGCTGATGTTGAATTCAGTGAGCAGTGGACAGGAGCATAGCAGGGGCTATGTGCCGTGCAGAGGGTGTTGATGATCCTGGTGCTGAGGATCCTGCTCAGTGTGTTGGTCAGATATGCGGGAAAATACCCACAGCTGTGGAGAGGAGATGCTACAACCAATGAGCAGAGACAATTCCAACGCTGCTGCATATGGAGGTTCACAGGAGGGAATGTTGCACAGAGGATCAGATATAAAGAATGACACTCAGGTCATAGTTGACCTGTCAGACACAGCAGAGGATAACAGACAGTATTGGCATGGCAGTGTGGAACTCTTGGTCCAGGTCACACACTGTCACAGAATGCACAGTTTCATCTGTATGAGTATGTATTTTTATTTGCTATGTAATATCTCTTGTGCTATTGTTTCTTTTACAATTAAGTGACTACAGTGAATTGTTTCTGAACAAATACTTGTTTGTTACATCATTGTACCACAAACTATTTTTTACTAGACCCTCACTTTTAATGGCATGGACAAATCAATTAACTGTTAATTATGACACAAAATTAACAAGCTACACAAAATGAATTATGACTTTTTACAGGAAAAAATACAATTAAAAATCTCAAAGAATCCACAGATGGAATCCTTACATGCCAAGAAAAAAAAAAGAAAAGTTTCTGTTTGGAAACATTAATAATACACAGATGTCGCCTATATTGTTTTGAGATACTTTGTTACTTTTCTGTTTTTTTCTCCATAAAGTGAGCAAACTGAGACTTCAAATTTGGACAGGCTATTACACTGGAATAGCCCAGTAGACTCGTTTTCACTGGAACTACTTTCTACCAAAGAAATTGTCCTATTCTACTCGACTGCATCTTCTTCATCAAGATTCAAACCTAAGAAACAAAAGAGGTTGTTTGTCAGTGCCTATAAAAGGCTGTTACCAGTGATTATTTCCATTATCAATTACTTTGACAAATTGCTCAAACCTGTAATGTAAGTAATGTAGAAAATCTTCACATTTTAGAAGCAAGCAAGCACTCACTAGAGAACCACATGTGTATTAATATGTGGATTAAAAAACAAAAGCACTATTTCGTCCTTTCTGAAACGTTTGCTTAAACTAGTTATTTAGTTGTGACACACCTTGTAAAGTTGGTTAAGATATGAGTGCTGCAAAGTATGATTACACTTGGTTAGGGTTAGAGAAAAGGGAAAAAAACACAGGCACTGACCAAATAACAGCCATCAGCCTGTTCACCAAACTCATCCTCCAAAAACTAGAAAAAGTTTTACAGGATAGAACTTTTCCCCTTCACTCCAAATTCAGTCGCAACAGCAACCTGACCCGAGGAAAGAGACTTCAACAAAGAAAACTCAAAACAAATAGATACAAGAACTCTATTATTCCTCAAGCCATCAGCTTGTATAACATGCAGGTCTGATTAATAGGTCTCTTAGCTGGTCATTGCACACTTGCACTTTTATATCAAATTTGATTTTACTGATTTTGGATTGACTGTTTTTGTTTGATTTATATGACTTTACCAACCACAGTTAGCATGATCTGAACAGAACACAGCAGGCCTGGAGTGAGTTTACTTCACAGAAAAAATAACAATTAGGCTAAGGACAGGCGATCCACAACAATATAAAAAAAGGTGCAGAAAGCTGCTCTTTGCAGTGCACCTAGCATTTTGGCCGTATTGAGTATTCTATTGTTTTTACTGTGGATTCTATGGTGCTTTTATGTCTGGAGCATAGAACCAAATTAATTTCCCAACTGGGATTAAAAAGTTGATCTGAATCTAAAAACTGTCATATAAAAAAGTCTCTTATGCAATTTTCTACAGAAGTACAACAGCTGTGCAACTGGCCTAGTACCAAAGTGCTATGTGAAAGCTATCAGATGCGTTGTCACAGTAACAATCTTTCACAACATATCTGTGTTGGTCATCACAGTAACACTTCAGTAGAAGAGTGACAATACAGCAGCAAGAAAGGCACAGTTTCACTTTAATGAATTCAGAGATTATTTCATAAAGGTAAAAATTATATTTCATACATTCAAAATGTTAAGACTTGACAATAGGATTCCAGCTCTTTCTGTATGAAGGTCAGATGGGCATTACTGAGCAGTATTGTCCATATCAGTGACTTGATTTAGCACAATGACTCCAATGAACTCTAAACACGTTTGTTCCCCGGGACACAGATCAGCTAAGAAAAAAGATCCAGAAGATGGAAACTGAGAAAATTAACCCCATCATGACTTCAAAGGAACCTTTTTTTTTTTTTTTTTTTTTTTCATTTTTGCACTTTTTTCAAAATGGTCTTCACACTTAACTCAAAACTCTGCTTGCTGTCAATTTCAGTCTTTGACTGTCAGGTTTGGTGCTGACTTCCTGAAGTCAACAACATTTCTTAATTTTATTAACATTTTACTCAAAAAGGACGCTTTAGCACAGTAAAAGAATCCACTTTAGACCTGCCTCCCCTCCCTTGTTTTTATTATTCAAGGTTTCTGCCAGTGTAATGCAAGCCCAGCGGCCCACCAGGCCTAAGCATTGGCAATTTTAAAAAAAATGTATTTTAAGATATTTTCTAAACTAAAATGTATTATACAAGTAGTGTAGCTCCTTTAAGGAGTAGCTCAGTGCGTAGCATGTGTGTGGTCGAGAGAGAGAGAGTGTGTGTGACAGTAAGGCTGCAGCTACACTGGAGCAACCTGCCTACAATCTGAGAGCAGGCTGAGCAGGCAGAGAGTGGGACAGTTTCTGCCAAACGCAAGCATCGAGAACCAAGACCTGGTGATTTTTCATGAAATCATGCTGGATTACAGAATACACCTCACACTGCATTCATAAGAATGAACTATTATACCTATCTAAAAAGATTTTTAAGTACAATAAGTATATAGTTAGTATGTATACAGTATATAAGTATATAGCTGTCTACCAGCTTTGTGTTCAGGTAAATGTATCAATGGGACTGGTGAACTGAGAACTTCATTGATCTGAAATAACATTATGTGTATTAATATCAGTCTGCAGCCTTTCAGTCCAGCATCATTAGGAATATTAGACCATATTAGACGAGTCAGCATCTCATGGTTTGATGGATGGATGTGAAAAAACCAAGTGTTTTAGTTGCTTAACCACAGTCAGCCCAAACCATGATCTTTACCTAACTTTAACCATCTGACACTTTTGCCATGTTCAGACTAACACTGTGTTGCGCCTACACAGAAAGTGTTTCAGCCATGTTTTTCAATTGTGTGTCTCACGCATGTCTGTCTGACAGAACAGATATGCTTCTATTTTAACAGCTGTCTACACGTGACAAGGCATATGTCCCCAATTGGACAAGCCGTACCAAATTACAACACACTTTTCTGGTACGTCCTTCCCCTAGCTGGCTGACTTATAATGGAGTGACTTGAGCTGAGCTGTGAGTCAGACAACAAGGAGAAGCTCCTCTGCTGGCCAGGCGGTAAGTCAGTTCAGCTCAGCCTGATCCTCATTCCCACAAACATCGGATTTGAGTTCCTTGGAGGTTCTCAGTTAAAGGGATTGTTTTCTAGCTCTCCTTATTTCCATGCCTTATAGAAGCATATATGCAGAATTGAATAGCTCTTATATACTACTATATATTTTCAAAAGATTGATAATTTTACAATTTCAATTTCATACTGACTGCATTGTTGCATCATGTTGTGAATGCTGTGTATGACGGTTGCATTTGTGTTTCTGACAGATTTCCCTGCTAACGTTTGAGGAGAAGATGGAATCAACAACTCCTCCTTATTTAAACTTAATCTATTGCTTTGGCGAGTATGAGTATGACAATGAGCCACTGGCTGGACTATGTAGTAGTGATGGTGAAAACTTACTGGGAGCTCAACTGTCCACCATTTACTACTTCATGTTTCTCTTCAGTCTCTTTGGCAATGGGCTGGTCCTGGTCATCATCCATCGGTGAGTAGACAAACAAAACTCTTAAATTCAAACAAATTATCGGTTAAGCAGTTTAAAGCAATTAGAGGTAGCAAATGTACAATTTGTAAACTTGTAAAATACACACAATCCTTACTATATATATTTATATATATATATCTGTGAATTACAGTGTAATTGAAATAGTCTACAAAGAGTAAATGAAAGTTGTAATCTTTACAGTTTAACATCAATTGTGATTTAATACTACAGATCCTAGAATTCTGGGAAATCAGACACCAGCCATTTTTCCATTAACCTAACGTCCTCAATTTTGCAAAATGTTTTTACGCTTGCTTGAGGTGGATTTTGGAAATGCTGAAAAAGAGTTTATGTGCAAATTGGGTGATGGAAATTTATTTGTCAAATAAATAATGACGTAGCAAATGTTTTACTCACATGATCAGCTGTTTCTGCTCTCGGCGTCTTCCGGCCTCTCCAGATAGCATGATGTATGTTTAATACTAGCTGACATGAAAGAACAATGACAACTTGCCCAATTGAAACAAATTCCTGAAGACCTCACTCCATTTTTCTCTCGCTAAGGCAATATAACTATTTTTTTTGGTTTCTGCTTGGCAACCTCTACTGGCAACCTTTACAACCATTACTGGCAGATTATTTAAGCATATACCTCCATTTACTGATGAAACTACGTGTTGTGTAACCTAGTTTATTTGCTTCAAACCAGTTGATAGAAACGCACTTAATTCGTATTTTCCTTTTTGCGACATTTCAAAAGTTCGCTTAAAATTATCTTGCGAATCTAATGGAAACATGGCTAATGAAATCATGGTAGGAGCTCCTTATTTTTGTGCCCACTGAGAGAGGAATACTGTAGCTATTCAGTAGGTAAAGTTCCTCTCTCTAAGACCCCTAAGAATTCCTCTACTCTGTCACTGTCTACACCACTGCTCTCTCTACCTTTGTGAGCAAGCAACTGTGAAAATATGTACGATGTTCATGGAAACACAAATGAGATGGTATCCGAAAAGTCTCCTTGGGTCTTGGACTGTAAGAGTGTTTATAATACAGCATATTACAGAGGGTCGAAGAGATGTTATGTCAACTGCATGCTGACAAAGGTGAGAGCTCAAGAGAAGTAAAGAGCCAATTTCTATTTCTATTTCTATGTCTATTGGACCATTCATAGCTCAGAGATTACAAATGAAATCTCTAAACCAGCCTCATTTCCTTTTATCACAAAGCGTAGTTGATTTCTGTTGATGGTTCAAAAGCCAATCGACAAAAATCAACAGTTTCAGTGCAGCTTTTTCAAGCACAGGCAGAATTGGAATGAAATGAAATCAATATCAATAATGGTCCTTGATGCATTAACCTCTGTAAATGATAGACAATCGCATATGATACACAAAATCTTAGAAAGACAGAAAGTTTTGACAACAGTAAGCAAATAGCTCAATAACAAGTGATGATAATCAACACACCGTGGGCTGATTTCTATGTGAAGGCACCAGGTCACTTCCATGGAAGTGATGTTTTTGTACACTCAGAGAGCCTTGCCTCTCTCCTGCTAACGTTAACAAACAACCGGCATGACAACACAACAAAAACGGTGCTATCCGTCAAACCTCTGTCAACCACAACACATTTCACAATAAAACACCCCCGCAATGACAAATCGCCCACTCCTGAGCACGAGCAGCTAAAATATTATTTCCTGAACAAATGAGCAGAAAACAAGTTCCAGAGTGATAGCAGAACATGGCTTACCCCTTTTTGTTTTTCCTGTTGGTAGTCCAGGGGTCGTGATAATCACACTTTTCACAACTAAACCGCAGCGTGTTGGTCCCCAGCCAAAGCCAAAACTGAATGGGAGTGAGAGATGCTTTGCTGAATCATGGTGCACAACATTAGAGATCTTTTATTTAATTATGAGAAGTGTATGGGAGGAAATATACATCATCTGCAATAGTCTTGCCCTGCAAGCACACAGGGGCGAGCACCAGGATATTGACCACAGCTTATTTACCAGCCACAGGTGTCACTGATGAGAGGGAATTTCTGATTCTTACATATAGAACCTTTAAAGGAACATGAAATTTGTTGTTAATCTTGTAATGGTAGTGATAGCAAGATTGTGTCTGAAAAATTTGATTTATTTTATACTGTTTGGCAGAAACATAACCTTTGTCTGGATAAATTCACTTTGGTTGAGGTTAGACCTAACCAAGAGGCATGCTTACGATGACATTGCTTACATGCTGATGTTAAGCAAGTATAATGTTAACTATGGTCACCACCTTAATTTAGCATGTTAACATGTGCTATTTTGCATTAATGACAGTGTCATTAGTTCTGAGGTGTTTGGTCAAAAAATGAAGTACTGGTCAAATTGAAATACTTGTTGGCACTAGATTCCTTTACAGACTACTGTATATCTGGGTGGCACTCTCAGGCAGATTCATTTCATGTATTTTCAACTTTGATGGCAAATTTGTCAACTCACATTACTTATCACATTAAACGTCCACATGTTGCACTCAATCCTGCACAGCTGCACAATGTGCACAAAAAACTGAACTGAGAGAATTGTGTAACATTGAATGAGTGAACTTCCTCTATTTCAGGACTCTACAGTATGACCTGTCACTCAGCAGATTTCAAAGCAGTTTATCTAGTTGTCACACTTCACTAAAATTGATGCTAAAGATGTTCAGATTTACTTCACTGCCACCAACCAATCCACAGTTTGGAAGTTATTGCAAAATATTACTGTCAAAAATGCTTGTGTGACCCATAGTCTCTGTTTTAAATGGCCACTTCTTAGGTTTGAGAAGCTGACCACTGTGACCAACATCTTGCTGCTGAACCTAGTGGTGTCCTCCCTGATCTTCGTGAGCAGCCTTCCCTTCTTGGGAGTCTACAAGCAGCTCTCCCACTGGATCTTTGGCGAAGTAATGTGTAAGATTGTAGGCAGTGTCTACTACCTGGGCTTCTACAGTTCTGTCCTGTTTCTAACTCTCCTAACCTTCGACCGACACCTTGCTGTCGTTTACTCCTTGCATGTGTCGCAAGTGAGGAATCAACGCTATGCGCTGCTCTCCTGTGCTGTGGTGTGGCTGGTCAGTGGTCTGGCATGCATCCCAAAGATGATTCTCCACACAACTTTTTCTACTCTCATCAACAATAAAACGTTCTGTCAGGAATATCCTCTTAACACAACGCCTATTGATGACAAGCTAAGAGCATCTGGATTTTACCTTCAACTTTTCCTTTTCTTGCTCTTTCCTCTGATTGTTATTGTGTACTGCTATGTTAGGATTGCTATCATTGTCGTATCATCCAAGACAGTTACCAAGTTCAAGACAGTCAGGCTGATATTTGTCATTGTCCTGTTGTTTTTTATATGCTGGACCCCATTCAATGTTTTACTACTGATTGATGATGAAGACCTGACCTGTAAGGAAAAGCAGAGGAGGGGTTATGCACTTCAAGTCACTCGTGACATTGCCCACATTTACTTCTGCATCAGTCCCATCTTCTATACATTTGTTGGGAGAAAATTCCAGAACTACTTCAGACAGCTGCTGGTGAAACGCTTCCCAGGGTTAAAGAAGCATATTTCTTTCAGTCCGGTCAGCAGAACTAGTATGTCCACGAACAGTACACCATATGTTGAGTTGAGTTGAGTTTTAGGGATAGGGACCCCTTTGTATCTCAGGCCTGCCATGTGTTGAACAAACCATGGTTTTACAAGCAACAGAAGGAAGTATGTTAAGGTGGAAAGCGATGACATGAGTAGGGATATCATTTTGCCTATTTCAGAAGTAAAGCCGAAATATAAACCATAACAACATCCATATGTCAGTTAGTTATGTTGCTAATTTCACCTTTCTTAAGCAGGTGAGAACATGTTTTGAAAGTTTGTTGTCCAGCCCAAAACAAAGCTGCTACCTCTTCATCATGACCATGCCATCATGACATATGTAAATGTGGACAGAAGAGGTATGTTTAGCTCAGCTATGGGAAGAGATGGATCCCTACAGAAAAGCACACCATTCCTTCTTTGTATATACAGTATTTACAGACTTTTTGTCAACTATTTGAGCTTGATTCTCCAGTGATTTTTAAGGTTTTCTTAAGGTTTCATTAAGGTTAATTTACAAACTAGTTTGGGAGACCTTCTGTCCTCTAGTGTTCATAAGTTTATAAATAACACTTAGATTTAAAGTGAATGTTCTAAGGGTTACTGGGTTCTGGTTGTGGTTATGGTTAACCATAAAAATAATCTAATAATCAGCATCTGCACAGTATTCACGCCTGTGCCTGTATATGTGTCAGACCACACTTAGTTATGCACCACAGTGCCACAATCATGATTTATTTTGTATACACTGTTCTTTCAAATTTTGCACCCAATATTACAGTTAACTGCATCACCTCTGTGTGACAGAATGTAAAAGTTGGGCTGTTGAACAAAGTTAAGGATCCATAGTTCCTTAATCCTTACATAGTTGAGCAAATGTTAAAACTCTTTGTAAAGGACTTTTGGATGTTATAGAACATTTTGAAGAAAAAAAAAGGCTGATTAAGTGTAAGAATTGGCATTATGATAAGAGCACTATTTTGAACACCAGACAGTGGAGCTTTCGCTGCATCCAAATAAAGTCCAAATTTGAGAGGAAGGAAAAAAAGTCCCGCTGTAAAGAATGAATAGCAGTTTTAGCACAAAGTAATGCTTCCTTTTTTTTTGCAAGTGGGAGGAAAGAGGAAGTGGAGTCTTGAGCAACAGAAATTCAGCAGATGGGATGGGGGATGTGAGTGATAGCTCAATGTTGAAACACCTTTTTCACCAGTAGCCAGGCAGGTGACAGAAATGATTAAGAATATAAAAATATGTGCACACACTCATCCAGTAGGGCCAATAAGAGAGCTACATTAGCTGCAGAGTGAGTCTGCAGTGTTTACAGACTATAAAAAAGGACAATACTTTGTACATACACAACAGTCCTGATACAGCTCAAAAAAAGGAATTCTGTGCAGTTTGGTACAAATGGAAAAAAGTTGAGTTTAGTTGGTAAGGACACACTCAATATTATATATATGTATATAATGTGCTGTAACTGGGACCAGAGAGCGACTCTCTTCTGTGATGTAATATGATGCGTTGTTGAAAAAAAAAAAGTTAATTTCAAGGCCGATGCTCAAAATGCTAACTTTTTAGACTTAATTTCGGCTTTTATGTCTTATTAAATTAATGAAATCATAAATTAACCTTTCACAGGATAACTTTCATGATACATGAACTATAAATCCAGTATATATATATAAAAAAAGAGATGCTCTTTAAGTCTATAGGAGTTCATAAAATCCACTACTTTTGTTGTGCAACATCCTCTGGCACATACAATTTTCTATGAGATGTGCCATATTCTTTGTGTGGAACACATAAAGATGGCTGGCAGTGCAACGCAGGCAAAAAACAAAAGTGGAAGTTAGTGAACTGTGACCCGGAGAGGTTGCAAAATCACAGTTGAGCCCTGTATTGTCATTCCCTCACCAAACATACTGTATGTTCCTAGCTCCATGATTCAGGGATCAGCAGATGAAGGGAAGGAGCTCACCACATTAGTTTTTGGGTTTTCTCAACTGTATGATCCTTGTCCTCGCCACGTGGATACCATGTGATACCAACAGCATAATTAGGAATTAGAAATAATAATGTCAACAATGTGCAAAATGTTTGCTATTGAGACTTTTAGCACTATTATAAAGTGAATACACCCAAAGAACCTGCAACAGCAGCCAAAGATGCACTGAAATCTGGTGGGGGGAAATAGTAATATCTCTTCTGTCTCAATGTGGCCCATGAGGTGTTATTCTGTATCACGAAAAAGTCGGTGAGGGTGTGTTGAAAATGATGTTGAAGTTACTGTCTGTTTTGTGTAATCGTTTTTTTTGGTATGTCTTGATATATTAATCTCTGTGTTTCAATGTTTCAGTTTTTATTATAACTTATACTGTATGAAATTTTAAATATGAATAATTGTAAAAGGAAAACAAAACAAAATAAATACAATGATCCAACCTTTCAAAGTCATGGTTGTCCGCAGAAAAAGTAGCGTTACTACACTAATTTTTACTTCTACTTTTTACTTTGTTCAGAGGGAGACTGCACAACAATTGTGAAAAACCTCAGACACACAAAAATGAAAATATATGAAAGTGTACAAAAGAAGCTTGAGTATTTATGACCCTTTAACAAAGGCCCAGGACGACATCATTTAACATCAGGTGACAGTTTACAGCCTAACAGGCTTACAAACAACCAGCCAGGCAGCTCCCCCAGTATACAGTCAGACAGCTCCACCAGTGGCCTGCAGCCAGCACCTACAGCCATCAGTCTGTCAGTCAGCTCACCAGGCAGCTCATGAGCTTGTCAGCTGGCCAGCAAACCAGAACTGCAGGCAGCCAACCAGTAAGGCAGCTCCCCCAGCAGCGTGAGCTCTCCAAGCAGCTAATCAGCCAGTCAGCTCTCCCTGCAGCAGTTACTGTAATAGTGAGGCCACAGCCAGATCTCACCAGTGTTAATTTTTGTCAACAAAAATTTTGACAATAAGTATTTGTTTAAGGTCTTTTATTTCATGGCTAAATTGTTACAACAATAAAAATGAAAATATATTGACAACAAAAATTGCGGCGAAATCTCTGTTCATTATGCCCTGATGAGTAGAGGCGACACGAAATAGCTCACTTAGTTTGGGCAGACAATCTAGATAATAGTAGTCATCTCAAAGTACTAGTTTCGTGTTTCTCTCTCTCTCTCTCTCACACACACACACACACACACACACACACCGTCCTAAATGTCTTATTAATTCATTGATTTTAAACCAACTACAATTTTCAGTGAGTGACTAAGCCTAAGACTAAATTTAAAATTCTTGTCAAAATTAACCCTGGAGGTTACATCCTGGTCTCAAGCAAACCATCCTGATAAGGCATTTTTCCTTATTTAAGGAGTTCTCATCCTCCAAGACATTAAAGTCAATTATGAGACAGAGAAGCAAGCTAATGAGTAGATTTCTAATTGTTGCTAATTCTGGGTTATTTGTATAATCTGTTTGTACAATCCTGATATGGTCAAGTGACCCACTAATATGAACTTGAAAATAAAACAGACTTAAGAGTGAAACACTAACAACAAAGCTGATGCATTCATCTCACCACTTTTTTCATGCAATTTAATTTGTTTCCTTGTAACTTACTGTATTAACCAAAGATCCTGTCATGTCTTGACTAACGGAGGTCAGAGTAGATGGACTGGACTGCTGACAGAAAGAAGATAAAAGTGCAGATATTTCCAGCTTTAGGATGCTGATCATGAACTGCTATGTCCCCTCTTCGAGACCTTTGTTGAAACTCTCACTGCCTTGTTGGGGACTGCCCATTATTCCGAAACCCAAATAATCCGAAAAATGTCCCATTGGACCGAAAGCCCATTAGTCCATCCATTAGACCAGTTATCCCAAAAGCAAAAGCCCACTGCTCCAAAGGCCCATTGCTCCGAAAATACACACTCTGGAATTGTTGGACTCTAGTGACTGCAGTGGTAGGTACCAGATCAGCTTAGCCTGCCAGATTGGCTCGGGGTCCTAGCTGTGTGTTCTGCAGAGTAGTGATGACATACTTCCTTGTAGTCTTTGTTTGTTAGCTAACATTAGCTGGCTAACTAATCTAATTTCAGAATATTGTCCTTTACAAAATTCCATGAAGTATGTTTGTTTGTTTGGAGTTAGTGTGTGTCTTGTTATGGAGAATTTATCCGTTTTTTGGGTTCTAGCATACATGCTACAGGTAAACATTCACGGATGGAAGAATTATTGTTCCACATGTCGGCGTAAGTGTATTATTAAACTGTTTTGACAGTAATGGTTTGGGTCGTAGCATATTCTTCATATGACTGCGTGCATCGAACCATAAGGTCTGTACTGAGACAGTTCGGGGTTTGTGGGAAAGACTCTTAATTAGAATATTGTATTAAGAGACAGGTGGTAGATTTGAATGCTGACAAAAGAGGGCAAACTACTGGTTTGTCACAGTTTTGCAGCATTTTTGCCTTACTGAATTCCATTTGTGGGTTGCACATGGAATTTGTTGTACTTTTTCTAATAAATAGTGGAGTAGCCCATGTCCCAGACTGCAGCAGTACATTTATGCCCAGCACAGAATTAAATAAAGAATTAAAAAAATAAAAAGATCTTATGTATAGATGGATCACTGTCTACATTAAATAGATCAAACATATTAAAAATCTACATTAAAAATATCTATCTGGTATTATTGCTCCATTAAACAGATCTTGGTTCCCCGTTACACAGGTGATACTCCTAAATCATAACACATGACTTTGTATGACATGACTTTGAAAGATGATTTATGATTTCTTATAACCCATAAACAGACAATAACTCGGTGAACATGATTTAACATAATGCAGTATTAATTTTACCTCCATGTAAGGTAAATAAACTTGATGTTTCCCAGATAATGATCATCTTCGATTTCTACTGAGTGAAACATGACACCAAATTCAACAGAAGACCTCAGTAATAATGAAAAAGTCTTTTTTGTCAGGTAACAGACATTATCAGTGTCTGATAACCAATAATGAGGCACTGCCATTATTTATGGATAGGCGTTCAGATTAGGCTACCTCTGTTGTCTTTTGCCTCTCATATCTTAGAGTATTTTGACATGCTTGTTAAAAAATTGGTGTGACAACGCTGTGGTTAAGGTCTGGTTAGGTTTAGGCACAAAAACCACTTGTTTAGGGTTAGAGAAAGATCATGGTTTGGGTTAAAATGATCACTTCAATGTCAAAATACACTAATATATTCAGAGCAAAAAACTTCAGGGTATTCAGGTGTATTTTTGGAGCAATGGGCCTTCGGAGCGGTGGGCTTTTGTTTTCAGGATAACGTGCCATCAAACTAATGGGCTTTCGGTCCAGTGGGACATTTTTCAGACTATTGGGGTTTAAGAACAATGGGCTGGCCAGTTGTCCTAAACAGAGAGTGGAGAAATGTATGGCTGCTATACTCTATCTTTTCTCTAAAAGCTTAGTTAACGATTAATCACCCATTTATTAATGACTAAGCTATTTATGAATGAAAAAAAGATTTGTGGATCAGAAATTCAGCATAGAGACTAATTATGAGTGGATACTGTGAAGGGTCAGAATATAATAATAATACAGTATGTAAAGGTTAAATGTGTCATCTGTGATGATTTCAGCATTACAATAATCCTTTAAAACATTGATATTGTTGAAGTAGCCTATCAGTTATGTTCAATCGGATTAGCAGTGCTTCCCACAGAATTAGGAATTAGTCTATCTGTGGCGGTAGCTGGGCAGCAGGCGGGTGACGCTCCACCCATATGAGGTGCTCCGCTACCATTTTGACAGTGTTGTGTTAAGAAGATAGACTAACTTGCAGGGTTTCTGTCATTGTATTGCAAGTTGACCCCCCTGCCAGGCTTAAGCATCAGGGAATTTTAAAAAAAAAAAAAAATTTTAATATGTTTTCTAAACTAAAATGTGTTATACAAGTAGCGTAACTATTTTAAGGACTAGCTCAGTGTACGACTAGGGAGAGAGAGAGAGGGAGAGTGTGTGTGTGGCTGTGCTGACACCAGACACGGGGACCAGACAGAGGATGACCGCTGCTTAGAGCCAGAACCAGAGCAACCCACCTGCCATCTATAGAGAGACATACCGAGAGCAGGCTAAGAGCAAGAGGCTTTCTGCCGAAAACAAGCAGTGAGACCCGGGAAGACATGTGAAAAGCTTCTTGCTAACAGTTACAGCCGGAATTTACACTAGACTTTTTAAAAATGGCCAATATGAGCGTTAATATTCCAGAATTCTGGCCATACAGAACAACTACCGGACAAATGTTTAAATAGCCATAGCTTACATTTAAACAGCAACAAAACACAAACGCTATGATCCAACTAATATATTTTAGTCAGCAGAATGAACTCTTTACAAATTTACAAACTGAACATATAGGCTACAACAGTAAAATAAAACAAATAGCCTTGCTGTTATTAATTTGATGCAGCCATGCAGGCAGCCTGCAGCTGCAGCTCCGCCATCACCTCCACCGGCCCTGGTCTCCCCAAGCCCATCTCTCACCAGGGCCGGGGAAAATTAAACCAGCTGCATCGTGTTTGCACTCCACATCTGCAGATTCATCCACGCATGAACCAAACATTCAAAAATATGCTTCGTGACAGTTTTAAGAAGGTGGTGAAAAAGTTAGTTTTGAGCCCTGTAAGTTACTATACCTGTCATGCACCCTGCTATAAGTTAAACGATTGCCTAAATTTCCTCAGTCACCATCGTTCTTTTCTAATATTTACACATTTCTCCCAGCCTCACTGGGGCCATGGAAATGTTAAACCTACTACTGATCAATAACATGTTATTTAACTGTAGACCTCTGGGCTGATCTGTCAGTTTCACTGTGCCAATGCTGGTTGTAACGTTACCTGAGAGAAAACGGTAAGACTTTTCAGAGTCATGTTAACTGCTATCGAGCCAGATAGCAGGGCTGTTGCTGGAGTGAGCACCGGCTTTTGAATCTCATGCCACGCTTACATCTGACTAAACACTCCACTGAATCTCTCAGTGTCTTAACAGCAGAGGCAAGGCCAGTTTATTTGTATAGCACATTTCAACAACATGGTAATTCAAAGTGCTTTACCTAGAGCATGAAAGGCATCAAGACAGAATATAAAAGCAACACAAGTAAAAAGACATTTAAATACAATTTAAAAAGTGTTAAATTTGGAAATAAAGAGAGGCTAAAAAGAGAAAAGCAGGAGAACAGAAGTTACAGTACAGTGTAAAATATTGACCCTCAAAATTGGTTTAATAGTTAATTTAATTTAATAAGTTATTTATAATACATTTTTGTGAGAATTTTTCTTTTTCTTATGATCGTCAACAGGGCAGGTGTGTTTTGTGCTCATGTTGAGTGCAGTCTGCTGCAGCAGGGGGGAAAGACTCCTCATCTTGGAGTTTGTAGATAAACTTGAGGAAGACATGAGTGTGTGTGAGCTGCTGTACCTCATCAGTTGGGCCTTAGGGACTGGACTCCAGACCCATTCCTGGTGGCTGACGTCACAAACAAAGTCCTCCAGTGTCAGGAGGCTCTGCAGGCTGGAGTTGACATAACAGCTCTGACCAAGATTAGAAAAGCTGACACACAAACACAACGAGTCAAAACACACGTCAACATCATCAATTCTTCACTGACCAATCACAAACCTTCTACTAGAGATATTTCAGCTTGATCTGATGCATTCATGTCTTGTTATAACTGTAGTTCTTATTCAGATTTACTCGCCCAAAGCAGTCGATGGTGCTCCCCCAGACACCATCTCTGAAACCAACATGACTCCCTTTGGTGCTACAAAAACACAAACACACATGGTCATTAAACATGCCAAGTGGCTGTGAGACCTTCACATTTGATCTTAGCCTCATAAAGATGTCTTTATCAGTTAGCCAACTCTTCCAACAAGCTACATACAGAATACTTTAACCCTTCTCTCTTTAAGTCTTCTTAATCCAAACAAAGATGAGCTTTAAGATTCATTCTTAACAATGGGAAAAAATTGATTTTAAAGTCTTCAGACTTTCTATTTATCATGACCTCTGACAGTCTCAAGCAAAAACATGATGCTGTTCAAGGCTGTTTAATTCAGCAATATAATGGAAAAAAACATCTATACTTTTGATTACAATCAGCTGTTTTCAGAGAGCTCTTACGTGATTAAAAGAAAACTAAATGGCCTTTAAAGCTGAGCTTTTGTAATCTAAGATATTGATTTGGAGTATCATTAGTACATGAGGAGGTGGGTTTTAACTACCTGTTGAACTGTTCCTTGAGCAACTGGATTGCCTGCTCCATCAATGCGTGGAAGTTGGTATACAACAGGTAATCTATATTTATCTCTGCTTTCCCTCCAAAGAATCTGAGGGACTCTTCTAAAGCTATGTTGAACGCCACCACCTCATCCTTGTGGGAGATTGAGCTTGACTGTTGCTGCTCGTTTGTCTCTTCTGGTGTTGGAGAGCTGCAGCTGGAAGGATTGAAACAGATTGTTTATTTTATTCATTATTAGCACTTAAGTGACAGAAAGACCCCAAAGAACTGCACTTCTTTCTTCTCTTCTTCATCGCTATTGGCAGCTGGAGCGACCTGACGTCTTTCTTTGTTGGATGATTAGAAAACTCTCATGGTTCAATACTGCATACACAGACTAATAAACTATATTCGTTTTGTTTGGTGTTCTCATTTGGACTGGTTGCTATATGGTTAATGTTGAGTTCTGGCTCATTCTGTGAAACATACCTTGCGGCATCTGAACCACTTCTCTTCTTGGACTTTGGTTTGTGCTCCGTAGCCTCGGCCTTTAAGTTGGTGTCACAAGTGCTAAAGAGAAATAAATAATATGAATAAATCATAGAAAATACATTCATGTAGTGGGACAATATTGTTTTACTTTCTATCCATTGTCACTAATCATCTGATTTATCTTGTGACCCATCAGAGGGGTCCTGAGCCCCAGGTTGGGAACCAGTGTTACAATACTAAGAAAAATCCCTCACTAAACTAAAAGAGAGTAAAAAAAACCTAAAAAATATTCAGGATGAGGTTTCTTACCTTTCCTTTCCTTCTACATCCTCCTCCCAATTGGTTTCCTTCTTCTGTAGAGTAAAAAGAAAAAATAACAATATGAGTAAACTATGTCAAACAGTTTTTATGGTTACTTACAACTAAAAAGTCTAAATATAAATGTTACAGTCTACTAAAATGAGCTTAACATGAAGCTCTGACACTTTCTGTCAAATGTATCTCAGGGTGACTGAAGAGCCGATTCCTCCATGGAACCTTCTTGCTCTTTTTCTGTTTTCTAGACTTAGCTGAGACTGGAGCAGTGGTGACAGCAACACTGTAGGTAAAAAGAAACACACACAGTTGTTTGTAGAATCAATTGTAGCCATGAATAAATCATAAATCATTTGCAAGAATTGCAAATGAAAACTAAATAAGGTAGCCTATGAAACTGACTGTAGAAATGAAGGAATAGTTAGGGCAATGGTAAAATAACAGTTATGAATTTACTTACTTCCCATGACAACTGGGGTGCTGTTGGCTCTCATGTGCAACAATATCTTCTGCAGGTTTTTGACTTTTCTGCTCAGAAAAAAAGAAAAATAAGTTGAATATTAACAGAAAAATAATGTGCATTCATAGCTGATATAAATTAAATTCACCAACAGTATCTACAAGACATTTGACTCTCAAAGGCTGAAAAATGTCTACTTCCACAAGGTCACATGAATATTACAGTATTTACAGTAGTTCATCTGTGAAACATACCTTCTTCTGAAAACAATGCAGTCCAAACATTGTTGTAACTCTTTCGATCACTATTATAACTGGAGGTTAACCTGTAATTGCTTGTATATTTCAGCAGGTGAAGTGATCTTTCAGTTAAGACTTTGAAAAAAAGTAATTCTAGAATGTGACTCTGTCTCACTGTATGTAATAATGTATACTGTAATTTATGCAGATATGTAAGTAAGTAGTAAACACTGTATATACTATAATTCCCCCACTAGCTAGCTAGAAGCATTTAGATCCTTGAACATTAACGTTACTAAAGCAAAATTACCAATACCGCAATAGAAATAGAAATAAACCTCATTCAAAAATATTCTTTAAAGAAACAATAACATTTCAGGAATGTCTTTCTGTCTGCATGTCCAGTGCAGGATGTGTGTAGCTTAGCTTAGCTTACTTAGCTACTGTAGAAGCAGGTGGAAAGTGCTAGCTTAGCTCATGTCCCAAACACAGAGTTGTGAGTTTCTGACAGTCTCTCCATCAGTAAAGCAGTGTGTGTGTTCTTATGCGTAGTGCCTATGCATTAACCAATGACAAAGACACAGAACAGAATAGCACTGCTTCCCTTTATGATTCTTCTGTTACTGTACAAATTGTATTATAACAGCTCAACCTCTCACTCTTTTCCCACAAGAGAAAAAGAAGAAAGAAATAGAAGATTTAAAAGAAATTTAAGTATTTGCCAAAAAATGTTGTAAAACTTTGCTCTCCATGGAGATGGGCCAGAAGAAAAAGATCTCTCTGGCTTCACCTTCATGCTGTGTTTCATTTTTACTTTTTAATAGAAGTGTCAAGAAGCTCTCAGGGGTCCTCCACTTGTGGGGAATGAGAATTAATTGGAGGATTAGAGCTACATGCACCCTGCAACCTGTCTTGACTTATAACATGGCTTTAGGGTCTGCAGTACTGCTTCTTCTGACTGCTGACTGTGTGTGTGAGTGTGTGTGTGTGTGAGAGAGAGAGAGAGGGAGAGAGCATTCATTACTCCCTGTGTATTTGTGAGAATTAGCAGTCCTTTGTTTTGTATGGCTTTCCCTGTGTTCACATAACTGTGACATCAGTGTTGCAGTTTTATGTGTGTATTTTTCTGTGATAGTTACTGTCAATATTCACAGCATCCAAAGGATGGAAGGAAAGAGGGAAGATGACAATGATGACGACAACAATTTGAATGAACCTCATAAACGTAACAGCAAACTGCTGTGAAGTTTACTGAGCACATGGTTTATCCTCCACTCCCCACAGGAGCCATATAAAGTATCCAATGTGGTAATTGTTAAAGGGGACATATTATGCACATTTCCAGGTCTATATTTTTAATCTGGGAATCTACCAGAATATCTTTGCATGATTTACAGTTCAAAAAATGCCTTTTTTATCTTATACTGGTCCTTTATGCAGCTCCTCAATTCAGGCTCTGTCTTAAACAGGCCAGTTTAGCTCCTGTCCCCCTCCCGATGAGCCCACTCTGTTCTGATTGGCAAACACTAAATGATGATTATGATTTACATTAGAAATAATGTTTTCTAGCAGCTTTGGAAACTAGCACAATGGGGAAAGCAATGTATTCAACCATGTTTTAACTAAAACATACATTAATTAATCCATATTATTACGCTGCAGGAGTAGTTTGATACTATTTAAGCTTACTGGGAGTGTATATTTTGATAGATTTTGGGCAGATTATCACTTTTAAGATTAAAGGATTTAAAGTTTTACTAACATTTGCAGCCATTTTTAAACAAGTAACGGTAACCACTCTTGAGGCACAAAGGAACATGTCACCCAGTGCAGCTGTGTAGCTCATTGACATGTTTTTAATAGTTTTTGGCCAACAATTGAGGTCTACAGCACAAGGAATACGATATATCAGACTTTAGATACACACACAATACTTACAAGTAGGATGAGTTCATTGTTGGCTCTGCACATGAGATTTGTTGACAATAAGAAAAATATTTAAAATCACCAGCCTAATCCTTTAAATGTCATTCAAGCTTCCATTTAGCTGAGGAGACTAAAAATAACAGCAGATGAAAACATCAGAACTGTGATGAGGAGACAATAACAGTATTAACACATTAATACATTAAACAAACATAAATGTATTTTCATCGTGTTTTCCACATGGTTTTCCATCATTTGAGGTTTGAGTAGTGTTTTTTAATTACATCATCTGGTTGTACTCATAGATATATACACATAGATGCCACATTCGGCTCATTGTATTTACACGTCAAAGCCATATTGGTGTGTGGTAGTTACCCCGGTAAATGCATACAAGTCTGTTATGGGAAGAGGTCTGTCTGTGCTTACAGCAATCATAACTCAATTTTCCAGCAGTTTGGGTTGTCACAAAATAAAAGTAATTTATATGTAATACAGAGTACTTTGTGCTTGGACTCTGGTGACTCCTGTATGTGCATGTGGCTATATCCAGGTTTGCTATCAATAAAAAATAATAATAATACATTCAAGCTACAAATTCACTTCACTCATAAATTTGCAATAGAAAGTCCAACAGCAGAGATTCACTTAATGTTGCTTAAAGTGAGGACAGTATATTAAATTCTACATGTTGGTGACAGTAGAGTGTTGTGTAATGACTACTCACCCATGATATTGTTCCTTGTGCCTTAGTTTTGGCATTTCTTTCCTTAGAACATTGAAATGCATCACAAATGTCTGGTATTCTCCACTGCAGAGAGCAGCTAGAAAACCAATATGGTGATGGCTGAGACGCATCCCACAGCCTGGAATGTGGCATCTACAGTATGTGTATATATCTATGGTTGTGCAACCCTTTCCCACAATGGTTTAATGGCAGCGACTGGAGAATTGGTACCACCAACGGAAAACACATGGAAAACTTGGCCAGTGACAAATCTTTGAACTGAATTGAAACGAATTGAACAGCTCTAAAAATCTATTTCATGGTCATAAACATCCAAAAGAGGAGGCAGGGAGGCAAAATGGAAATCAAATAGGTTAGGGTCACTGGGGGAGGTCCAGCCAGCATGCACAGTGTGGTGAGCTCAAACTTTGGACTTCCAGAGAGTCTGATCTGGTACAGACTTCATCAGACTTTGTTTACTCATAACACAGCAATATGGGTGTAACGTATGGAAATTCTTTCTTTGATGCATTTGCTTTTTGCTGTGTGAGGCAAACAAATTGCCAATGTGAATTCCACTCAGAATAGTTCAGAAAAATAACTGATAAAACTGTGATGGATTGCCCTTTAGCATTACTGTGATACAGAGCTCACTGAGTTTGACATCTCATCTGGCTTACAGGTTTCTGTAGCAAGCTGTTAAAAGTCTCCTGTAAAAATATGTATCTACTTTGTATCTACTAAATCATTACTGAAGATACAAGCAAAAATAGTCCCCTAACAGGAAATTGAGTAAGTCATCTTCTGTCCAGGCCAGGTTGTGTTATGACAAAAGCTTTAGCAGAATCTGTCTGTCTGTGTTTGCATGCTTGTTTCTTTGTCTCTGGCATATCGTCCAGGGAGAGGGAAAGATTTGTCATCTTTTGAAATGAGTTTGTGTTGACTTACTTCTCCACTTCTCCTCTATTACTCTCAGTGCATCAACTCCACGCAGTCAGTCATTTGTGCTCCTTGAACATGAAATGGAAAACACTTTGTGTTCGTACTGAAATTATTTCAGACCTTGCCAGTTTTTCTGTTGACTCTGTGAAGTAAACAGTCCCGTTTTCTCACTCCTGCTGTTTATGGAAGTTACCTTGAAATTCTGTTCTTTCTAATGACTGATTTCATAGAATATGGAGGGTGCATGTTTAACACTTGACTGGAACTTGCAGGGAACTGTAAAGACGGTATACTGGCCTTTATATAGCATTATTAAAATCATGACACCAAAGTTCTTGTACACCAGTTTTACCAGTAAATGAAATACATTACAATACAATGAAATGATGAGGGGGATTGGGAGTCTGAATGGGGGTGAAGGGGATGGGGAGGTGGCAATTGGTGGGGTGGTTGGGATGGTTTGGGGGTAGGGATGAAAGGGACAAGGGGTTTAGGAAGGGAGAAAGCATATTACTCCTCTCTCTTTTCTCTCTCCCTCCTCTCCCTCTTCACTTTCTTCTCCCTCTCCTCCTTCTCTTTCCTCTCCTTCTTCACCCTCGTCTCTGTTTCTTTCTGTACCTTCTCTTCCGTCATTCTCATTTTTGCTTTCTCCTTGTCTATTTTCCCAACCAGCTCCTGAAAATACAGAGACAGCACATTATTCAGTATTTTCTGTGTCCGAAGGTTAAATCTGAAACAAACTGTTGTCATTGAATCCAACAGGTTATTGTTCAAATCAGAATGATCAGCTGATGTGATGTACCTGAAGCTCAGTGTTTTGTTGAGTCAGTAGCTTGAGCTCTTCCCCCATTCGGCTTGTCTCATGGCGCCACTCGTCTTTTGTTGGCTTTTTCTCTGCAGCTCCTGCTCTTTCTCTGAGCTTGCCTACTTCTCTGCCATCTCCATTGTGAGCTGATCTTCCAGTGTGGTATTGTGGTGATCAGATCAGGTGACCTCCTCCTGTTGAACAACAGCTTTCCCATACAGCATTCAGTTCAGTCACTGTCTTGTGGAAGGAAAATTTCAGCTCTGTGTTTTTCTTCCACTAGGCTTTTGAGATCCTGTCATTCTCCTTCTTTCAGAATGCAGTCACTCAGTCATACTCTTCCAGTGCTTTTTGACCTTCTTGATCTCTAGTTTCTGGAGATGCAGCGTTTTCTTCAAGAAGCGGATTTCCTCCTCCTTTTCTTTCATTTTCCCTGCGCTGAGAGTCAAACTGCTATTGTCTGTCTTTTGTGGCCTTCGCCATGCCTTCCATATCTTTTCTGGCCAGAAACAAAGTTGCAACCAAATGGCCCTTGTCATCTAATAGTTTCTGATATTTCTGCTCCCAGCTAACCACTTTGCTGGCTATCTGCTCCTTCAGAGCAGCATTTCCTGTGGCCAGCTGCTTGTTTTCTTCTTTGGAGTCCAAAAGGGCTTGCTGCAGGGCCTGGGAGTGCACTGGTATTCCTGAATCATTTCAGCTGGGCTGTCATGGTCTGGACACATTGTTGAGCAGAGTCCAAGTGTCTGAAGGACAGAAATGTACATGCAAGTAAAAAATACTGTCCCATCTTAACTTTGTAAACTCCTTTGTCCAAGCTTTAGACAAAAGATGAAGAAATAAGAAAACCTGGGATGCCCAAATAAGTAGATAGCACTTTTAAAAAGTTTGCTTAAAGCCATTTGCTGCTGGAGAATTCTCACCTCATCTCTTGAGATGTTGCTTTTCTCCACGACGGCTTAACATGGCAGCACTGGAGTTGAAGTATTATAGTTTACGTAGTATTTGTTCTGTAGTTTCTTTAGTCGATTTGCTGTTGCCAACAAGAGATGTTTCTCAGTTGGAGTCCAGGTTACAACTTTATTCTCATATTATTACAACTTTTTTCTCATTAAATTAGACTTTATCTTGAAATACAACAATTTTTTCTAAAAATTACCACTTTATTCTTGTAGCATTGCGATTTCTTTCTCAAAACATTTAGGGCGAAGTCCACAAAAGGATTACGTGGCTTTTGCGGCCACTAAACCTTTGCAAGGTTGCTAGGCTAATAAGCCTCACTGCAAAAACTGTTTAATTCAAAAAGACCAGCACTGATTGTCACGCACAATTAGGTTGGAGTTATTAGCGTCTTCAGAGAGTTGGTGTTAACTGCACACTCACTCACTTCTCACTCACTCTCTCTATCTTCAAATCTCCAAGCTTGTGAGGCTTGAATGATATTGAATTGATATTGAATGATATTAAGGGCAAAATCTACAGTCAGACATTGGGGGGCGGAGGCTCAAGTAGGGTATCTCGGATTTAAAAATAAAATAAAAATAACAGCACTGATATCAGGATTCGTCCATAAGGGCTGCTTTGTTACAAGCAATTCCACCATATAAACCTGGAATGTGTGTGTGTCAGCTGACCTGTAGGTGTGTAGCAAAACACAAAATGTTGATTAGCGTCAGATCCTGAGCGATCTGGTGTTAATGAAGATACTGCTCCCGCATGCATAAATGTGCACAGCCTCTTTCTCAGTGTGGGGATGCTGTGTGAGGCTGCAGCCAGCTGTGGGAAACAAACAGAACATCAGTTTGTTTCTTCAAAATCCTGGATACATTCAGTGACACCTGAACAACATGATTGTAAGATTCAGACATTAATCTAACACATTTCAGACCAGCCTGAGTCACATCAATAGCTATATTTTGACATTTGACATTTCAGTAGATTACGTCATAGATGCAAAATACTAGAGAAGTAAAAGAAACAAAATACATGAAAGTTGGTTTGTGATTGTGGAGAGCTCTGTGTGTGCACATCTTTGCTAATTAAAGACACGCAATTTGAGGCTTTTGTGCACTCTGCAGTTTTCATTACGGACCAATCTGTGTGCTGAAATGTGGAGAAAAGCCTGATACACTGGAAAGTGCTCTGCTCTCTCAAACAGAAGCAAAACAAGGGCAAATATCACTCAGCTGTAAAACTTTATGGACGTGTTTGTGCCGGTATATCATTAGCACAAAATCTTTTGTGAACAGGACCTTACAACGGGGCTGATTGTGGTTGCAAATGCTACTCAATTCATGGTGCTGTTAGCAGGCACTATCCATTCTTTGTGGATTTGGCCTTTAGACTTTATTCTTGAAATCTCAGGTTTTGTTTTTTGTCAAAGTGGCCCTAATCCTCCACTGTAGGAAAGCACTGTCAGATGAAATAATAATTTAGCTGAGAATTATTAGTATTTCTAGAACATCTGGGTGCCTAGTGGTTGGGATGGATAAGTTCAATATAGATGCCACTCTTATAAAATCAAACTCCAACTTTATTGTACCTGAGGGGAAATTTGTCACTGCATCAGGTGAACTCACACACTACAGAACAATCTCCCTCTTGTCAACATCAACATGTCTCCTGGGGTGTATTCCAGAAAGTAGGTTTAGTGAAAGCTCTGATTTTGAGGGGAGACTCTGGGTTTTCAGTTCCAGATCTAACTTAAACTCTGGGTTCAGTTACCATGGTAAATGACTATGAATCTAACCTGCTGGCTGGCAGGTTTTCTTCAACAAACCCTGAGTTTCTGTCTGTCTCCTCTCTTACAGAGCCAGACACACTGTTTCATCTCTGCATTCATTCATTCAGTCCGTATCAAAGTGCGTACTGAAGTGCATTCATTAGTGGAGGTTTACTGTCTGTCAGAATCAAAATCCTGGTTGGATGTTAGTTTGTTACTCAAGGACTTTCTAAAGTTACTGCTTATATGCACATCAGTCATGTCTTTGAACAGCAGTTTTTGCCTTCACATTCAAATATTACACAGCGTGAATTCAGCCTCAGCTCAGAATCAAACCTCTGCATGTCCTTCTGTTATAACACTGAGACTCTGTGCACACAAGACAGCTGTTAGTTTGTTAGAGCAGCTCCTGCACTGAAATCTTTATTGCACATAATGTGTAATCTGAGTTTTAAATCTGTAAAAAATCGGTATGAAGCCTCAGACGTGGGATCAGTGAATACTTTGATTTGATCGGTCGCACTGAAGGAACATCAGTCCTATAATATTGGAGATTATATGTTAATATTTCTGAGTGAGCAGGATCAAGCAGCATCACTGAATGCTGTTGAGCCAAGATACAAATAGATGTCTAAAATTTTAAAATCTAATGTGTTTTAACCTTGATGCCTTTTAAGTGCAAATCACCAAACACATTATTTCTGGTTCAGATTGTGAGCTTACAGTCATGTCTCTGTGTCTTTGATATATATGTTTTTTAAATCTTTAACTATATTTTTCATCTTCAGTTGCTGCCTCCTGTGTTTTGTCCCTGTCAGATTAAATCTGAAAAAAATATTTAAAATGTGATGTAGCTGCAGCCTGATACACAGTCAGATTCCACATTATGGTCATTAAGGAAATGTAAGTCTGGAAAATGATAAAAATTAATGGACAACATTGAATAAAACTTCATTGTGTTAACTTACTGACACTTTCCTGCTCTGACTCAGGCTCTGTTTTTAAAGATAAATGTGTACCTACTGCTTACACATGCAGGGTGTTGAACTTGTTTTCTGGAATGGGCCCCTGAAACACAGTGAACCTTTCAGCCTCTTCTCATCTAGCCAGATATAGATCTTCTGTGTGTAAAAAGCTAAAAAAAATAAAATTCCTCCTCTCCTCCCTCACAGCCACTCTCACAATTTTAACATTTCAGAGAGAATCTGTAGCACTTCCTCTTCATCCAACTGTACACAACAGTCAGGACACTCAATTTACTCAAAATGTAAGAACCATACTCAGCGATCACAATATTTTATTTTAAATTTAAATATAGAAAACATTTTGATCAACCACCCAAAAGGAAATTAATACATACAACACCTTGTAAAGTCATAAAACTAGACAGAATAAAGCAATTCAAAAGTGTGCTTTTAGTATATTTGACATAAATGAAGGTTTAAACCTGCTGTACTTACAAACATTAAGGATAATCACTCTGATAATTCTGTTTTCATTTATGGTAGCTATTTAACATACAATAATTAGTAAAAGAAATTTAAAAATACAGACAAATACAGTAGTTTGAAGGAGGATTGATATCAGTTTGGTCTGTACATTCAGTGGACAGACTGGTCCTGTACCTGCTAGCTTGGTGTGGGGGCTGGAGCTGAGGGGACGCAGTTAGCTGCCACCAAAAAATTACAAATACGACTCCAGGTAACTCTAAAGTTCTCTTATTTACATGTTGCGTCTTCTCCACTGACTTGCTAACATTAGCCACTGGCAAGGCTACATTCAAGAATCAGCTGGTTTATTTAAGAGCTGGAGGGTTTAAGAACAATACAGCTTCACTGAGAGGACGGGAAGCTGTAAGCTGGCTGCTTGTTAAACCACAATGTCTCCTTTTCTTTTTCTACACATGTTAAACACAGAAGATGGAACATGTGGCTGCGGAGGATTTGTAGTAATATAACTAATTACCATTGCTGTTGAGTAGTTAGTAAAGTAATTACTTTACAATGACCAATATGTAATGTGTAAATTATTACATTTTTCAAGTAACTTGCATAACACCAGTAACAACAAATATGACACAGGTCATTAGTTGGACTAGGTGTCAAGATAGCTGCAATGGTTACTGGTGAGTTGTGCCCTGCTGCCATCCATTCAAAATACAAAAAAACAAGACAAAACAGTGTTGCTGTGTGGTGCCTGCTGACTGCATGTTAAGGATGTAGTGGCCAAACTCGTGTGTATTGAATGAAACAAGGACAGTGCATCATTTTGCTTATAAATTCATTTTTTTTAATATATGAGAATGGATGTGCTGTTTCAAGAACTATATAGTCTTTCTATAAATGTAGCCAGTCCTGTATTGCTATCTACTTTTGATGTTTATGTCTCTATATTTAAATGTGTCGCTCACTCAAAACTTTACTGAAAAACTCTCTCTAACTGGAGTGTAAAAAATAACACAATATGAATTCTTGAGGTGTGTCACAGTGTTGAATGTTTCATGAGGCTTTGACAACAGTGGCAGCCTTGAGAGGCCATATGAGCTACAGTATGAGGTCAGACTAGAAACCAATACCTCAAACCCATACCTCACTGGATACATTAACAAACCAAAACAGACACTTTAACCCCACTAAATCATCTTTTGCAACTTCAACAAGAACACGCCTCAACATGATGTACATGGTTTATAAGTGTAACTCACATAAAATTACCAGTAGTTATTTCGCGCAATCCCACAACTGGTCACTAGAAGGAGCTATAGTGCATAGTGGTGCTATCGATTCAGACTGTATTGTAGAGAGCTAGAGGCAAAACAACAGAGAAAGAGACAACACACAGCTGCTGCTGAGATAAACGTGTAGAGAGAAATCTTAAGAGTTACATGAGCTCCAGGAGTTTCTGAAGACATTTTGGATTTAATTTCCTTTTTTATTGTTTTGTTGATTGTGGGGTCGAAGGATTATTTTGATGTTGGTGTACCTGCTTTTGGATTTAATCCGTGAATCTCCAGTGAGTTGACGTACTAAGTTAGCATAGTAAGGTAGCGGTTAGCCAAGTGTAAACGACCATTTTGTGTTATTGTTTTAGATCACTGCATTCATTTTTGTTATGTTCTTTACCTTATGAGTACCACAAACCAATCGGAGATGTTTATATAAGAGTGAAGAAATGGTTTTTGAGATTTATTTTCAAGTTTTAATATACCAAACTTGATAAATCACTACAATAACCATCTCAATCAATTCCTCATACCAAAAATTATATAGAAAAATGGGGTCATTTGTCTCTGTATGATGTCTTGTTCAAAAGTTATGTCAATTTTCAATTTCCGCCAGAAATCCAAGATGACCACAAAGCTGGCCGCAGATCCATGGGTCAATATTTCGAGTTGGGAACATGAAAATTTGTTTACTAGACACCTTGAGGCTTACAAAAAACTAAGTTAGAAAAATATATCAGTGGGGTGCATGGGAACCCCCCCCCCCTTCCTACCAGACTAAAAGGAGGATGTAAACATGAGCAGTCTTTGACTAGTGACACCGCAAACGCCATTTTGTTTTCCTTCATGTAGTAACGAGGCAGGTTATGACATTAAGTCAAGTGGCAACCTCTGGGCTGTAAAATGAAGCCAATGCTGAAGTGCCAAAACCTGCAATTCCATGAATGGCCACTTGAGGCTGGCTCCAAAAGCGAGTCAATCCCCATAGACCCCCATGTTCAAATGCCCAACTTTACAGCAGAAATAAACATGTTTACAGCCTGGTACAAAAAACAGTTTAGGTCTCTATAGCTAATTTCCCCTTTCATGACAACTGTATGGGGGGTGATTTTTTTTATAACTCACCCGTTTAAATGCTATTAAGCCATAAAGTTATGCATAATTAAGGACGTGGCCGCTTTGAGTGACAAGTCGCTAGCCGATGGTGGCTTGTTTCAGCAACCAGGCTTCATTTGGCCCACCTCAACTGTACGGGGGGTGAATTTATTAAAAAATCGCCCATTTTTCATATTTTTAAGATTTGTTTTTTTTTCTGTGTGCTGTTTAAATACAGTTGATTAACTAATTAATTGAGTCAAGCCACTCATACAGAGAAAGAGTAAGAGAAATATGGTTACTTAAAGTAACAAAATTATTGAACAATAGTGATGAGATATATTTTCCCTGCTGTGTGCAGTTGTTGTTTTTTTTGTTTTTTTTTGAGTTTGAGGTCGTTCCCAAGGAGGAGGTCCGGTTTTGCGAGTCAGGATCCATACCAGGGGCAGAGAGAGTATCCGGCCTGCTTTCTCAACATACCTGGAATGACAACAACCTTACCCCTGGACAGATAAGCATATGAGATCTCAACATACACACTACCTGGGTAGCAACAACAATATACACACACAAACACACCTGTACTGAGGAGAACTGAAAAGAACTGTGGATGACTGTTTGAACTCTTTCTACAGACTGATAAACAAAAGGACTAAAACAACAGCATTTCTGCTGTAAGAGAGAATTTGATTTGAAAGTTTATTTTCTTGTTTTTTTTGTTGTGTTGTAATACATTTTTATTATTTTCTTTAACCTCTACCTAGTTGTGTCACTCGCTCCTAAGTCGAAACCTAGATGGCCTAAGTGTCGTAAAGGATCATAGTTGACTATATATTCATGAGTAGCTGAGTACACAGTGTTACATAAGGCAGTCCTATTCCTCCAATCGAAGAAAGAACTGGGTTCACAGCTCAGTGGATGCAGATATGCTTAATTCATTAATGTGCTTTAATTGAGTCAGTGCATTGTCCATTTGGATTACTGGTTCATTAGAAATAAGCTAATAATAAATATTATACAGCCGAGCCAGATGATTGGATTGTCATCTAGGCCTGTTATAGCGACACTATTTACCACGTACCAGGCGAAAATAGCCTGGCTGTGTAATCACATTATTGCATATTATACCAAAACAGGTCTTAAAGTTAATGGGATTTACGTTAGGAATGATACGTGTTATCGTTTGTATTTTTTCCCCATGCAAAAACCTGTTCACTAATTTATATGTTAATTGTCTTCTTAAATATGGTTAATAATTGACATGTGCTCATATTTGCTCACAATTTGATAATTAATTGTCCTTGTGTGTATACATGGACAATTAGTTATGGAGTTATGACATGTTAATTTGAGCATGAAGTCCCTGGAACACCAGAACCCATCTAATGGTTGAATGCACCCACTCTTCTTGTTTTGCTAATTCCATGCCACTACAAAAGTAAACCTGAGGTGTAAAAAAGTGTCACATAGAGCCACAGCAAGTACAGAGGACATTCTGTATATGTCATTAGCAGTTTCCTCAATTGCAGTTGAGGTTAACACAGTTTGGTTTCTGGCTGCCTGAATACTGCTGAATTTACCACTGTGCAGGATTTGGTTTCTCCATCTGATCACTGATAATAAAAAACAAGAGCCAATTCTTTATGATGAGCACACGTCATCATTACATCATTTACCATCTTTTTTGTTTCTTTTCATTGACCAGCCTCTAGTTTACTTGAGTTAACAATGCATCTACATGCATGGCAGAGAACGATCAGACCTAGATAAGGTGTTTATATACTGCGGTATCCTTCTTGCCGTGAGGTAACAGTACAAACCACTGTTCGCTTTTTTAGGAACATGCTTCACACATTGCTTGACACAATTTCCTCCATTGAAATACTTACTATGGTATTGACATTTCACTCTGTATCCCACCATGGTGAATTAGGTTACACTTGTGATAGCCCCTGCCTAACCTACCTTAAGTATATTGCTTGCTAATGCTGGTGCGGTAATGAATTGTAATATTCTTGTGTCCATAAAGGTATCTGGGAGAATGTGGGTGTGGCAGCCAGCCGAATTCAGAGCACCTGTGCCTAATGCTGCTATAGCATAAAAGGCCAACTCCCAGCATTGTTCGGGCTCTCTCTCTCACCTTGACGCATCCCAGCCAGCAGCCACAGGCTTTTGTTTTTCATTTGATTCTAATTTTGTTTTTACTCCATAACACCCTACACTTCATTATTCACACATCCACACCTACATTACTGATACTACTAACTGACACACTCCATATTTTTAATTATTTCTTCAGTTGTTTACTTTATTATAATGAATCTCTTTAATTTACTGCCATCCGTTGTGTCCATTACCACATTTGCAATGGCCTAGGAGCCGGGTTATGACACACTATTGACTATTGGAAGCATATGTGATGTGCAGATAGTCACTTGCCCATCTGTGGATGGTCAATTAAAAGAGTACTTCGACATTTTGGGAAATATACTTATTTGTTTTCTTGCAGCAAGTTAGATGAGAAGAGTGATGCCACTCTCATGTCTGTCTGCTAAATATTAAGCAACCAGAAGGCAGTTAACTTAGCTTAGCATAAAGACTAGAAGCAGCGGGAAACAGCTAGCCTGACTCTGGACAAAGGTGACAAAATCCACCTGCCAGCACCTCTTAAGTTTACTTATTAATATGTTACATCTGGTTTATTTATCTGTACAAAAACACAACTATAGTAGCTAAGCCAACTGTCTCCTGGCTCCAACTTCACATTTATTGTACAGATGTACAAGTGGCATCAATCTCATCTCAAATTAAGCTCAAGATGTGATAAATAAAGCAATTCAAAATGTACAGCCAATATTGTGAATTTACTTTCACATCACTGACAGAAAAATGTCCAGAAGAGTAGGTCTATGATTGCTCAATGTTAATAAAAGCACAATGCAAAATTCAGTATAAAAAAATAAAATAAATAAAGACAGTGGAGATGTCACACTGTATTCCATCTTCTGTTGGATTTTACTAACAGAAAAGGTACAGTTTCCATAGTAACACCTTAGTCAAAACAGTGCTCCCCATTCATTCATTATCTGAACAACACTTAACAGAAAATAGCAGAAAGTTGCACCATTAGAGTTTCTCACTTTTTCAGAGAACATGAATCAGAGTTCTTCCCATAATGACAGACATGAATATTTAACATCTCAAAGATGGAAGAAAGAACCGCAACTAAAAGCTGTTTATATTCTGTGAAAAAAGCTGTGAAAGCCGGAATAAAACTTGCTACTCATTTGCAATATCACTTTTCACTCATCTCTGGATCTTCATGGCATATACTGTGTATGGAGCAAAAGTAGTAAAACAAAAGTTGGAAAACAAATAGCAGAATGCCATTTTAACCAAAGATTGTTAGATGATTATAAGTTTAATTTTTCAACTGCACTGAGAGCTTGTCATAATTAGAGGCTGAAAGGAACCCGTGAAAGATTAATTTTACCATTATACTATTACACAAGATAAATGACCTAAATGACTTCCTTCACAAAGTGATTACTGGGTTATGACAGATTATTGCAAGAGCTGTAAATATTAACATGTTGGTTATTCCCTAATGACTACACACTTTGGCTGGCAAATTAGTCCTCACTGCTACAGTAAAGGCCATTTTACTTTAAAAATGGACAAAATGTTTATGTGAGTGTCTTGTTCCTGTGGGTTTTACTGTTGTGGCATTAATACCACTGAAGAACACCCTTGATTGCAATGTGGTTTAACTGTAAAACAAATATCGTCAAGTTCTTTTGAAAGATGTTGCAATGATCAGAATAGCATTGACTACTAAATGCAACAAAAGAAAATGTTATAATAGTTAGGTTATATCTGTGCCTTTTCAGTAATTGTAGAAGTTACTGCAAATGATTTACACATTTACATGTGTGGATCACCTTATGAAAACATTAAATTTACTGAATGGTAGAACTTTTATATACTGTATTATCATTCATTGAATCTTGACTATTTTTTCAGTTTAGTTTATTAATTTGCAAAATACCATAGTGTAGTTGAGTACAAAAGGATTGTGCTTGTGAGATTAAAAAAACCCCAAAAGGGGATTATTAAGTCACCAAAAAAAGAAAAAAACATCTAAAATCAAAGTTAGTTAAAGATACATACTGTACATATGTCAGTTGCTAATTACAAGCATAGCATATTGTACCACTGCTAGAAAAGATACTAGGAGAAAGAAACAAGGCCACAACAAACAAATTACTTAACAAAGTAGTTTGGCTCACCAAATAAACTCTAAGCCTAAATTTAAAGCTTTGTGAGGGAGGAAGATTGTGTTGCTCCCCTGTATCTGACAGGGGGAGAAAGACAGAATTGACAGAGTTGTTCTAAATCTTGGAAGATGCAAATGATTTACAAGTTTGGCGCTACATGTGTGGATCACAGAATTTGTCCAAAAAAAAAAAAAAAAGAATAATAAGGGTACCAAATCAGGCAGATATTTGTATTGAAAATAGAAAGAATTGAAATCACTAAAAAGCTGGGCTGAATGTTCCATCTGACGACTAAGTCAACAAGTCTGACAAATCTTTATTGTAAAGAAATGTAGTTTTAACTTCAGGAGTAGAACCACACCTCAACCACACCTCTAATCATCTGCCAAGCCTACTTATATTGGGTCAACCTATCCTACCCTGTTTAACTCAGATTGTCTCGAGATCAGACAGACCGTGCTTCTTGCCTGAACGCTTGATACAAGAACTTCAATTTAAACAAAGACACAACTTAAAAATTGTCTACTTACCATGGATCCAGAACTGCGGATCTACCCAACCGATTCAGACACCAATATGTATGACGATCAGTTTGACACCGGTACACCAGACTCGCAGCAACCAGACCGCAGCCAAACACCCCAGCGAAGTCGCTTGCGTTCGGTGGTTAGCGTACCTCAGTCCTGCCGGCGTATCCATTCAAGCTCCACCAATGAGATCTCTTGGACTCCAACCTCGGAGGCCCGCAAATGTGAGGCCTCCTCTCCTCCTTCAGCGAAGGCTGGACGCCACGGGCATGGTCCTAAGAGCCAGCTCCAACTCTCTCCTCATCGGCAGCTATCCCCATTGCGCAGGCTTCCAGCTCCCAGCTCTCCACCATGGCGCACCCGTAGTACACCCTCATCTGCAAGGCGGCAGTCTTCAATGTTACCTGTGAGGTAAAGGCATCCCATTTCACTGCAACGCAAACAAGGCCACACTTTTCCGACTGTATTCAGCCTCCATCAATGCAGCAACAGACTCCATACTTGCCACGCTTCCGGCTTCTTCACCTGAGCCACCAACTGCCAGTGTCGTCAGGAGTGACGTCCCAGGGCCTTCACTGCCTCAGCCACAGCCTGCGTCATCAGCCCCCTCTGGTGGGGGCCAGGTTGTATGTCTCCCTGTGCCTGCTCTCTCTGTTTCTGATTTCTCCCAGATGATATCAGCTTTCTTTTCATCCCTGTCTTCACAGGCTTCACAAAATCTCCGTGCACATGCATCCTTTCATCCCATCATCCCTTCCTCTCCCCTTCCTTCAGCCGTTCTTAGCAACACGGCTTCTGCTCCTCCCTTTTCTTCCATAGCCAACACAGCAGTAGGAGGGCTCCATTCACCGACTCAAGGGGTCCCATTACAGGCTACCCGAGCTGATGTTCTTCAGCCTCCTCCTTCACTTCCAACTGGTCTAACCTTTACCCATCTCCACCCTGTCTCTTTCTCAACATCCATTTGTTTTTTCTCAATGTGCTACCAATTTCAACCTTTCCACAGCAGCACCAACTGTCCAGCCAGCTTCATCAGTTTATCGCCTTTCTCCTGTCTCTCCTGCACCGCGCCAACAGATTCTCTCCAGTAGTTAGATTTAAGCCATCCTTAAGCAATCCTCCATCAACATTAGCCAGCTCAGGGAAATACAGACAAACTTCGGCACTGTGCAACTTCGCAACCCACTACCCCCGCAGTCTAAAGACTTAACTCCCACAGAATTTGCTCTTGCTTTTTCTCTTTACCGTCATATTATCTGTTCAGCATTTCCCACACGGAGAGCTGAGTTAGATGATTATCTATCATCTATTGTGCTCGACATGGCCTTTTTTGTTTTGGAAGGACAAGGTTTTACAGCTACCACGTGCACTTCACTAAACAGGCAGCTGGCTGAGGAGAAAACATCAAGGCCTGGCACTTCCATTGAGTTCTGAGGCATCGCCCTGGACTCAATTTCCTTCAAGGCATGTCTGCCCTCAGAGAAATACAGCGCATCTCTCTGCTCCTGTCATTACCCTCTGGCAGACAGATTCACCAAACGCCAGGTATTTGCCCTCCTTAGCCATCTTAATTATGCCATCCATATAATTCCTCAATTCCTCTTGTCCATCCTTTCGTCTAAGGCTGCTGTCGTTCCCTCTCTCCAGGATAGGGTCGTTATGGACGATGCCTGCAAGATGGAAATGCGCATGTGGCTAAATTTCCCATCTTCTTGGAATGGCATTTCCTTCTTCTTGGCCGTCTGCTTCTCTGACAGAGGGAAGAGAGGCAGGGGTGCCAGCTGAGCAAGTGCTTTCTGCATTACACAGCCTCCGTGGCCGGCTGGATGAAGGAGCTTGAGCCGCTATCATCCCAGCGTCATGGAGGGCCGGAGAGGTGGAAGAAGGGAGGGTGGAGGATTGTGCTCTTTGGAAAATGTAATTTGTTTTTTCATTCTCAACACAATACACACACAGCGAACATGAGCAGTGGTGGGAGGGTGTGGTGAACTCCACCGGCACATCCATCAATCTGACTTTTCTATGTTGCATGTTTTTCCCGTTTTCAAGTCGAAAAGCCCTAAAATACATGTAGTACACTCAGACACTGAACAGCACAAGCCATTACAACAGGATACAATAAGATAAGTTGCACAGTGAAAATTGAGGTCAAATTACACATCAGAGTTAAGCACCAGGTGCACTGAGGAAACTCTATCAAAATAATCCCACAATTCTTTTCATGAGCATGATGTCTATAAATAATGGTTTTGTTACAGAACAAAATTGATGTCAACTGATCGAAATTGGTATTTCTGAAATGAGACTGATGCTGGTAAAATTTATGAGATGGCACAGAAATGTGAAAGTAAAATCATTTTGGGCTGCAAATATTGTAAACACAAGTTTTGGAAAAATTACATTCTTAGATGCTGTTTTTGCAATATTTTTAGGGTTGCAGCAGAAAAGCAAAGCCTGAAAGTGAGACAACAAATGACAGAGCAACCTGAAAAAGACATGGGAGGCACAACAGAAGCTCAGACAAACAGAGGAGGCAAAACACAAGCTGAAATGGTTATCACAAGATTGGGAAAGAATTAAACAACACAGCAACCCTATTCATGTTACTTCATCAGGTTGATGCAAGCTGTCGTTTATGAAAGACAATGTGTGCGTGTGTGTGTGTGCAGGCCCTATGGATCTCAGTTGTTATGTTGTCAACGCACAGCATTTTTAACCCTCACTCTGCTAACTCTGTAATCATACAACTGTCTTGAGTTGTCTGATGAGATGAGCACTTGCAAGTCATAAACATGAGAATCATTCCCATCCATGTCTATTTCAGCAACCTGTTGTACTTGAACCTCAGTTGTTTTGTTCATGCAAGAACAAAACAGCTTCACAAATCCACTCTCGACATTTTTGCAACAATAGATCTACAGTGACATTGTTCTTCTAAGGATATTGTACGAAATGCTAAACATGATAGGATACCATCAAAGGAAAACTGTGATATAACTTGTTTTCTTAGGATAGAGCTATTTAGCTTTATTAAATTACACTAATAAAGTGTTTTGCCCTGATCTGTTATTACATCAGGGACACAGTCAAGATGTTAAGAGATGGAGCTGAGGTTAGGTAATCCTTAATTTATTTCATCACTATCATCATCATGCCCTCAGAGACACCAGTAGAGATCTGGTGCAGGGCACAAAAATTGCCAGAAACAGCCATGTGTATGTATACATGTTTGATGTTTTATATTTTATATTTGTACCACCTGTTAGCTAAAATAATTTAAAAAAAGCAGTATTGTGTTACACTCACCTCCAGTGGATATTAAATACTCAAATAGAAATTCAATACAGCTTGAGGCTGTAAAATAGTATTAAAAACATAAAAAAAACTTTGTTTCATTTGTTTAACTTTCTGTAAGTGGAAGAGTTTAGGTTTTCAAATGTTCAGTGAGGTGGATGCATTTATATTTGTATACGTCTGGGTAAACGGCATCCTTAAGAGGTTCAGACTATCATATTTAATCTCTTTTCTTCTCAACCATATTAAGTGCATTTACTCTGCCCTTTTATGTGGAATAATTGGTATTTGGACATAATCTGGATGCTCAATATGTATGAAATGGCCGAGCATGAAATACAGGGCCAGCAATTAAGGATGCTTTCATTCTATTTTAGCCACAAAACCATATTTATGTATGGTGCAGTGCATTCTTTCATTTTGGCATTAAAAATTCTCTCTGTCAATTGTAATGGATGCCACTGAATACACAATGGTGGTAAGTGGATTTATGGCAGCAACAGTATAAGGAGAGGATCCATTGACTGGAGCTCAGTGGGAGATCATGTCTCAGGGTTAAAGAGGCTTCACCCACTAAGACTAGAAAACCAAACGCAACACAGTTGGATGGGCAGGATGTGTGGAAGGCTGTCAGGGCATTACTGTACAGCAACACTACAGAGTGAGTAGCACAGGCTCTGGATAAACTGATGCAGGATAGAAGACAGGAAGACTGTATCAAGTGCTCTCAGGCTCTCTTTTCAGCCTAATGTTGATTGAGTCAGTCTCAGAGCCAGTTGAGAACCTCAGCTCTGTCTTGCAAAGCCCCCAACAGGTAAAGGCAGCACATCCAGTACAATGGGGATATTAAACATGCTGCGAACAGACACAAGTTCTGCTGTCCTTTGGCCAGAACTCTGACAGACGAAGGAGCCTGGTTTTGTGTTTATAGCTGTTCTGAGCTGCCACACTGGAAGGCAGATTGAAAAGCCAGCTGTCACAGGGAGAAGGGAGATGCGATATGGTTTCAATAGGAGGATAATGCCTTACATTTTCAGACAGTCTCTCCTGGAGGGCATTCATAGTGTTGCACTTGACTGTACACATGAAAAATAGGTCTGGGTGAAAAATTCACATAAGATGAATTTGATTTGATAAGATGATTCACATAAGTGTTGCAATTCTTATCTTCTACGATCCTGAATCGATTCATAGGTGCCAAAAAGTCAATGTTGTAGTATTGTTGCAGGACACAGTGCAGCACGAGTTCAGTGCGCATACACTAGAGTAATCTTGTAGTTCATCTTCAAAATATGCAAGAGTACGACATGTAATGATTTAATAATTAGCTTTGCAAGACAAAGGTAAAGCTATTTTGTGAATTCTTTGTACCCAACCACCCTGAGACTACTGTTAGTGGAGTGGAGCACCAAACTAACAGCGCTAACAAGTCCAGCTAACCAACACACACTGCAGCACTTTACAAACTTTAAACAACTGGAGTGGGGTTTTTAAAAACAGAAGTGACCAACTTCTGTTTTTTAAAAAAGCATTGGACCAGAAGTTGTGGTCAGTGATGACAGTTTTGTTTATTTTTTTCTCATACAGAAAGAAGGCTGTAAAATGATTCCAAATGAATGCAGTTAACTTCTCTTAGAAAATAAATTAAACGCTGTGCACTCCCACACACTTTTCTCTTTTTTCAGTTTGACAGACAGTGACCTTCATCAAGCCATCTAACTTAACTGTCATTTGTGTTTCATATTGCATTTCAGCAGACTAGAAAAAGACAAGAGTGAGTGGTTTGGTGTACAGTGCACGGATTGAGAATAGATTCTGAAACAAATCGTGTCACCAAGAATTTGAATCGAATCTGAGATTCCCAAAGATTTCCACCCCGATGAAAAGTGTCAGAAATAGTTAGTTAAAACCATGGTTCCTTTCTTACCTCCTCATAGCTGGCCAGTCACTGTGTGAAGTAGGTATGAATTGTCAGTTACAGATATTGTCAGACACAGCCCTTTCAATTCTGACATAGGGAAAGTGTGGGGGAAGGGGTTTCCGAAACTCTCCATCTGACAAGCAGTTCTGATGAAGCATACTGGCAGCTTCGGAAAGACAAATATAGCTGCCAACACTGCACTTAGCTTTGTGACAGCTGGATAATTTTTTCAGATAAATCTATGAGTCCACAGAGAAGCTACTACTGTCTGCTGCAGAGCCAGAGGAGTGCTCTCAGCAGGAGCCTCACAGCTCACTTTGACAAAGATTGTGACACTTTGCACTTTCCTGATGTCACTTCAGAGATTATTAAAATTAAAGGAATCACAGAGCAAGATATAAGTCTGACTTAGACAAATATGCCAACTTTACAGTGAAGTTAAGACTCACCTGTTCCCTGTTGTTCCTGCGTCAGCTGTGAACCAAGTTCAGCAACTGTAGACCCTAAATAAATAGGTAATGTGTTCATAATGAAAATCAGGAGAAGAAAAGACACTTTCATCATGTCCTAGAGTTTTTCTGTGTAAGTAAGTAAAATAATCTCAAAGCAGCACTAATCAATATTTTATATATTTTTATGGTATACATAATAAGACTTGTAGGTCATTGTGATAGAGAATTATCATTAACCCTGCAGTTCCCCATAGCTCAACAGTTTTAGTGTCTTTCAGCTCATTGTTTTGATTCTACAACCAAGAACTTAACAGTTTTGGTTCAGTCTTACCGCTCTCATCCACGTCATACTCTAATAAACCCTGCAACTAACAAACTACCTGCCAAACACCAATTAAATGGCATGTAGACAAAATTAGCATTGGTTAACATAATGGAGCATAGTGGAGCAACTAAAGAGCCAGTTATTTTTCTCAGGGGTCAAAAACAGCTAAAAGAGATTGAATATTGGATTTACAGTCATGTGGTGGCTAGAAACATGACCTGATTCCTGCTAATGTTGCTCTGTGTCTACTACATTTGATATATGACTGTAGCGTCTCCTGTGCTTTTTCTGTTCTATAAGCTGCTATAATTTAGTTTAAAAACACATTTTACCTTATAACTGTCCATACATATATGTCACAATGTTATCTCATTGTTGGCCTTATTAAGTCAGGTGTTAGTTTGATCCCAACTGACAACTCAGTTCCTTTAGCTAGCTAACTCTACTTCTCGTGCCTGCAATGAGGCATTTGCCATTATAATGTCAATCAAACATAAACACATGCATTGAACATGAGTATAAATTTTACTTATTTTCATGTACCAAGACTTCAGTGTTTGTGTCATTTCCTCCTGCAGATGTATCTGTGTCCCTTGGAGGGGGGATTAGGGTTTTATCCAGCCATGATCCAGTGCTGTGCTCTTGAGATGTCACTTCTGGTTTTACATTTCTACCTCTCTAGTCACTTCTTTACAAACTAAGAACTTTTACTCCCAAGCTTTTCCATTCCATCATTAAAGGTGCAACAAAATGATGGACTAGTGCATACTTTCACATAATTATTGAAGTAGTCTGTTCCCAATTTATGCCTACCGCACTTTCTGAGGTTTCAACATACACATACACAACTCATTATTTTTACAAAGCAGTAGTTTAATTAAGTCACTTTTCCTACAGGTTTTGTTGTTGTCAGTATTCTAAATGGGAGATCCCTTTGTTCGAGGTGCAGATGTTAATGATTACTTTATGATGGATTACTTGTATTCATTTGACCATTTTGCCATAGTTGATACTGCTGTTTGATGACAAAGATTCACAGATTTGATGAGTGCTGCCTTGCTCTGCTCCCTTCAACTGTCTCCTCTACTGAGGAAGGAGTTGATACCTGTATGATGTCTACAACATATTGTACAGCTCATGTATGAATAGAGAATGTAACACCGTTGAAGCCTGTCATTGTCTGGTGGATTAATGTGGAGAACAGGATTTATGCAGGCTTAAGTTAAATTTTAAAGGCCCAACTGCACTAAAAGCATCTGACGTGCGCATTTTGAAGTATACCTATTGTTTTAAATGGCTGAACGCACACCAAAAGCGTTATGAGGCGCATCAAATTGCCTTGACTCCCCTCCTCCAACCTTGTTTCGATTTTAGAGTGTCAAATGAGGACTCAGCGACCAAAGGTGTTTCTTCTGCAGCCGAAAAATAGAGATAGCGTGAGTGAGCTGAGAGCATGAGTGACCACGCGCCAGAGAGACAGCGCAGCGGTGGTTGAGTGAGTGGTAGCAAGAACAAAGCCGGTAAATGAGAGAAATAAAACATTATTTTCTGAATGTTTCATGGTGGTTACATTATAAAGCACAAATAAATAACCATCAAACACTCAGAGGATTTACTGTGGAAACAGACGCTCTTAATTTAATTTTCCTCCTCTGCATTTCTCCTTTTCATTCATTCATTACATCCAACTAATGCAACAGTTAATAGAAAGAACAGCAGGACAAATCTGTGTTGGTTCTGTGTTGTTGCCTGCAGTGCGCCATAGGAGCATCAATTGACCCGTGTCAAATGAAACGTGTCAGTTATCGCTTTCAGTGCATTTAGGCCTTAAGACCATTTTACTACCACATATGCAATTTATTACCTGTTTCATGATCATACCAACCAAAGTATGAAAGTATGATGGAAAATCAGAAGGGACAATATTACCTGGAATTATTTATTATTACATTTTTTTAGTAATCCCTAGCAGTATATAACATTGATTCATAATGATATAATTAATTAAGTCAGTGATCCAATAATTCTGTTATCACAGTCTTATCACACCTTTGTCAGTGAGATGTGTAAAGTGTTTGATCACCTGGTTCAAGGTAAAGAAGCCGGTAATCAGCTCCTTTCCCTCTGCCAGGGTTCAGTGCCGGTCTCCCAATATGCCATTGATTTCCGCATTCTCGTAGGTGAGAGCGGATGGGATGAGACAGCTTTACAAAGTGTTTTCCTTAAGGGGCTTGCAAATAATATTAAAGACGAATTAGCTGCACGAGATGAGACCCAGTCCCTAGAGGAATTGATTTCCTTAGCCATTCGACTAGATAACCGGCTACGAGCGAGGCGTAAGGAAAGGGCAGGAAGACAGGGTGTCCTCCTCCCCGCTGCTCTAACCAACTCACCACCTTTTCCATTCCGTTCCTCGCCACTGGACATTGCTGTCTCCTGCGACACCACTCCAGCTCCAGTTCCAGCACTGGCTCCTGGTCCAGGTTTTTCCTCCCCCCACTGCACTGAGGAGCCCATGCAGTTGAGGCTGTCACAAGCAGAACATCAATGCAGAGTCCGGGACAGGCTCTGCATTTACTGTGGCCAGTCCAGCCATTTCCTCCCATCCTGCCCCCCGCTGCCAAAAGAGCAGGCTCATCAGCCACCGGGGGGGCGCTGATGAGCCGCACCACTTCTTCCACCACACCATCAATTTTATTGATTCTGAACTGTGTTCTCAAGCAAATGTGCCAACAGAGACTCTCCCGGAACCGAATGATGTTCTTCCCCTTAATGGACAGTTACTCACTTGTGTCACTCACTGAACTGCTCCCCTGTCCCTCCAGCTCTCAGGTAACCACCATGAAGTCATTTCACTATTTGTCATTCCCTCACCTGCATCTCCTGTAGTCCTCGGTCTCCCTTGGCTCCAATAACACAACCCCCATATTGACTGGTCCACATCTTCCATCACCAATTGCAGTAAATTCTGCCCCTCTCACTGTTTACAGTCAGCTACCCCCTCTAGTATCCTTTCACCATAGATTTGTTTAACATTCCCCCAGTTTATCACGACCTTCAGGACATGTTCAGCAAAGACAGAGCCCTCTCACTGCCTCCACATCGACCCTATGATTGTTCTATTGAGTTACTCCCTGGTGCCCCCCTCCCATCCAGAAAGCTTTACAATTTAGCCAAGCCTGAAAAAGAGTCCATGGAGCGTGGACTTTGTGACTGGACTCCCGCCTTCTGAAGGTAACGGTTATTCTAACCACAGTTGATCATTTTTCCAAGGCTGTGCAGTTTGTCCCTCTGTCCAAACTCCCCTCTGTTTTAAAGACTGCCAACCTCCTCATCCAACACATGTTCAGACTACATGGCATCCCCAAAGACATCGTTTCCGACCAGGGTCCTCAGTTCTCCTCGCAAGTCTGGGGGGCCTTTTGCCAGGCATTGGGGGCATCGGCCAGCCTCTCGTCTGGGTACCAACCACAGACCAACAGCCAGACAGCATGGGCCAATCAAGACTTTTAGTCAGCTCTTTGGTGCGTCACTGCAAGACATCCTGCCTCTTGGTCCACCCATCTACCCTGGGTGGAATACGCCCACAATTCCCTGGTCAGCTCCACCACAGGTATGTCTCTCTTCATGGCCTCCATGGGTTTTCAACCTCCTCTCCTCCTGGTCCAAGAGAATGAAGTTGCAGTCCCCTCGGTTCAGGAACATCTTTGGCGTGCTTGCCAGGTCTGGCGTGAGGCTAGGGCAGCCATCACGCGCACCACTGCCCAGAATCAGTGATTGGCGGACCGACATTGCTCTCCAGCCCCCCATTCTCGCAACCTCCATCTGCAGACAGAGAGTAAGAAGCTGGCTCCCAAGTACATCAGTCCATATGAAATTTAGAAGGTGATCAATCCCAGTGTGATGAAACTCAAATTGCCTCCAGCGTTGAATGTTCACCCTGCTTTTCACGTGTCATTGTTGAAACCTGTCTCCACCAGTGCTCTCTGCCCTCCTGCCAAGCCCCCTCTGCACCGCTTATTGATGACGACAGGGCCAGGGGTATCAATACCTCATGGACTAGGAGGGGTACGGTCCAGAGGAGCGGTCTTTGGTGTCCTGCTCCATGATTCTGGACCCTGACCTCCTTCATGACTTTTATCAGGACTTTCTGGCCAGGTGGCGAGGCACACCTGGTTTTCATCCAGTAATCACTCCTTCCATAAAAGCCTAGTTAAGACACTACTCCTGTGCGAGATTATCAAGTTGCAGTCCCTGGTGTTCTCTTGTTCTCCAGAGCTTCTTATGATTTACTCGAGCTTTTTTGAGTTTTCACTGCTAGTCTTGCAGTGTTTTATCCTTTTTTGTTATTCAGAGTATTGGCTGACCTGAGTTTTTTTATGTGTAGTTTTCTGGTGTGCCTCGCCTGTATGCAGGGACAAAGACATTGAGCAGTACCTCCGTGTCTTTGTCATTTTCCCTTGCCATCTGGAGACACAGAAAATCAAGGAGGCATTTTATTCAGTTGTAGGTATGTGACAGTTAAAAAACATATAAAGTGGCCTACAGGCTGACATGTCTCTGTATTAACTTAATACTCTCCTTCAGGCTTCCTCAATGTCATAGGCGCCATAGACTGCACCCATGTGCATATCCAGGCCCCATCTGGACCTGTGGAGGCAGATTGTGTCAATAGGAAATCTTTCCATAGCCTAAATGTACATGTAGTACTGGGGTGCAGCTGTTCATACACTGTCAGGCAGAATAGTAATAATAGGATCTGGAAGAAATGTGCAAGTCTGTGATAATAGATCAAATTAGCTTTGATGTCGACATTTCTTTGGATGTAAATCCTGTTACCCTAGCAGTTGTTCACAGAAATGTGCATTTAAATGTCAGCCTTAAACAAAGACGCACCTGTACTGTATAGAGGTAGTGTTTCACTTTACCTTATCAGCACAGATCAATGAATTACACAAATACAGAAAACAAAGCAGGTATTTCCTTTCCTAACCAAATATGTCATAACACTGACATGTAGCTGCAGAGGGCCCATGCAAAACCAGATTTGAAATCATACACAATGTCAGACCCAAAGTCTAAAATATTATTCTGGAACATGTGACAAACATTCAGATGATTCTTAACTGGACTTTACATTTTGAATGACACCACTGCATTAACCTTTCTTAGTCATGATGAGTAATTTTAAATGATTGCTCTGCCAAGCGAAGTGTGCTGCATCATTGATGGTCACCCTCTATGCTGGCAGATGATCTGTGATGGAAGTTGCCTGATATCCAACATCAAGGCAAAATGTCCGGGCTCTGTTCATGATTTGAAGATCATTTGTGCATCATCACTGTCCCAGAGATTTGCAAAAGGCAAGAGAAAGTTTTTACTACCCAAGGGGTTTTACTTTTGAGGTTTTATATCTCACACTCATAGATTTTGTCAGGAAGTGAGTGGAGCAGGTGGACTCAAATGCAGAAGACAGCAGGCAGGCAGGATCAGATGCAGAATATTAATTATTGAAAGAACTCAAAAGACACAGGAAACACTAAAACAAGGAACACTGACCAGATACGCAGACAACGCGACAAAAACTGGACTTTAAATACACAGGGTCTGATTACAAACTGAACACAGGTGAGTGAAACAAGACACAGGTGAAACACATGAGGCAATCAGCAAAGGTGGGAAAACACAGGAAGAAAAGGTAACACACAAGGAGAAAACATTTCAAAATAAAACAGGAACTAAAATAATCAGACAACAAGGAGTAGGTGACACAACACAAGGGCAGACTGGGAGCTGATAGACTGGGGAAGACACAAGGAGCATGGCAAGGCTAACAAGGGTAATGCAGGGCAGGTGAAAGGAGGAGCACATGAATACAGGATGAGTGTAGGAACACACAAGGGAAACACAGGAAAACCAAATCCCAGAACACAAAACACAGTCCAATCTGAAAATGCACGAAAGTCCCCCAAAAGTCAAACAACATAAATGAGCTCAACCAAATGACCAGGCAACATAAGCATAACACAGAAAACCCAAAAGAACAAAAACACAGAGTCCAAACACAACAGAAAGTCCTGGCAGGATGTGACAGATTTGGGAATTTGTAATGAGGGAGAAAATGTGGATGCCATTTTAAGGAATTCAAAGTGGTAATTATAGTTTTTTTTTTTTTTCTGGAAAACCATATCAGGGACACATTATTGTTCCAATTATTATAAGATGTAATACATGTGTGGAGGGGATCATTGATCTATGTTAACCATAAGAATGTCATGTATATTTAACCAACACTTATATTTTGTAGGGAGTTTAATGGAGTCCTGCTTGGGGACAGAAGCTATCCGTTCATGCCATACCTGCTGACACTCACCAAGGCTTTTCAGAGGCAGAGAGGGCCTTCAACTGTGCCCACACAAGAACCAGGGCACAGATAGAGATGGTATTTGGCCAACTGAAATCGAGGTTTCAGTGCTTAAAAAGCCTCAGGGTTACTCCTGACAGGCCCTGTGACATCACCATTGCCTGTGCAGTCTTGCACAACATTGCTACTCTACACCGTGAGAGACTGCCCGCAATGTTGCTGGAGGAACAATGGGAAGACATTGACCCACCTCTTCAGGAACACATGGATGGAAGAACAGTGAGGGACCTTTACAAGAATACCTATTTCAGTTGGTCCCAATTTTATTTATGGTAGCTTTTGTTTTGGAGTGATCCCTCTTATTTGGAAGTGTAGCATATATAATTTCAGAAAGAAAAGTGTGCCTAAATTGTATTGAAGTTATTTATTAATTCACTCATTTTGTTAAAGCTATGAAGACAAATGAATGAATAAATGAATAAATAAATACAGTCCAAACCATGGCCTTCTGCTGTATTTAATTTATACTTACATCCCTCTCCAGTTTCTTGATTTTCAGCTTCAACTTCTTCATTTTGAGCTTTTTGCATTCTGTGTCCAGTTTCTGTATGGTTATATGTAATTTGTAAAATGTTGATACATTCATAACATTTCACATTTGATCTCATCTCTGGCATTTCTGTGTCTGCAGACTTTGTCTCCTCATCATCAAGAGCCCTAGATGTGCTGGCGCCATCTTCCTGCAGATAGATGAACACTGCAGTTGTTAAAGTGAAAGGAGACAGACTTACATAAGATGCAGTGTTTTGACAAAATAAGACATACATACTGACATGGGTCAGGTATGCCTTCAGCATCTTGAGTGGGGGGATCCAACAGGCAAATTGTGTCCCCACTCACTGAAAGATATAGGCCAACTGTTAGTTTTTATGATTGAGAGACTAATATATAGGCATAAATACCAAAAAAAAAAACCTTTCCTGTCACAACCCCTGCTTGGGGGAAGTAACATGAATGAGAATACTTAAGTTAGATAAAACAAATTTAAGTTAAATAAAACACAAAGAGCAAACAATGTGGTGTGGGGAAACAACACTCCTGCAGAGTCTGCTGGCTGGAAGAGAGGGTGAGGAAGAGGAGGGTGGGCCTTGTTTAGATTGACCAGCTGCCACTGATTGAACAGGAGCAATGATTGGTCTCAGCTCCCTGAAACACAACAAAGGGCAGGTACACAGAAACACACCACGCAGGACATACATCTACTGAAGCTTTTTCACATCACAAAACCTCTACTGTTAAGTAATAAATTTGGTCATCCACTTGCTACTTTGTGGAAAAAAAGATGACTACTTGACAAATGATATGAATGTGGAAGTTGCTCCACTGCTCAAAAGCTACTGGGAGATGTAGTTGAATTAGAAGCATTGCTTTCTAGTATTGGTACTCACCAATACTGTGTATTACTGGGTGAAAATATGAGTGAAGATAGTGTTTGATGTTGTAATACAATTTAAGCCACCCACCCAAGAGTATTGAAACTCCCCCACAAGTGGACAAACAAATCCCAAACTCAAAATAATTCTTACTGGAAAAATGCTTCCAAACACTAGAAATGTGCTGTGTCCTTCCTCTCACCTGTACGCTAACCTCCATGCATACATCTTCCTTGTTTTCCTCAGTGCTTTCATCACTAACTTTCTCCTTCTGTCAGTCCCTCATATCTCCCTGTACCATAGGCCTGTAGGCAGTCAGAGCTGTGTGGAGTACCACTGGGGGCTGCAGACACATCACCTCCTCAGGCACAGTAATTATTTGGCTCTTTTATTGTTGAATGCGCTGCTGACGGTCGGCCTAAGGGGAGTCAAATATCTTTTTTTGCCACAAAGTTTCTTGGAGGAGACTCAACAGCTGCTGGCTGCTCTGAACATTGGTTTCCAAATTACCTGAGGTGCTAGATAGATGGACATGCACACTCAGAGACTGTCAAACTCAAAGTTAGCTACAAGTTTAAATTGGTTTTGATACATTGCTGCAATATGCAATAAAGACAGAGCTTGAAATCACCACATAACAGGTGCTTGTTGTGTGCAGGTTTTGATCATCAGGAGACATTCTGTTTATGGTGGCGTGTTAGTAACAAAACTCATAAGAATACCTGTGTGCTTACACCAGTGATTACTCTGTTGTTGTATGTCTCTAACGGCTTGATTCTACTGGGTGTGGCTGTGTCAGATTCTGGCTGCAACGCGGCCACTAGAGCTGATTGTGGCCATTGTTTTTGATCCCAATGTTTTTGATCCCACCAGACACACTGGAGTGTGCTTCAGAAGCGTCCCAGAAGCTGCTCTCCACTCTCTGCTACGCTAAACATACTCACCTAGTCTATTTTTGACAGAGGCCTGACTTCCTGCCCGGCTCATCTGCTCTGTGCAGCTTGGCGTGGCTTTGACATGGCTTCTGAAGTGGCTGTGGCTCAGGAGGTAGAGCAGGTCGTCCACTAATCGGAAGATCGGCAGTTCGATTCTCAGCTCCTCCAGTCCGCGTGTCGATGTGTCCTTGGGCAAGGTACTTAACCCCAAATTGCTCCTGATGGCTGTGCCAGTGTGTGAATGTGTGTGAATGATTAGATTTCCTCTGATCGGCAGGTTGGGACTTTGCATGGTAGCCCCTGTACCCATTCAGAGTATGAATGTGTGTGAATGGATGAATGTGATTCATAGTGTAAAAGTGCTTTGAGTGGTCGGAAGACTGGACAGGCGCTACACAAGTACAGTCCATTTAACATCTACCATTCTGTCAAGAATAGAATAAGCGTGTACATTTAGTGGAGCAAAGCAGAGAGTTGCTTCTGGGACACTTCTGAAATGCACTGCAGTGCATCTGGTGGGATCACAAGCACTGACTAGAGTGGCCTTGATCAGCTCTGTGTCAAAGCTGGAACAAAATGCAAACACACCCGGTAGGATCAAGCTGTCAGACAGAAAAACAGCATAGAGCATCCAGTCAATTTTCAAAATAAATAACCCTGTGCAGACTCTCAATCGTATATCAACAACAAACACAATTAAAACATGCCTGGTGGAACCAAGGCATAAATGAGTAGCTGGTGCATGTCACCTAGTAATGCATAATTCAACTATTTTAATGTTGAGTGTTCCTCAGTTTTCTAAAAACCCTTGAAACCTGGTATGTTGCTAATGTTGCTAATGAGTTTTTTGCTATGTGAGCACAGTATCTACAGGGAGACTTGCTATCAGACATCCTTGTCTGAAAAAGTTATTTTTTGTGTCCACAGATTTTATTCAATGAATTGGCAAATTCCTCAACAATTGCAACAAGGTCAAGCTTGACTTGGCTCTTAAGATATATACATAATTATTTATATATGTGTGTGTGTGTGTGTGTGTGTGTGTGTGTGTGTGTGTGTGTGTGTGCGTGCGTGTGTGACAAATACATAGAAACACCTGAGAATATGACAAATGCAGACGTTTCTGTAGAAGGCACATACAGGGTGGCATTGAATGGTTTGATGAGTATGAAAACAACACATTAGGAAATATCTTTTGGAAGAATGCTGTTCATCCCTCCAGTAGAGATCCACGGACTTGGAGAATTTACAAGAAGGAGAACTGATGCTTTTCTGGATTCTAATGGTGGATCAACACCTTACTAAGAAACATCCTATTTCTCTCTCATTTGTAGACTGGAAAGAGTCATGACTTTTTATCTAGTTGTGGTTGTGATGGCCTTCCCCTTTCTGATGACCGAAAGTTCCAAAAAAATACATAATATTACAATCAAATTCAGCACTTTAGTTGTTATTTTGATCTTTTGAAGAAGTAAAGCTCAATTTCAAAAGCCAGAACTATACAAATATCTCGTTCAAGAAAAACAACCCCACATGCAAATTACAAAATACAGCTGGGTGCAAATGTGGAGCCAATGTTCCCTTTACTCGATATCTTTTTCAATACTAGAATAATTGGACTTTGTAGAAAAAACCTAGAGAACTATGATTGGAAATGTTGTGGCTTTGTTGAAGAGATAGATGGTGAAAATAACTTGTCCTCAATTATTAAAAAAACAAAAAATCATATCCTATTGCTGTAGTTCAATGCCAGATTGACATTTCATCGCATTGAAAAAGGTCTCCCTTCAACCCTTTAACCTATAACCCTTAAGATTTATTACTACAGATCTTCTGATATTTTTAAAGCAAAAGTTGTAAAGTTCTTTACAACAGAAAGCCAAAACAGACAACCACAATAGTTAAATGAAATAGGAAATAAAACAAGAATTAAAGAAGTCAAGAGAGGCTGTAGTTAAAAATGAATCAATGAAAGGGAGACAGATTTAAAATCAAGGTAAGATGTACAACAAAACAGTGTTTTGAAGGGTGATTGCAAAGAGGAGAGATGGCTAGGCGGATCCTCTAAAGGCCAAAAACGGTGTGCATCAAAACAGCTGCCCCTATATTCTATGTACAATCCCCACACTGGCAGCAGCTAGGCATACATTGATGCATGGCCCCATGACACTTCATAACACTGTCCTATTTCCAGTGTGGCCGGCCCTGAAAAAATGCATTTTTTCCAGAGAAAAAGCTGTTCTGTACATCTCGGTTCCAGTAGCAGCTCTTCTTCTCCTCTGCTCCAGTGGCAGCTCTACTTCCTCTCCTCACCTCTCGCTGTCACTGTTGTCTCTCGTGTGTGTAGAACAATGGATGAGGAGAGACTAGCTGTTGAGATTGAGACATATCCCAAGCTATATGACCCACAATCCCATCATTACAAAGACAATGGCAAAAAAGATATTGCTTGGGGAGCCGTAGCTCTGGAGAAAGCTGCTTTCACCTCACATATTAGCAAGCAAGCAAATTTTATTTATATTGCACCTTTCACAAACACCAATTACAAAGTGCTTCACAGTCAAAGAAATAAAAAAAAATAAAATAAAATCAGAATAAATAAAAAACAAAGACACCAGATAAAATATACAAGAAGAGCAGATAAAATGGACAAATTAAGATAAAATAGCATATACTATCCACATGCCTGTCTGAACAAATGGGTTTTTAGCTGCTTTTTAAAAGAGTCTACATTATCCAAGGACCTTAAGCTTGTTGGAAGACTATTCCAAAGCTTAGGGGCTGCTGACTGGAAAGCACGATCCCCCTGATTCTTAAAATGTGTACACTCAGAAAGCCCTGGGTGGAGGATCTAAGAGCTTGACTAGTGGTGTAGGGGTGCAGAAGGTCTGTAATGTACTGTGGAGCCTGGCCGTGTGGGGCTCTATAAGTGAGCACCAAAATTTTAAAATGACTTCTAAAATTTACTGGAAGCCAGTGCAGTGAGATTAAAATAAGAGTTATATGTGACCATCTGTTGGATTTTGTTAAAAGCCTAGCAGCAGCGTTTTGGACAGTATATAAGTGGTGTATGGAAGATTTATTAAGACAGGTAAAAAGAAAGTTACAGTAGTCCAAGTGTGATTAGATAAAAGCATGTATTAACATTTCATTTCTTAATACCACAGACCAGAGTTTGGCTATGTTTCTCAGGTGAAAGAAACATGATCGAGTTAGCGTCTCAACATGCTCTTCAAAACTCATTGATTGGTCAAAAATTACACAAGATTGCACAGGCAAGACCGGGAAGATGAAGATAAGGTACCAAGGTTCTGCCTGATTGATGACTGAAGATTATCAGGGCCAAAGATCAGGACTTCAGTTTTGTCTGCATTTAACTGCAGAAAATTGTTTGCCATCCAATTCCTAATTGCGTTTAAATTGGTAAGTACAGAGAGTTTGTGAAGTTCATTAGGTATAAATGAAAAGTACATCTGGATGTCATCAGCATACATATGGTAGGAGATGTTCTTGAAACTGCTGATGATCTGTCCCAGTGGCAGCATGTATATGGAGAAGAGAATGGGTCTTAAGACTGATCCGTGGGGGACACCACATGACAAAGCTGCAGTGTCCGACACAAATTCACCTACAGAGACTGATCTATATGTGAGATATGAGGAGAACCACTCCAATGCAGTCCCAGAAATGTCCACCAGGTGATTTAGCCTGTGGATTAGAATGTGATAGTCCACAGTATCGAACACTGCGCTAAGGTCCAATAGTACTAGAACAGAACAGTCTCCGGCATCTGCAGCCATTAAAATGTCATTTGAGACCTTAAGGAGAACTGTTTCAGTACAGTTCTCCTTAAGTACAGTTTACAAAAACCCGATTGAAATCTATCAAGCACCCTGTGCAATTCCAGTGTTTGAACCAGTTGTTTCTCCACAGTCTTTTCTAAAATTTTGGAAAAGAAAGGGCGTTTTGAAATGGGCTTGTAGTTCTCTGGTGGGGAGGGGTCCAGGTTTGATTTCTATAATAGAAGCTAAACAATAGCCTGCTTAAAGTATCTGGGGACACACCCTGATAGAAGAGAACTGTTTATAATATTGGCTACGCAGTGGCCGATACAGTTAAAAACCCTTAAAAACATAGTGGTTGGTAGGACATCTAGCGGGCATATTATTTATTTTTCCCAAGTGAGCACACGCTTCTTAACCTTTTTCTGTCTAAATTAAATATAAATGAAATTTTTAATTAAATGATATGAAACTGTCTATTATTGATGGCCATAATCAAAGTCAAACTCTATGTAGAAAGATAGAGCTGGCAGTAGCAATGCTGTCTATGTGGACACCACAGGCATGCGAGCCACAGCAGTTCAGTGATGCACAGGTAAAGGTAGGCTGTGTGGCCCAGCTGATGAACCGAGTCTTTCATAGAGTCTCTTCATAGAAAAGGATTGATCACCCCAGGGGCCAGATGTATAGATGATACAGTTTGATCATTCTATGCATTATTTTATTTCTCTGTTAACGTTCTTTTTATGCTATCCTTTAATGTGATTTGATTTTGATACAAGCGCTACAAACTTATCATTGATCCTTTTCTGATGTTTGATCATTTTGATTGAGATATGATGGTTGATGATGTTTTACAAGTTCATATGAGGAATTATCAATATGTACGTTTTAAATAGCTGCACAATTGTCTGTAATGGTCGTATGTAATTATAGCTGTTCAGGTGTTGTTGGAGAACCTTACCGATACAACACAAACCGTGAAACTAAACTTCTTTGCCATTTGTTTACCAGTTGGGATTGCTAAGAGGTCACTGCTTGAAGATCTCAGATTACAAGAAGGCTTGTATGGATTTACCAGTTCAGTGGTGTAGCTAGGTGCTTGGCCATGTAACACTTTCAATGCAGTAAAAATTTTAAACAGGCAGACAGTGTAAAGAAGCCAAAACAGGTGTAATACAGCATGATCCCATCTCTTAATTCATGTTCAAGTGTTGTTCCATCTGTAGTCTAAGGCTTTTCAAAAATCAAGATGTGATGAAATGAATGCATGCATGACAGTTTCAGTGTCTATAAAATGAACCATAGGTTCATGTACATCTTTGCAAAGATGGCGTTTAAGGTCTAGCAACATCCTGTGGATCTTTTCACATTTTCCTGCCAGTCAGCCAGTTTGCTACCACCCTTTGGAAAACAGATCTCTACAAGACCCTTAAGAAGGGGGCGTACCATCAGCGAGAGAGACACATAAATTAGGAATGAAGAACTAAACGACCCATGACGTTGCAGTCATTACTTCTAGTGTTCTGAGGACTGGATTGCCGGTCCAACAGCTCGTGATAAATCACTCTGCTCATTTATAAAAGTGCTGGAGTTGACAACCCCCAACCCACAACCCACCCACACATCTAAACCCAAGGCCAAACCCTCTTTCTACCCATCAAAAGTTAATTAAGAAATGTGCAACGAGACCCAATACACCCAAACCTATAAAGACAAATGGTAAACAATAAGAAAATACAGCATGACATGGATTGTATTTTCTCAGACATGCTGCTAAATCAATATGTCATCAAGCATTCTTTGAAGGGGAAAGAGAACACATGTTTTCTGTTTTTCTTCAGCTTGGCAGATCGTATGGATATTTTCTCAGCATGTTTATTCAAGTATTGCAACTAAAACTGAATAAGAGAAATGGATCGAGAGGGAAAGAGGCACAGAAGAAAGTTGTATCATTAAAAACTCTGTGGTTAACATTTGCTCCTAAATTAATTAAATGTATGAACGTATATGTTTGCTGCTTCATGCTACAATCCCAACACTTTCTATGTGAAGTTTTCAGCTGACGTCTCAGTTTACAAGCTGTATGCACTCAACTTCAACAGTCAAAAACTTGACACTCTATTTATAGACACCTGTGTATTTCATTCCCCAACAGATACACAGAGACCCAGGTTGACAGTGGTTGAGTTGTCCTCTAAGCTCGTTTTGTTCTGTAACAGTCTGGTTTGTAAATGTTATACAAGTGACACACTTTTTGACATTGTGGCTCATCTCTTTTGAAGGCAAACAGCGACAAGCATAAGTGTGGTCTTTTACGTCAGTATCATTGAGACAGTTCATGTCTTCATTCTTGTGGTACAAAGAACTGAATTAGATGAAAGATATTGCAGTGAGGAGGGTCTTTTTTCAAAGACGTTTCACTCTATATTTGTGTTAACGTTGCAGACAAGTGTCAAGGTTTGGACTGCGTGTTTGGCTCAGTGCAGGGGGAACTAATGAGTAATAATAGGGCAGATTTTTATTCTAGCAAAGCATCAAGGTAAATTCAAAAGAATTAGTAGCATAACCTTTTTTTTTACCAAAGTTGGTGGCTGATGCAATTAAGTTGAACATTCAAAAATGGGTAGTTTGTCTTTCTGTGTGGTTGTTAAATTGTACGTAAACATGCAATTCAACAAATATGGAGAATTCAGTTCTAACAATAAATAAATATTTTCTTGGGCATGAATGGATTACCTTGTCATAATGTCTTTTAAGGATATCTCTGTGGAGAGCAAGAGCATTTCCCGGATTTTTCTTCAAAACTAAAATAGATGAGTTGATACTTTACTGTCTTAACGTTGCTATTTTCCATATAATTTGGACCAAGTTACCCACTTCGTTTCAAGTGGCTTCCTAAGAAAATAAAGTATTACCAATATTTGCACTTACTATATTTAACTCAATGCAGTAAAATCAGTGGAAAATTTGAAGTCACAAATTTTGAACTACAAACTAGCATCTTGATCCAATGTATCTCTTTAAATTTGTTTGATGATTTGATTACTTTTATTTGAGAAGATCCTACCTCAGTTTAGGGTGAAACAGAACTTTTCATGTCTGCCCTGAGAAAAAAAAACTGTATACAATGTTGAATATGACACACTCAAGAGATAAACCCAAAAGCAGACTCAAGGCAAATTCAGATTGACAGACTGAAAGGGATGAAAGGGAAAAAGGGGAGGTGACACACTGCAATAAAAAAATCACAAAACCTTTCTAAAATGCCAAATATGAAATTTCATACACTTATTATACCAAGCACAGTGGCTACTCCTATGAATTATGCTTTTTTAGCCAAGCTAATAGTGTGGCTCTGGCTATGGCAATGTCCATCACTTTGGTCTACTGGATGGACTGCCATGCAAATTTGTAGACATTCACGGTCCCCAGTGGATAAATCCTGATGATTTTGGTGATCCCCAGAATTTATCTCCACCAGCAGACATTTGTGGTTTTGAGTGAATTGTCTTAACAACAGTCAGATGGATCACCATCTAAAATGGTACAGATTCATGTCCCCCCTCTGGATGAATTGTAATAACTTTGGTGATACCTTAACATTTAATCTAGTGCCATCATATGGTCAAAATTTCAATTTTTCTAATACTTTGGTTTATGACTAAATATCTACGAAACTCATGACATTCCCATGGGCTTTGTGTTTGGTGCTGATTAGACATGTTAGCATGCTAACACGCTAAACTAAGATAGTGAACATTATAAACATTATACCTGCTTACAATCAGCATGTTAACATTGTTATTGTGAGCATGCTAGCATTTAGCTCAGAGCTCAATAGCAGCCCCACAGAGCTGCTACCATGGCTGCAGCCTCATGTTTCCTTTTATAGTTGACTCTCAATACATCCAGTATGATGTTCATCCATAACACATGTTTCTCCAAGCAGCCCTGCAAAATCTAATGCCTATCTTAATGAATAAAACCAGTTCGAGAAAGGAAAAAAAGATTTTCCTCAACTAAATTACATTTGTTACATTTATTTCAATTGAGTTTTACAACTGACTGCATTTCACCAGCCTGATCAGGCTAAAGAAAACCAAATGCTATCAACTGAATAAATCAAACAAGAATAGGTTTAAAGAGGCGGTTGGTTCATAACGCATTTAAAATGAAATGCACAAACACACAGATGCATGCCTGTGTGGAGGCACAAATGGGTTTGCACACACACAATGCCATACAGAAATGCACACACACACACACTCTCAGTTCTTATGAGGCCGGGCAGTGGAGCTGAAGCATCTTGGCATGGTGATTTATTCATTTGCTTCCAGCAATAACTGAGGATATTGTTAGCGCCCCACCCATAAATCTGTGTTATTTTCCCCAACATAGAGATTTAGAGAGCAGAGGCAGCCAGGGGAAATTGAGATGATGAAGCACGATCTTGACTTTTCCATGAGAAACCTGCACAGCAGCAAGCAAGCGAGAGTATTAATGTGAGTGTGTGTGATTTTAGTCCATTTTTGAGATGACAAGAATCTATTTCCTCATGGCTAACTGTGGAGCCAATTGAAAATCTAAGTCACACACACACACACCGAGCAGTCAGTATAATGTACAGTATATGAGACAATGATGAATGTACTGTAAATGCCAACCCTCTAGAAGAGTAGCTTAAAGGTTAGGCTTTACTTTCAGTGTAACTCATGCTGCCTTCAAAGTGGAACTCCCAACTGTGTCCTGAAAACATTCTTGTGTTTTCAACATCGAAGTTCAGTTACATGATGCAGCTGGTGTTCAGATTACACTGTAGCTTAGTAACTGATAACAAAAAATGTGTCAAATTTCTTCGTAAATAAGTGAATAATTATGTAGTTTCTGCATTTTTTAAACATTTAAACAACTATAATACAAACAAAAACAGATATTAGACTCATGACTCTCTAGTGATGCTGCCAATACTGGAGGCAGTCAAACCAAATGCAGTTTAGTTTATGTTTGAGTGGGAATGTTTTTCAGTACTGTTGGAGCTCCTGACAACAGCACAGGCCAACTGGTTTAGGTGATTTGCAGGTGAAAAAAACATATAGGCATCTATTTTAATTATTTTAATTATTTTTGGGATAAGCTTTATTAACAAAGCTTACATTTTTTAGACGTCTAGATAACCTGTAACTACATATAAGTAGTAAAGTACTGCACTGCGATGTATTTGTACTTAAGTATTACTATTTTATGTTATGTTACTACTATGCTGCTACTCCACTGTGGTCCACTGGGCTCCTTTTTACCCCATGACACTTACTTCACAGTTATGCTGTAGTTGCTAGCTACTTCCCAGATTAAGATGTTACATATAAAAATTTATGACCAGTTTACAAAATGTATGGTTACTGATTCAAATACCCAACAGTATATAATCTAGTTAACATTTGTTCCACCCTCACCAGATGCAACATTAAAATACTGCTGTGTGTTAATGCATCAGTAATAATTACACAACAACATAACAAACCATTCTGAAATAGGGTATTGCCAGTTTTACTTGCAAATTAACAGTTACAGTGTTATTGTGCAGGTAAAAATGAGATGCCACCACAGTAACGGCAGCTTGTTTACGTCCTCCCACGACGCAAATAAGTGTATGGATATGTGTCTGGTTTATAAATAATCAAGCATGAGCGCTGGCATGTCATGACAGCTGATATATATGAATATTTTCAGTATTCAGAAATAAAGTGACTTGCTGGAAAAGTAAAATTACTGTTTACATGTGCCTAGCATATATGGCCCTCGTTCTTGTATTTCCATATTGTCTTTACTATACGCCACACATTGATAGACATCTTTTGGCTCTAGTTAGCTGACATGATGCATAACATTATAGCATTTTCATCTTCATATTAAATTCCTGCTGTTTGCCTGCTACACTATTTTTCATTCAGGATATTGTTTTTGTACTGTCAGCATGTACCAGACAATAGATATATGCTAGATGTGTTATGTTAAAGCAAAACCTCATATTAGATGCCTGTAGTGTAAACAGGCATCTAATATGAAAACAAACTGTGTAAACAGAGGATTTAATATGTTTTTGACCAGCGGCAGAGGATCATGAATACAGACTATGCACACCTGTTTACCACTCTGAATAATAATAAATATAAAAATGAAAAAGCGTCACAGCGTGATGTACTTTTGATCAGTCTGCACCTCCATCAGCTGTCACCAACACAGTGAAAAACTACACATACATGAAACTGATCATGAAAACGATCACCAAAGCATTGATCACACAGGCTGACAAACATTTGCAATATTCATTCAACAGCCATAAACACACAATAACAGTGTGAGCTGCTTCACATTAAACCAGAGTTTTTATCGACCACCTTATTAACATCCAGGTTTCTGACTAGATTGTTAGCTGCTAATAGCACTCTGAGCTAATAGAGAGGTTTCCTCCATGGAATAATGAACATTTTCCATACATGTCTTCCACAAAACAACTTCAGCTGAAATTTGATCTGCTCAGTCATTCTAGTTTGTATTCTATCCCCTTGCATGCAAGTATCTCATGATGACGTCACTTGAAAATCTGTCTGTATTCTTAGCATAAAATTTGCTTTAAAGTATTGCACACAAAATATCCCAGTGGTGGTATATAAAAAACATCACAACATTCCTTCACAAGTGACAGTTAACAGTTTATTGTTGATCCAAAATCAATTCATATGTCAGAAACATTCCTTTTACAGCTACATACAATAGTCCATGTACAGCAGAACCTTTTATATTATTGGTTCCATGTTAGTTTGTGGTTTCTGTTAAAGTAATGGCTTTTAGGATTTCAAACGCATAACAGAGATGTTCCCTAATGATTGTTCAAACATGACATGATAAACAGTGTATCTACTTATAGGCCCCCTTCTTGTAACAAAACAGGATGCTCACACAAACGTCACCTTGAAGGGTTATATTCAGCCAAGATACCGATTAACACAAACATCAAGCAAAACATAGAAATCAGTAAGATCACTAATGCCAGGAGTGTATGGATGAGTGTATCATGAGGTGTGTATAAAAGTTAAGAAGCAAAAAATAATGGAAATGTGGAGACCTGGAGTGTCCACAGTGTGTGGCATGGTGAGAGTTTTAGAGCAGCCATCTTAAATACAGGTGAGCCAGGCTGTGCAGGTGTGCCACATCTGCTCTGACGACCCTGCCCTTCACCCTGCCTATAAGCACCCTGGAAGATAAGGCACACACACACCCAAACAGAGGGCAATCCCAGGGTGGTCACATTTGTAAATTGAGCATGCTGTTCCCTTCCAGCGCATCTGAGCCTTTCACTTCTTCTCTTCATGAGAATCATTGTGCATCTAAATAAGGTAAATACTGTAATGTGCCTCTGACACTCTTGTCACTGTTCTGACACTCTGACACTGTTGTCCATCATAAAGAGTTTCAGAAAAGTTCAGTGGTACTGTTGTCCATCCATCAATAAGCTAAACAGAGGTTAACTCTAATCTGTTTTTATGAATAATTAACTTTGGCTGTAGTAGCAAGTATTTTTCAAAATTTTGTTGCCTATTGGGACATGTGGTGATGAGAGAACTGAGAGAACCTTGAGAGGTTATCACATACTTCAATGGAGAAAAGCATTACCTCCTATAATTCTGTGCAAAAAAAATTGAAAACACAAGCATGAGTGCACAAAGGCTGTTTGCCAGAAGCAAACTGGTGTAAATCACTCTATTGGTCAATAGAAAAGTGGTTCATACAAAGGATTGGACCACCCCAGTACTGGCATTATTCACTGTGGTTGTCACAGTAGTGTTATTATTCATATGACTGTTATTTGCAGTGGAACATTCTATGAACACAAACATTTGATCAGTCAGCGTATACTTTTTTAATATCTAGGAAAAACAGGTGTAAAATCTGCAGCACTGTTTTCTCAGACACACACAGAGGGACAGAGAGACTAGCCAGGTTGGAACAGTAAATGAAAGAGATGGACAGACAAAAAAAAGAGCTAGAGAAAGAGAGAAATGCAAATTAAAAGAGGCATTGCAAATTTATTTTAGTTGAGCTTTCAGTTCAGCAACACAAGATTGGGGAGGATCATTGTTAGGGTTTAACTTGAAATGTGGTGTGGGTTAAAGTTACTACTTCCTTAAAGTTAGGCAACCTTCGTCATCATGGTAACAGTAAACAGCACAACAATCATAGTTACAGTTCTTAAAAAAACTGTCCTGACCTGTAATTTGAGACATGAAACGGGAAGTGAACAGCAGTCTCCTACAGCTAAGTCCATTTTTTGCCATCTATCTATCTAGTTATCCACCCAACTCCAATTATGGAAATTTCTCACCTTATATTGATGTCATCTGAACTGCGTCACTTCTCCGCATCATAATTAATAAGGCCACTAGATGGCTTCTGTCACTCAAACGTAACTATAGGTAATTTTGGCTGGCTGAATTTTTGACCTGTACTGTCGTTTTTCTTTGGAAGATGGGCTGTCATGGTGGAGCGAGAGGAAAAGTCAGGAAATCACTAAAGTCATTGGGATTCATTGTCTGGGAACCATGAATGTCTTTTGTGCCAATTCATCCAGCAGATGCAACGATATTTCACAGGATCAGTGGAAACTTTGACCTGCTGGTGGTGCTAGATTGAAAGTCAGGGGATCACTTAAGTCATCGTTTTTTGATTTATGGAAACCTAAACTATTCAATGTTTTGTAAGGAGCAGCCCCTTTCTGACCAGCAGTGGGGCTCTGATGGGGAAATGCTCAACCCACACTAACAGCCTATAGAGGCTTTCTGTAGCATCACCCTATTTCACTTCCAAGAATGCGTTCTTTTCTTGAAAAGCTATGCGGGTGAATAACACATTACTGTCTGAATGTGTATTCATTTCCACATATATGTATGCTGTCTGTCATAGATTTAAGTGTTGCTTTTCACCCACAACTTTACCTGCCAGCCCTTCATGTAAACAAAGCTGCTGACTGTCCCTGAGCAACATCAGAATCCATTTTACAAAGTCCAAAAAGGGAGGATTCATGGTGAAGCTATTAAACCAAGTTCCTGTATGTTTTTCAAACCTTTACTGGAAAGCACATGAATGGATTAAATATGTGAAAATTCATGTGTACAGAAATAAACAAATGTCTTCCATGTGTTATCATTAAACAGCATCTTCTGTGTTCATTCATATTGTTTAACATGTAACATGCAAACAGCAGGCCAAGATCAGCACAGAATAAATAAAACACATGTGCAGTTTTATCCCTAAGCACACAAATGGCATCTGACACTGAGATTTATCTGTTGCTCATTCAATGTTTCATAGTTCTGTATGAAGACAGAACTGTGACAATTGCTCCTACTGCATTAAGCACAGCAGTAACTTCTGGCAGGGTTTCCCCATTTTTGGGACAATTATTGAGAAACACTGAAATTTATGACTTGCAGGTATCAAACCTATAAACACAGTTTTAAGTAGATGTGGTGATAATATGTGGAAACAGTAGCATTAACACTGTATGTGAGACAGAGACTACCAATCTTCTCCACTGTGGTGCCATTTGTTCACAGTAAAAGCACCAAGATAGCGCTATAATTTGACAGTGATATAGTGATGTTTAAAAATGATACACACGGCACCTTTAAAAACACTAAAGCCTCATGGCACGCACACACACACACACAAACAATGGAGCTATATGTTATTAGCCGTGCTAGCAGCAGGGCTCTAGGGATGGTGGTCGGTCCACAACTTTGTTCCAGACTGAAATATGTCTACAGCTATAGCAGAAGACATACACACTGTATATGGGAATGAATACACATGCGGACATAGCGTGCTATTCACTTGGCATATTAGATGACAGGAAAAAGAAAACATTCTTGGGAGTGATTTTGATGATCTCTTGACTTTTCCTCCAGCTTCACCAGCAGGTTGACAGATTTTGTTTTTTAATAAAATGTCTCAACAACTATTGGATGGATTGCTGTGAAATTTGGCATGGAATGACATTCATGTCTCCCTCACAATGAATTTTTATTACCTTGCTAATCCCTTCACTTTCCATATGCTACTATAATCAGGTCATAGTTTAATTAGTCCAGTACTTTGGTTTACGACCGAATACCTGCAAAACTAATGACATCCCCATCAGCTTCAGCTGTACTTTGTGTTTAGTGCTAATAAGCAAATGTCAGCATGCTAACACAAACTAAGATTGTGAACATGGCATGGTGTAACTGGCGGGTTAAATATGCAGTGAATGTCCACTTCAGTATACTACATGCGCAATGAGGCCAATACAATTAATTAGCATGCCAATACAGGAGATAAATACCTCAGGGAAGCTCTGATCTTCCCCCTCCACTGCCACTGTAGTATGATGCTGCTGCTTTGTTTGTTGGTTCAAGTTCAGAACGATGTTCCTTTGTGTTAAATGTGACCTCAGTAGGCTTGCAGCTACAGCAGCAGGTTTCCTGTTTGTTTAATCACAATTTAACTTGCATATTAAGCTTCAGATGTAGATTGCCAAACTTAGAGATCATCAGCTTGGGGCTGAGAGTTACCTGCTGTGAAATAAACTGACTGTGAGAGTGTCTCAGACAGCAAGGTACCCTCTTAGTTTTCCGTTCAGGCATAATGATTTACTGAAATATCTTTAGCCAATGTAACAAATGGATGCTTTTTAAATGTGCTTTTAAGGATAGAGATTGCCACTGCTGGTTTACTTAGCAAAGCACTGCTTTTTGTCTTGATGATGTACTGTATCTATTTATTGACCAAGTGTTTCCCTTGGTTGGATATTTCCTGTCTTTTTGGTTACTTGCAACATTTATCACAACTACTAACTTTAAGGTCTCTTTCAGTTTTTTTTCCTTAAAAGGTATACTATGCAGGATTCATCACTTATGACTCATTAGAAGTGTGTGGTGGTGTATTTATCAACACACATACAGAGCAGAGAGGCCACAGCGGACAGGATGAAGCTCTGCATTCATACAAAATCCGACAATGCTGCACCCTCTCGCAGGGGTGTGTGGAGGTGTGGGTGTGTTTGTCCTTTAGAATGTCACTGCTGTGAAACTATCAGAAAGTAACGTTTTATTTATCTGATTCATGGCTTTGTTTTCGCTAGCGCTGCTCGTTCTCTTCATTCACTCTCTAGCTCACTCGACCACTGCTCTCTCTCTCTCTCTCGCTCTCTCTCTCTCGCTGAAGGAGGGGCCATGTCTGAATGCTGTGTGTTAACAAACACCAACCTACAAATCCTTTATAGTATAGGCATTGTTTGCAGGCATAAAATCTGCGAGGCGTTGTTTGCACAAACTGTAATTGTATCCTTGTAGTGAGCATTTGCAGCTACAGTATATTAGCACAGAGGCATGCTGTGTTTCAAGTGCCTTCTTTTCTGCATACAACTTAAGTGTGCCCTTTCAATGATGATTTATTTTCAGTTTATAAAATGTCAGAAAATATTAACAATGTGCTAGATATAACACAAAGAAAAGTAGAAAATCCTCCCAGTTGAGAGACTTGCTAGACTAAAGTTATTTAAAATTGTTGTACCATTCCAAACAATTTTCACCTCAAAAAGTGCATTGCCTGTCTTCTTTCTTTCTGTCCTGGCATTCAAGTACACAGAAGAGTGTCTGTAGCCTCTACCAGGATCCCTTTCAACATCCTTTTAAAATGCCCAATCAGTGATTTGGATAAGCATGTAGATGTGTTGGTGTTCAAGGTGCAGTGTAGGGATTGATCTCTACTTTTACTCTTCAATTCAACTTGTTAGTGGCACCACTTCCTTTTTAATTTTAGGAGGACATGTTTAATTAATCAGTCTCAAATTAATTGTAAGTTCTTTTCAAAACAGTGACCTCTGTCTGCTGCTCAAAGGAAAGCACAACAATGACTTCTTAAGATAAATGATGACATTTGTTAATATAGCAAAACATCTTAATAATACGTGATAAAGAGAATAATAAAACAAAAGAATAATAAGGCCTTTAAATCATAGTAGGAACTTTAAATCTCTGGGAAATAATGGCCCGTAGTGTGTGACTTGAACCTAACTTAATGTTATAACAATGGGGAAGAGGGCTTCAGCTTATCTAATGAGGGCCTAAGCTTATCTAATGCTTATCTATCCGAGTCTGGTGTTGTGCAGGCTTTCGGGTGGCTGTGGCAGAGTTTGGGCCACTGCCATGGTGGACCGGTGAAGCTGGGCAGTCTTATTTCAGACTGCCGGGAAAAGTCTTCGTTACTGGCTGAGCTCCCGAGTGACATTGAGTAATGAGTCGCTGAGCAAGTAGGCCCAACAGCAGGTTACTTAACAGTCAGTGTGGTTGTCTAGTTTTGGCAGACAACCAGAGGTCCAGCTGAGGCGTTGCTGTCTTCTTTAGAGCGACGTGAGCTGCCGTTGAGTTCAGGCGCTGAGTCGGAAAATTCACTCTGCCTGCTCTAACTCTTTAGATAAACTTCAAAATGGAAATACTACACGTTAAAACATGAGGTTTCTTGTTAAAATTGTAAAAGCAAAAATAACTGAAATTTTCAAGGAAGGATTAAAATTGTGCCATACTTGGTACTAGGTCGAGGAACAAATTTTATAACAGATGTCTAATGAAAACTCGAGGTAAAATAAAGAAAGTTTAAGGACTTGTTGAAGGCCAGCCTAAAGGCATGGGGAACGCCCTCTGGCTTTTATCAGTTTCTAGAGTAGGGCATGTTGAAAAGAGCTTTGCGCAAAATTTCGAATGAATATGTATTTTTGTAGTTTGGGGACTTCTAAGGTGGGGTCGTTATATGATCTTTTGGCTTCAGATGGCATTTTTGTTTGGCTTCTACACTAGTGACTTTCACACTTCACACACTTCAGAGTCACGATGCCCGAATCCTTCCTGTCAACATCGGAGTTTACTGTAAGACTATTCAGAAAAACAGAGTTTATATATGAATATACCAAACATTACACATTGCTTCAAATATAAATTCCACATAACTATTATTTCATATTATAAAAATAATCAACCTGAAATTCTTCAAACATTATATCTTTAACATTCTTAAAAGTTTAAGTGTATATAATATGTAATAAATGCACCAAGGTTAAAGCAACAGTTTAGGTGAAATGAATGCAGTTTTATGAAACAACCCATACTCTTTAGTGTTAAAAAGACTTCACTATACCAACACTATGTCAACAGAAGGCAATGTTGTCACATGGTGAAAAATGTAATAAAATTGAATTTTAATATTTCAATAGATTATTGTATGGCTATCAAAATGATCATTATTCATGCAATTTTATGACAAACAACATTACATGATTTACATAATGATTAGATGTTTAATTCACACAGAATTCAGATTAGGCTACTGTCACAAACTGGGCTACAGGCAGACAGGGTGGAAAGGGTTTTAACACTACAATAAGGGTTTACTTAGTGAAAGCTCAAAAAGGAATGTCCTTCAAATTTTACAACAGTGGCTTGGCAGTAAGCTGGACCCAAAAGGAGAGTTTCTGTCCATGTTTAATGTGGAGTAGTCCAGTTCAAATGACCTCAAGGTCATTTAAAGGCTTTTAGTCCAGTTGTTGATTTTAGTTATTTTGTCAGCCATCTGGCTTTCCAAGAGTTTTGACACTGTTTGATTCTGGCCAGTGTCGTGTTGTCAGACCCCTACTTGGGAAAAAGGGGTCAGTTCGTGTAGGTCCTGGGGTGAGACACTCGCCCTACGTCTCTGGAATTCAAGAAATTTTAAAGAATTTGCTCCTGAAATCAAATGAAGAATGTATCCCTGAAATAAGAAAACAAGTCTGTCTTCCTTTCTTAAGAAAAAAAAAAATAGTTCAGAAAATGTCAAAAACAAGCAAGCTGTCCTCCTACAGCAGTGAAAGTGAAAATTCTTACCACACAAATCATTATAATTTCAACTAGTGTGGAAGCTCAAGAGAAAGAGAACTGTAATAGTGATTTGAGAGCAGCAGCATGCTTTTATGTAAGGATGAGATGCACTCTGGGTCCTTTTTCGGACAGCTGGTGGTTTTTTATCTTGTTTTTTTTCCAGTCATCTGATAACCATGCAATGATGAGTTTCAGAGCACCATTTACAGGCACAAAGCACAATCCATCTATAAACTCAAGCCTATAAAAATGGATTTTTCTTCTGCCACACAATACGTCTTGAAAGCTTTCTCTTTCTCTCTCACATTTTTATCATTTTTTCACTGGCCAGAAATCTGCAATTACCAGCTGAAATGAACAGTTTTTGAAGAGGTTTCATTCTTTTATTTATGCACTTGGCACTGCAATAATAAAGCTCGCTTTGGTGGAATATCATACAACTTTTAATACACATAATGGCTCCTCTTTAGGATTCTTGCTCAGGCAATTGCAAATTTACTGTACTTTGGTGCCCAGTGGTAGTATCACTTTACTGGCTTCTACTTCGTCAACTTCTACAGGTTACATATAACCATGTAGCATTTCAGTGAATGATATATTTGATGCGTTGTATGTGCTTTTTATATCAGTGCTTCTGCTTTATATGTTTTCAAATAGTCTAATAATGCAGCACAATTTTGTTTTATTCAGTATATATTTCTATTACCATTAATAGTAATTAATTAATATTTGCTATATATGTTGAATTATGTGTTTGTGTCACATTTTTATTTTAGAACCTGACAATGTAGTATAATGTTGTGTATGATATATTTTTACTGATATTCATATTTTCTTTTTATTGTTGCCCTGCATGCTATATAATTATCTCAATAGTGTTTTAATTTTAAATCGTCTTTTTTAGTCTTTTTTTAGGTGGCTTTGTAACATCTGTTCAGGGACTAAAGATGAAAAATAACCCTTTGGTAAACATTAAGCATTTATAGCAATGAATATTAACCCACATCCTACCAACATATTTAACATACAAGGTCTACCGACCACGGTCATTGGGGACCCCAAGAATAATAAACTACTATAAGAAACAACCATCATAGCAAAATGTTAATTTATTTCTTCTCAAAACATTATTAGTTATGTAATTAATGTCATCTGGAAAAAACAGATGATTTTTATTGGGGGAAAGTAAGTTCATTTGCATATTGTGTAAAACAAAAATATATTCTTTTCTTTAATACAAATTGCAGCTCCCAAGTACAATCCACATTAGTAATTAAAAGCATATTTACCATCCTTTGATTTTGGTATTATTTAGTTTTCAGTAATTTCAAGTAAACATTATTTGTGTTATATTTATATGGTGAAACCAACCAGGGTCATTTTGACCCCAGTATAAAATAATTGAAATAAACCCATTTCAACTTCAACATTTTAGTTTTATTTGTTTTTCAATACAAAAGTAGATAGAGACCTTGGTCTCAGTATGACCCCCTGTTAAAATAAAGGTTGAATAAATGTAATTCCAATTTAGATTTTTCAATTTGTACATAATGTAAAATCAATGGTGTTTACATAGAACTATGAACACCACACGCTACAGGCAGTTAAAGCACACAATTTGGCTTATGCTATGCTCAGGGCATACTGGCATGCAACAGGAGGAGCAAACATTTGCTACCCTCCTGTCTGTGTTTCAGAAGCAAAGTCAACACCTTTTTCGAGTAGATTTTCCAGCCGAGTGTTGGACGTCCACAACAGCAGGTGGAGTTTTCCTCATATTATGGTCACTGCTGCTCGAATTGGGACTTGGAGCGTGGCATCATCAGCTCTCCTCTTCATATGGGGCATGACCAGGGCATGCCCCAGCTGTCTCACGTAGGTCCAGTGACATCAGCCACGTTCTGAAAACTTCCAATCTGGGAAGTTCCCTGATCAGATGAAGGCAGCAATGGCAGCAACATCCACCATTTTCATAAACAGCACCATCGGCCATCTGTTTATTTTTCTTCTGGTTGTGAACGTTTTGGCTAGATGATCCAGATCATCTACACCACTTTTGGTTGCATTGTAGTGTAGTGTGATCTCTAGTTTCTGATTCTCACCTTCAACCTTTGTGTTACATGGTGCATGGAGGAAAGCACCAGTACTGCTTGTACTTGTACTGCTTTGCTTTAGCCAGATTACACCATGGTAAGCTGCCCATGGAAACCAGACTGTGAACTTTTGATCTCTCTGCCATTGTTAGCCATCATGTCCTCTGGAATATGTGGCTTGTTTGACTTGATAGTGACAACATACATCAGTCCATTTACTAGTAAGGCTTGAGCTGAAGGAACAGATGTAAAGAAATTGTCAGCTGTGACAATCCTGCTACTTTTGCACCAAGGCCCCACAAGCTCTTTGACTACATGGGCCCCTTGACCTATCTCTCATTGCTGACCAGGTTGTCCGCCAAGGTACACCTCACCATTGGGAGGGTAGCTGGTCTCTGCATCACAGTTCCACCAGATCTTTCTTTCCATATTTGTCAGGCTTGGATGGGATGTATTGTTGGATACTGTGCTTTCCTCTGAAACCAACAAGCTGCTCATCCAAACAAGTCTGTGCCTGGAATGAGGTACTTTGGGAGCTAGGCTACAAACACGGTCCTTATATCTCTGAAAGGTGCAAGCTTGTCTGTTGCCATTCGCTCTCCCCTTGTTGCTTTGTTGTCGAACCTCATGTATCTCAATATGTGTTGGTATCTTGTTCTGGACATAGTTGCATTGAACACAGGTTTCCAGCCCGTCTCTGACCAGAGGGAATCTACAGGCTCATGGTTATCTTTAGACACCCCTGCCATGATCAAAAGGCCAATGACTGCTTTTATTTCTTTGTCATCCACTGCTTTCCATTCATCATTAATGTTGATTGGATGAATCTCATTCCATTCCCTGATTCTTCATTCAGCTTCTGTTAGTTTCATGCACTCTAACATCAATCATCTCTAAGCCCAGAAAAAAATTTAGAGATTCTTCCTCTGTTTTGCACTGTGCTGTCTTTGTTATACCTGGATGATTTCTGATGATGTCAGCTGCATGACTTTGCCCTGCTTGTGGAAGATTTTTTTTCCCACATGGTCCCATTTTTGCCACATTATGGTCTGTCATTGGCATTCTCTCTAGCTCCAGCTGCTTCATTACGCTCTATGCCATGATTTTGCCCATGTGCATGGCTTGGAGCTCTGCCCCTGGCTCTAGCCCTACCTCTGGCTCTAGCCCTTCCCTTTTCTTGTCTCCCTTCAACCAGTGGTGGCTCAGTGGTATTGATGTGAAGTGCTGAAGGTCCTGCAGTGTCAGGGTCAGCATGGGTGGCACCTGCCGTGTCTGGGTTAGCTTCAGGTGCATTTTCAGTGTCACTCTATTCAGAAACTTCTGAAACATGATCCTCATAATCAATCCCTGAATCATCTTGCTCCTCAAGACTCTCCTATTTGCGATAAACTTAAATGTCATTGGTTTTATCTGTCATCAGTTATCCATCACTTTTAATTGAGGGACACTGCCCAAGTTGTCACAAGTTGGCCAAAATCTGGGCAAAAGTACCAGATATAAATTATTTACTATATACTCTTCAAAGCAGAGCTAAATGTATTTACAAGAGAGCCTCCAACCTTGCCTACTACCCTGTATTAGAAGAGTAATACAGTTTGAGATTGTGTTCCTGGAGGATAAGATAAGAAGCAGTCTTGTTAAAATCCACAAAAAAGACTTAATTGTAGATTTTTTTGTACAAGACTTTAAACTATGTATTAACTACAAATATATTGTCAATAACAAACTCCCATTGCCGCTGCAGCATTAATCTTTTATTTCCTTTTCTCTGCACTTTGTTAGTCTTTGGTCTTGTAGCCATAAAGAAAGGATACATGCCTCTCTCTGGAATGAGTGCTGAGGCCCTGTAATTATAGCTCTATAGTAGAAAATGCTCTCAATTTGAAAAACCTCAACTAAAGTAAATACCAGCGAGAAGAACCTCAGACAGGCCTGATATGGTGAAAAAAGAGAATATTATATTCCCTTGGTCCGTAGACTCTCACAGAGGGTAGGGTTGGTTCATGGGCTGTGTGTGCGCATGAATGTGTGCTTGCATGCTCACCAGGAGGGATGAACTCACTCAGGCTCATTAGCATGGATACAAATAGGTTCTCTACTCCTGATGTTCTTATTGTAGAGACATTTGGGATAGAAGGAGAGTCTCTAATGAAGCCCTGTACATCACACTCTGGGCAATGAGGCGGGGGTTATGAAGAGGGAAGGAAAGTGAAGGCGGAGATGTTAGGTGCAAGGAAATGTCAGGAATGAAACAAAGCAAGAATGATACAGTGTACCCCTGGACCAAAGTGACAAGCCTGGTCTCACGGCAAATTTGTCTGTATTTATAAAAAGACAAATGCCATATTTTCATCCCTGTATTTATGAAAAACTCTGTGCCCTTCATTCCTTTTGGTGAGATCTGGGAGTACTGCAACGTCGTAAAAAATTAAGTCTGACAAACAATCTGACAGGTTGTAAACAAACTCCCAGATTAGACTCATTTATTTGGAACCGAAAATGAAGGGGAGCTGTAAAATTATGACCTAATCTGTCTGTTGTAAACATTTATCATAGTTTACAGCTTGCTGATACAACTTTGACTTGTTGAGTTTGCAATAATTGTGCACGCACAAGGAATTATTACTCATTCAGTCATTTTGGGTGTGTTCTCATTTGATTTTACCTTGAAAATAAAGTGGTTTAGATCAGAGCTGTAGACTTAGGACACTCAGCCTTCCCAATTTATGACAAAATCTGAACAGCTATATTCCTCTTTATCTTCAATTACTCCATAGTCTATTCCACGTGTCTCGCTTTCAATGTTGGAGTGGCCTAATATCTTCTATAATAATTTGGTAACACGTGGGGACCTCTGCTGGTCACTTTAGACAATACTGTTTAGGAAGGACCACACAGGCTATTTCCACATATATAATTAATTAGGCTATTAATTCACACTACACAACTAAATAGTATATTCCACACTTTTTGGATAAAAGATATTTAATGCCTGAATGAAAAGAACAAAACAAAAAAGATGTCTGTCTGTCTGTCTTCTATCATTACCCTGGTATAGATCCTGTGCTTGCATAATGTTATAGAATGGCCTCTTGACTTTTATTTTGATACATTTACTTCTACGTCCGTGTCACCTGTCTGTCTTTCTTCATTCTTCGACTCAAAAAAGAAAAAATGAAAAACAGATCATGCAAAAAACAAAATTGGATGTTTTTTGTTTTTTGATTCTGACAACAAAAAAGGGAAAACGGTTCGGCTCTCCGTGTTTGGTTTAAAATGACAAAAGGGATTAACTGATGATGCCAGTACTATATATTATATGTTTTTGACAGTGATTTAGGAACGTTGTTGTAGACAACGATGGTCTGACGGTTTAATTGTGAAAGTGTCTTCTTTTTTTTTGGACTTTGTTGTTTGGGTTTGGAAATGTATACGCAGCACTCCTGGCTTGTATGAACTTGTGGTGTCTTGTAAGCCCATGTGGGCTCAGCATAGTTATATGAATGACACAAGATTTAATTCATTCATTCCCTACAACAGCATCAGGAAGGGCTTTGGAATTACTTGGTCTCAGTTATGTTATATAAATAAATAAAACTATTAGCAGGTTTGACAGGAAAACGTTGAAATGCTGTAATTTAAACAGTTAGGATTGAGAGTCTTGTAGAGATGTGCAACTGACCTGTAATTTGCTTACAATGTAGACTTGACTTGTAACTTACCTCAATGGACTTCAAATGGCTTGTTAACAAGCTGTCTGATTGTCTGAATGTTCATGTTTCTCGACCTGTCTGACTTCATTGTAGCAATGTTGCAATTTTCCCAGAAGTCAGCAACTACTTTGGTGAGTGCATGCAGTGTTATCATCACTGACAGAAATGATGACCACAACTGCAGAAATAAGACCCAAGTTGCAATAAATTGGAATTATCCTTCAGGCAATATTAAAGTAAGTGAAACAACATTGACATATTATCACACATAAAGTTGTTAAAGCAAATGTGTTAGCAAGCAGTTGCCTATTTATATACCCAGCAGACACAGAACAACATGTCCACTTGATGAATGTAAGTCCAATATTCACTCTCCTTTAGCTCTGTTTTTCATTCTCCACTCATTCCTGAGGGAAATATCTGGCTCTTTAGCTGCTAAATGCTCCACTATGTTCACCAACTAGTGTTTCTCAACGGGGGCAGTACTGCCCCCCAGGGGTTGTTCAGAGAATGTTAAGGGAAACTGGAAGCAATATTTCTGAAAGGGGGGCGTTGAGGTGTTCTCGGGGGCGTTTCTGTGTGTCTGTTTTTAATGCCAGTTTAGTCCGACATTCAAATGCACATTGTCACAATTTTATCATTAGACTTCAGGGTTTTCAAGTCTATTTTCCTCTGTTTTACACGCATAACTACAGTCAAATTTGTGTATTGTGCACTGAGCGCTTCGGAAACGTGGGTGACCTACGCTCAACACTGTACCTGAACGCCTCCTGTGTAGACACAAGGAACTTTCTGATGCTGCTTTGCTAAACATGCTCTGCTTTCTGTGTAGACACGAGTCTTGCTGTTATTTATGGTCACCCTAGCTTCTCTGTCCTCTCCTGTTTTCAATTTGTCAGTGTTTGTTTTTAGCTCAGTTTGTAACATACACTGGGGTCTGGAAGTGCAAGGCCACTTTCCCATGGGAAAGTGTTGGGAAAGTGACTTTTGAACCCCACTGTATAATGAGGTTTGCCAAATTCTTAAATTCTTTAGCTTCTGACTCAAACAGCCCCTTCTCTCAAACAGCAGCAGAGGAGGAGTGACAAGAGGAAGGACTGATACTGACTGATTTGTCTGTGTTCTTCATTGTTTCTAAACTTCACTAAGTATTTTGACGTCAGGAATATTATTTATTATACTGACATTTTTGATTTCTTTTTTTATTGGATTTATACAGTGACTTTCACGATGGAAACATTACTGTTGCTGCTGTAGAAACAATATTTTGTCATATTTAGATAGAAATCTATTCTAATCCTGTTCTAGATATATTCTATTTAAAAAACAAACAAACAAAAAAAACCCCAAAACAAAACCCCAACATTTTTTTAGTAATTAAAAAGAACCAGTAAGAGTACTGATAAAGAACCGAACCGATAATGTGTATGCCTATAGATAAGATAAAGATCAAATTTGAACCATACCGTCCCTACAGCTGGCTAGTAGCTACAGCCTGACTGTGGAAGGATGAGAATATCATTGTTCAAATTCATTCACTATAAGCCTGTTTAACCAATGATTTGTGATTATTATTTTTTAAGGCACACAGTGCGTTTTTTAAATAAGTATTGTAATGATAATAGTCCAAACGTATGTGAAAATGCATAGTTTTTAATTCAATTTTTCAATTCAATTTTATTTATATAGTGCCAAATCATAACAAAAGTTATCTCAGGGCACTTTTCACATAAAACAGGTCTAGACCTACTCTTTAATTTACAGGGACCCAACAGTTCCCCCATGAGCAGAACTTGGTGACAGCAGCAAGAAAAAATTCCCCTTTAATGGGAAGAAACCTCAAGCAGAACTCATTATCTCTGTATCTCAATAACAATGATAATACTAATAGAGATATAACATCAAATTTGTGAAAATTAGTGAAATAACATCAAATTTCTTAGGGTAGGACCCCCACACCCCCTGACCAAAACCCCTGTGAGCCCTTGAACTGGGTTATTTTATTTGTGGCTCTCTACCAGACCGCTGCTGGTATGATTATTTAATCAACTGGATAGCATCATAAAACAACAACAATCATATCATATCCGCAAAATGGTGCTGAGAAAGAAAAAATGGCACCAGTATTCTACTGAACACCATAGCTATGGATACATATCCTTCTGCTTTTTTCCAATAGCTTCAGACTTTTTCGCCAGTAGGCTGCTCTTGTTTTTCATTGGAACAGTTAATAAGAATGCTTCTTGTTTGGCACTGGCTCCAAATTACCACTTTCTGATAGGCTGCTGTTCATGATCAATAACGAGACCTAATGAAAGTTTGAATGTCAGATTTCTAACCGTTTTGTTTAACATGCATAAATATAATTTCTATTCACATGGCTTTTTTGCTCTCTGCATGGGAAACTAATCATAATGATATTCAGACTGTCCAGTAAAACAAATGTTATTTTGCATCTGATTTTTTTAGTGATAAAACACAGAATAATAATCAACAATAATATTGAGGGAGGACAATTAGCCTACATTTTAATTGATGGGGGCAAAGGGACCTGGATAATGGATAGGGGGGCGCTGGCCTAAAAAAGGTTCAGAACCACTGAACTAGTTGCTAACTGTTCCTGCTGTTTGATGTTGTTCAGGTAGTGCTGGCTACATAGGGTTTATCAGAGATTTTTCGTTTAAAATACCTGCCAGCTGCTTTTGGAAATTAGATTGATGAGAGTGGTTTAACTTCACCAAGAGATGCTAAAATGCTCAGTAGAGCTGAGGGGAACTGCAGATGCCAGTGAGAGTTCTCCTTTTCAAATGACACAGATTGATTTGATCCAAATGTAAAAAAAAAAAAAAAACATTCATTAGAGCAGCTTTAACCTCAACATAACCTTTTTAACCCTGAATTAGCCTCAATAACTCAGCCAGAACTCACCAATCATCTTCTCTCCGCATGATGAATTCAGGGCAAGAAAGAAGGGAAAATTGGGACAATATAAAAGGGGAGGGAAGCAACAAGGAAACAGAAAGACAGTGTGACATGTAAGAAAGAGAAAGAGATATCCCAGGCTGCTTTCTAACTGCTGGCAAGAGTCTCAGCTGTCAATAGCCGTCACTTCTGAAGACAAGTGCAGGAGCGTCTTTCATTAGCCGCGGATCACTGAAAAGGATTATAATGCTGCTTTGTGACATCAGAGGACACATGTTGGCTTTGATTAATCATCACTTTTATTCACTTCCCCTCACCGCCACCTCTCCCTAAAACAAAGGCTGTTTTTCTCTTAAACTAAAGGGACTGAGAGACTCTCAATTAGAATCAGTCTCCAACTGTGCAGTGCAACTGTTTTGTGACAGATAAGGGATTTAAAAAAAAAAGTTAAAACAGATGCTGATATTTCTAGACTGTAGATGCGGAAAGACAATATTTTGTGCTGATATTCATCTTTACATTTGACTATTTTCATGCCAGGAATTCCCAAAAGTGTTGGGGTGGCATATTTTGTGAAACAGCACTCAGACCACGGGACACTAGAAGTCTATCGAAATATCTTAATGAGTTGAGCTTAACGTTAAACCACAGATAACCTTTGAAGTACTCATTAATTTTACCACAAGTAAAATCAATCAAAAGGCTTCTTTTTCATCTTTTCATCATAGCAGGACAACACTCCCAGATGGAATTTTAAATGGCAGGCCAACGTCAGACTCAACAAAACAAATGTCATCAGCAGATTAATATTAGCAGCTGCAGATGCTCTACTGTAGTTCTACATCAGTGTAACATATTTTTTTCTTTTAGATGGAGAAACAAAAATTACAAGTGCAAATAAATAATAGTGATCATACTCATTATGACTAAATCCATAAACAACATGAGTTAAAATTTTTTTCCATGGACTTAAAAAGTTTTATACTGTTTCTAATACTTCATCCAACTTCAAATAAGTTGAGAAAGTCTCTGAATAAAAAATACATGGTTATTGTATAATTCATGGCTATTCAAAATGTCCTACTTCTGGTTCACTCCAGCTGTCTAACCTTTATTTTTTTGGCATTTTTATGTATTTTCTGTGGCAGCAATTTACATAAAGAGTGCATGAATATTGTAGATATAAAAAGGCTTTGGTTTATAAAAAGCCTATGGTGAAATTTGTTATGACTGGCTATCCACACCATCTACAGTACCTCCTGGGAGAAATGCAAAAACTATTTGATCTATTTGAACCAGGAAATGGGTAGATTGGCTATTTGTTCAAATGCTTCGAAGCAACCTAAATTTACATTCAACTGACAACAGCTTCTTGTGGCTGTATGAATTATGACTTTCTCATTTCCTACCAGCAGCCAATATTGCTTTTGTTTAAGCATGACCACACATGTTCTTAATTTTTGTGCCTCAATAAAACCAAACGTTATTCATGGAGGTGGCAGATCAGAAAACAGTTATATTAAATATTTTGTAATGGTCGCACACTTGGAACAGTGGTTAGCACTGTCACCTCACAGCTAAAGGTATGGAGTATGACCCAGCTGGCCAGGTGGGGCCTTTCTGTGTAGAAGTTCTTCTAGTGTCTGCACTGGATTCCTCCCACAGTCCAAAAAAGGAAAGGTCAGATTAATTGCCGAGTCCAAATTGCCCATAGGTGTGAACAAGGATGGAGTCAATTTTTGTGGTAAAGGGAGCTGACTGTTGCTGACTCATTTTACATGAATAACAAAGCTAAAAAATGCAAAGGTGCAACTGAAAAGCTAAGAGAAAACAAGTTAAAATTCTGAACAATGAAAAATGCTTGAAAATAAATAGTTCTGTATTTGGCAGCAGCAGCTCTGCCGATGATAGTCAGGAGGAAAGAGCAGAGTAGATTGAAGATCACAGCCCAGTGAGTCCACTGAAAACACCAGTCAAAGCTCTACAGCTGAAGCAGAAGGAAACAGGTCTCTGTTTAGTTAGCAGGATAAAGGCCTCTCTTTCCCCCACGGGTGATGTGCCTCGTGAACCCTGCCTGCTTAGCTTTGCAGGGCTGACGGAGCGGCGGGCCGGACGTCAGGGCGCCCTCGCGGGGATCGGGGACGGAGCTCTACCCGTCCAGTGCACTGGGCCTGGACCGCCACTCGGAACCTTAAACCAAGCGCTGTGCAGCAGCTTCGCCCCGCGCCCATGGGTACCCAACTCTCCTCCCTGAGGGAGGAGGGGGGTTCGAAGTCTCCCCCCTGGGGGTTCTGTCATCTCCCTTTCCAAACCCAACTTTTCTCTGAATCTTGGCAACCTCTGTGTGGTGTAAAAACCAACAAAAGTTGGGACAACTCTTAGCGGTGGATCACTCGGTTCGTGCGTTGATGAAGAACGCAGCTAGCTGCGAGAACTAATGTGAATTGCAGGACACATTGATCATCGACACTTCGAACACACCTTGCGGCCCCGGGTTCCTCCTGGGCTATGCCTGTCTAAGGGTTATTTAGCTCAGTTTTCTTCCTCTGGTTTGATGAGAAATGTTAATATGCTAACTACCAAAGCACTTGTATTGTGTTTGTGTGATGAACTCACACTTTACAGAAGTTTATTAAAAAGAGATTCAATAAAAGGGGAAAAACAACTAAATCGTATAATGTTTGGAGCTGTATTTAAAATGATACTGTACTGTTCAGTTTGAATAGTTGTAGTTACCCTGGAGAGAGTGAAACACAGGAAAATACAACCTGTACTATATAATATAATTCAAATGGAACTGCAATAAATGGACCTTTGGCAAAAGTTCAAGAAGGAGGAGCTTGTCCCTTGTGTTCTGCCCTTATCTGACTGTGGGTGAATGTCTGCTATTTCCTCTTGTTCTATTTCTGTCCATCACATCTGCTTTCCCACACAGCCAAAAAAACCTCTTAATTCACAATTTGGACATCACCATACCTGACAAGTGATATTTCTGCCTGCATTCCTCAAGCCAATCAGTCTCTAGATGCTGACTTTAAATTGATTGATTGATTGTATTTATTTATTGGGACAGTGTACAGTTTTTAACATAAACATATTGCTGCAATTCTGCCATTCTGTCTTTCAGACATACTATTGCGTGACGCACCTCCTCTCCAGCACCACCATGACCTCCGTGATATCCAAGAAGACTGGTCCAAAGGTTTTCATCAACCACCTGCTGGCTCCACTTCACTACTAGTGTCTAAACTCAGGGGTGATCCTGTCCTGTCTATCTTTATAAGGGCCTATATGGTTTATGAAGATGCTTCACATCGTTGGATTCTAATCACCAAAAATCTTTCTGTCACTAACATCAATAAATAACTCATAAATAAATCATTAAACACTTCCAATTGATGTCTCCTTATTGAAATACTTTACATCACATATTAATGTTCAGTTCATTGTTGACACTATTTAAAGGACCAGTGTGTAGGATTTAGTGGTATCTAGCAGTGAGGTTGCAGATTGCAGCTGACTTAATACCCCTCCCTTCACCCTCCCCTTCCAAGCATGTAGGAGAACCTACGGTGGCTGTGAAACTTGCAAAAAACATGAAAGGCCCTCTCTAGAGCCAGTGTTTGGTTTGTCTGTTCTGGGCTACTGTAGAAACATGGCGGTGCAACATGGCAGTCTCTGTTGAAGGGGTCCAGCTCCCTATGTAGCTATAAAGAGCTCATTCTAAGCTAACAAAAACACAACGATTCTTATTTTCAGATGATTATACTCTAATTAACACATACTTATGAATATTATATTCCATTTCTGCTTAGTCAGTTCCACTAGATGCCACTAAATTCTACATACTGCACCTTTAAGTTGTCTGTGATTCATTTTTGAGAGTGTAAGCTCATGGTGAGTTGTAGGCAACTGTACTACTGTATATGACAAGGTGTTTCTGGTATTTTGTCCACTTCACAACTTCACACCATAGAGTCTCATCTGTCACTGTAAGAGAGAAAAAAAAAAGATAACATTAGACAATTATACAAATATTTTGTTATCATATAACACTATACAGGGCTTCTATTTCATGTCTGGTTTTACACATTACGGACATGACCAACAGATGTCTCTTGAAGCCTTTAACATGACTGCCAACTCTAAGTGTATCTTTAACTCCCTTTAAAAAAGTCGATTCTCTCGTAGTTGTACGACATTTCAGCAGATTGTTTAGGAATGTACAGAGCGGCTTCAGCAGCAGCATGGGGAGGTCCTCAGCAGCAGCAGCAGATAACACTGAGTAATAAAGCCTTCTGCAGGAGGTCATGAACGCTGCTGCTCCATGATTGTTTCCTGAGCCGCAGGGCAACAATCAATCCACTCTCTCCTCCTCTCACACCTTCCTTTCACCTTATTTATATCGTTCTCTCCTCCCCACCTCTACCTGCTGGTGCTTTTTTATTTATCTCTCTTGCCTCTTCTATCTCAACCCTTTTGTTGTTATGCTCTCGAGACCATTCCCTCACTGCAAGAGATGTATGTGTAGTATTTGTATTTATGTATTTCGTTTCTGAAAGGATAGCAGCACTTTCAGTTGTAAAATTAGACTTGATGGCTGTGTTAATTACCGTGGAAGCATGCTGGTTGTGTCAAATCAGTTGTGAAATCTTCTAACAGTTATCTGCTGCTGTGATAATTTTACTGGAACCCTCCTGGTGTTTATAAATGTAGTGGATCTTGCTAAAGTTGTCCTTTCATTGCAGTGCTACAGTATACCTCTTTTATATTCCTCACTTATCTCCTCTCTCGCCCTCACTCCATCGAACAATCAACTTATTTTCTCCTCTCTCTACTGTTCCTGCAATCCCGCTCTCTCCTCTCAACATTTTTGCTATTTATTCTTCCTTGCATGTACTCATCTCCTGCTGTGTTTCACATACTTTCACTTTGACATCACTCTTTCTTTGCCTCCAGCCTACCTGCTGTATCCTCCCTTACTTTAAATCAGAAACCCACATTTTGAATTTAAACTGAATTAGAGTGTCACACATTCAATGACTGATTAGTCACAGACAAATACACACTTCACTGTTCAAATTTCTGTCCTTATTTGGTTTTGAAAGTGTTCTCAGGCTCAGTTGGAGTTCAGAGAATTGAATCCTAAACTCCAACACACTGTGAGATGACATGCCCTATCCTGCACAAACCAGTGCAGACTCTCCATCATCTTGAAAACAGACATCTGGGCCAAAACAGGTTTATAATCTTGTCTTTAAATCCTGTAGTGTGTTCCTTGCTTCAGCTGGGACCTACATTAATTAACTACGCCCTGTAATGTTTTACATCTTAACATCTCTCCACATTCCCAGCTAAATTGTTCCAGCGGCTCTGCACACTTCAACAAAATGATTCTGTACTTTTTCATGAACGCATGTAATATTTTACTCCACATTTTAACCTGGATGACACAAACGTAAAGTGTTTTAATCTCCTTCTGGAGTTAGCTCTGTCCATGTGTGGATGGAAGGGCACTGCATTTAAAGTCTCAGAGATCTGTAAAGCTGTGCAGCAAAAAGGTTTGTGAATTGTTATTAAGCCAAAAGACCTGGAGACAAGGCCATGTAGAGATGTCCTGAGCATATCAGGGCCGATGTGGCCATATTTTAATAGATCTGTGAAATAAAGGCGATCAAAATTCAATCTTTTCATTACTGTACTCTCCTGTGGTTTATCCCCCTCAGTCTGCTGGATCTACTGAACATGTGAGCATTCCACTGCGTGTGAGAGTGAAAATTAGAGTGTGTGATTGTTAAAAAATAATTAGACGCAGCGGTGAGTGGCTCTGTTCAGACAGTGTGATTGGAGAAATACACAAATTCCCATAGCTTCAATGCTTATAATCATTAGCAAAGCAGTGTACAAAATGTCAGTTAGCGGCTCCTTATTTATAGCCAGCATAGAATGTCACTTAACTGGATAAAATGATGAAATGTCAATGGCCTCTGATCATATCAGCTGTTGCAAATTCATGTTAATTCTGTGAGTGACTTGATGGCAGACCAAAATTAAACTTGCTGTTGTCAGTCTGTGCACTCTCTACAATTTAGTGTCAGTACTCACTCAAAAGTAATTTTCCCAATTCAACTTTCATTCCTGTCATATCAATAATTGAAGCTTATAATCTTAATATTTTTGAACCAGGATCGTCAGGAGTATTTGGATCAAGTAATTCATAAAAAATAAGATATTACATTAGTGTACAGCTGTTATTTCAGTGTGTACATATATATATATATATGTCAGGGAACAGGAGATGCAGGAGTGGACCCAAACGCAGAGACCGGAATGCAGATATGATGAAAAACTCTTTAATTGTGGACGGTCACGGACAGGTAAATAGGGCTGAACAGAACTCGCAGAAGGAACGGCACAAAACAATCCAACAAAGACTGAACAGAAAAACCAGAACTTAAAGAAACTGAACTAACAAGGGGATGAGGTGCAGGTGGGGAGATGGGTGGAGAACTCGAGAGGGGAATGAACATACAGGGAGCTGATTGGCTGAGGACACACAGGGAGCGGGGCAGGGCTGACGAGGCTAACACAGGGCAGGTGTGGGGAAGACAGCAGGGCAGGGCTAACGAGTCCAAATGCAGGGCAGGTGTGGAGGAGTACATGAACACACAAGGGAAACAGAACAAAAACCCAGAAAACAAACCCAACGCCATCTACACTAACCCATCCAAAACCAAACACAAACCCAAGCACACAACCCAACAAACCAATGATGCAGTGATGAACCGAGGGACTAAACAAACGTGCAAAACCAGGAGACCATACAGAACACAACATAACACCAAAAAAACACCTTAAGTCCAGGCAAGATGTGACAGAACCCCCCCCTTAAGGGACGGATCCCAGACGTCCCACAAACACCACCAAGGGACACAGGATGGACGGCCGACGCAAGACGGGGGGAGGAGGAGGCCAAAACTGACAGTCCATAGGCCATGAAAGAGCAGGTAGCTAGGGAAGTGGCGCAGGGGTAGGTGGCCAGAATGCAGGGAGCAAAGGAGGTCGTGCTCAGGAAGGGCCAGGACATGGGGAACCAGGAAGATGGTGCACAGGCAGATGGCCAGACAGGGGCAGAGCATAAGAGTCCAGGTGGACGGCCAGGGGGCTGGACAGATAGGTGAATTCGCTCGGGAGGGCGACCGGGGTGCAGAACAGATGGCAGAAGATGCTCTGGAGGGCGGCCGGATGTGAAGAGCTTCTCTGGTGTTTGGGCTGCAGGCTGGCAGCGAAGGCAGAAACCCTCTGGAAGTTGGACTGCAGGCCAGAGGCAATGGCGAAACCCTTCAGGAGGCCGGCAATGAAGGCGGGACCCTTCAAGAGGCCGGGCAGGGGGCCGGCGGCGAAGGCGAAGGCGGGGCCCCTCTGGAGGCCGGGCAGGGGGCCGGCGGCGAAGGCGAAGGAGGGGCCCCTCTGGAGGCCGGCGGCGAAGGCGAAGGCGGGGCCCCTCTGGAGGCCGGCGGCGAAGGCGAAGGCGGGGCCCCTCTGGAGGCCGGGCAGGAGGCCGGCGGCGAAGGCGAGGGCTGGGCGGAGCCGCTAAAGAAGGGGATGCTGCTGCAGACTCGGGGGGCGGATCTGGCGGCGACGCCGCTGAAGAAGAGGATGATGCTGCAGACTCTGGCGGCGGAGCCGCTGAAGAAGAGGATGATGCTGCAGACTCGGGGGGGCGGAGCCGCTGAAGAAGAGGATGATGCTGCAGACTCGGGGGGCGGATCTGGCGGCGACGCCACTGGGGATGCTGCAGGCTCGGGCGGCGGCGACGCCACTGGGGATGCTGCAGACTCTGGCACGGGGGGCTGGCGCAGCTCTGGAACAAGGGATAGCTGCGCTGGCCCAGCAGGGACGGAGGGTTGCCGCACGCCAGCAGGAACAGGAGGTTGCCGCACGCCAGCAGGAACAGGAGGTTGCCGCACGCCAGCAGGAACAGGAGGTTGCCGCACGCCAGCAGGGACGGAGGGTTGCAGAGACTCTGAGGCGCTGGAGAGGACAGGCCAGGTGGCAAGGTGACCCAAGGAACGGTGTGGTTGTCTGCGTTGACGACCGGACCTCTGGTTGGCGCTCCGAGGGCCTCCCAGAGCCAAGCGGGTGCCCAGGTAGGGGTTTTGGGTTGGTGCTGGCTGAGGAGTGGCAGGCTGCCGGCTAGCTGGCTCCTTGCTAGCAGTCTTAGATGCCTGATGATAAAAGTACTCAAGCAAAGTCATCTGAGCTGGAATGTCTGGAGTGGAAGCCGAATGGCAGTGCTGGTGGTTGGCAAGCTTGGAGGCCCGTCTGGCTGATCGAGGTCCCCCCAGTGCCAGACGGGTCCCCCGAAAACAGTTTGTCTCTGCTGGGTCCATTTCTGGTTGGATTGTTCTGTCAAAAACCCAGAAAACAAACCCAACGCCATCTACACTAACCCATCCAAAACCAAACACAAACCCAAGCACACAACCCAACAAACCAATGATGCAGTGATGAACCGAGGGACTAAACAAACGTGCAAAACCAGGAGACCATACAGAACACAACATAACACCAAAAAAACACCTTAAGTCCAGGCAAGATGTGACATATATATATATATATATATATATATATATGTATATATATAATCTACATTAGAATAAAAATATAGAGTATCAGTCAAGTTTGGACACACCTTCCCATTCAAGTACATTTACTCATGTACTATACTTAAGTACAATTTTGAGGTACTTGAACTTTATCTGAGTATTTCCATTTGATGCTACTTCATACTTCCACTCCACTACATTTCAGAGGGAATTTTTCACTTTCTACTCCCCTACATTTATTTAGCAGCAGTTACTCTTCAGATGAAGATTTGATACAATGGATAATATAACAAGCTTTTAAAATATAACACATTGTTAAAGATGAAACCAGTGGCTGAACTATGAGTGGAGAAGTGTAGAAACCTTATTCAGAGTTACAGAAAGCGCTTGACTGCAGTTATTGCCTCCAAAGGCTGTGCTACAAAATATTAAGTTAAGGATACCAATATTTTTGGAACATGCCACATTCATTTATTTTATTGTATTAAGTAAGTTACACTGTAAATCAAATGCAAAGTTTCAGTTATATTAAATGTGAAATAAAGGATGATGGATACCATATACTTCTGTCAGTTTCAACTTAATACAAAGAATTTTTTATTTTATTTTATTTTTTTAAATGGAAGGGCACCAATATTTTCAGCCAAGTCTGTGAGTTACACAAAAGGCAAAGAACATATGATCATTTCTACCTGTTTTGGCCATACACAGTCATATTGGCCACACAGAATTTCGTGCTATTATATAGTTTATCTTTTCTGCTGTTGATGCATTTTGGTTGCTCATCAACTATCATTGTCTCTGATCCAGATGTTCTATTCACAACTGACATACCAGGTGAGCTCCACTGTCCTTTCCTGCTGTGCTACTTTGTGCTCTGCTGTCCTATTATTATTATAAGTAGTAGTAGTATATTATTGTTATTATTATTGTTGTTGTTGTTGTTGTTGTAGGCCTTCCTGAACCAGTACCTGCTCATGCGCCAACAGGAGTGCTCAGCCTGCCCTCATCTCGGCCGGAGGTGACTGTGGAAAAGGGGAAGGATGGGACGGTGTGGACAATTCTTCAGCCAACTGAATGTCTGGGAGAAGGCAGAGTCAAATATCCTGACTGAAGCTGCTGGCCCCACAGCGCACGCGAAGCACAATACTGAAGATGTCTCATGGCCTTTTTGTGTGTGTTTGATGATGGCATGCTGAAGCATATCAGGGACTGCACTGTGGCTGAGGCACTGTGGTGACAGCTCATGGGTCCTGACAGTGGCTGAACTGAAAGCCTTCATAGCCCTGCTATATATCAGTGGAGCTCAGGGTGCAAAAAACATGGAGTTGGACAGCCTGTGGTCGGAGATATGGGGCTTTCTGTTTTTCAAGGAAACCATATCCAGAAATCACTTGAGGGAGATAATGAGATTCCTGTGGAGACCCGAAGTGTGCTCCTGCAGGATGAGAAGTTTGCCCTGGTGTCGGCAACTTGGAACAAGTATGTTCAGAACAGCATAGCCTGCTACATGCCCAGTGCCAACATCACAATAGATGAGCAGCTGTTCCCCACCAAGGCCCTGTGCAAATTTATTTAGTACATGGAAAATAAGCCTGATAAATTCAGCATCAAATTTTGGCTGGCTGCAGATGTCCAAACAAAATACATGCTGAACAAGGCTCCCTTTCTGGTAAAGGAGGAGACGCAGAGCACAGATCAGCTTATGGGAGAGAGTGTGGTGCTGAGACGGTCAGAGCCATTCCTGGGAAAGGGAAGAAATATTAGGATCATTTTTTCACTTCTCTCAAATCGGCCACTGCTTTACAGGCCAAGAAGACCAGCCTGGTTGGCACCCTGGGGAAAACAGAGTGTGAGTTGCTCCCCTCTGCGACAGAGCAAGCGGAGCTGTTCAGCACAAGCGTGCTGAAATGTATTAATGCGACACTCACCATCAACCAGGGAAAGCATGTGTGCATTTTGAGCACTGTGCACACAAGCATGGGCATCACTGATGGGCCGAAGGCAAATCCGGAGTCAGTGACCTACTATAATAACACCAAGTACGGTGTGGATGTCCTGGATCAGATGACAAGGACGTACTCTATGAAAGGCGGCACACGTAGATGGCCAGTGGCTGTATTTTATATCATCCTTGACCTGCCTGGGATCAATGCCCACATCCTCTTCAAGGAGTGCACCAGCAGCAAAACAGCTCAGAGGAAGTTCATGCAGAAACTGGAAGAGGAGCTCAGAGCGGGGTTCATGGAGGGGAAAAGGGCAGCATGGCAGTTGGCACAAGGTCCCAGTAAGCAGCAGAGGCAACTACTGCAGCAGACACAAAAACAGAGGCAGTGCCAGAAGCTGGAACCACATGACACCTGCTGCAAATGCCACAAACCTGTGTTTGGAAACTGTGCGAGGAGTAGAGAGGTCACTGGTGTTGACTGTGAAGCTTAAATAACTAAGTACGCTATCGATGTAATTAGATAATATAAAATCAGTATTATTTAATTGTTTCATTGTTCTATACCCAAAACTTTGTTCTTGGCTCTTTTTTGTTTTAAATCAGTTTTTTTTCCAGCTTTTTTGATTATTTTCTGTGTTATAAATGTTAAAAAAAATGTTTTATAATCAAATACGATACTTTTAATTGTTATTTTCTTGTTCTGAGTTATGCTGAATGAATTTCTCCATGGAAAAATACTGTTGTGAATATATGCAATAATTATGATTTACTATATGCAATGATATGAATGTTGATAAATGCATGATTATACTTGTTACAGAGTTTTGACTGCTTACAGCAGTTCTAGTAGTTACAGAATTCCGGCACATGTAGTGTTAAATCTTTTTCTCCCAGTTCCTCAACTGCACCAACTGATGACTCAACTTCACTTCAGCACCCTGCATACCAGATAATCTACAGACCACAAGAGGAACATGTCTGTCACACTGGCCATAATACTCACCACTGGTCTGCCTACAAACCCACACTTGTATTCTTGAGGATTAAAGTCTATGTAGTAGAATCAATAAAGTTATCACAATAAGTGAAGTAACACACTTCATGTTTTCATTAACTATTAGCTTTATGTAGCCTAGAATTTAATGTTTTGGAAGGATAATGAACACTATCTTTAAGGTCCTGTTTCACTGTTTCTTTCTGAAAGCTTCCATAACATACTTGACCCTTACAGTGAGGTTGCCAGACTATATTGTGTATCTTCAGATATACATCACTTCCTTCTTTTAATGCATACCTGCCCACTCAAAATGGCAATATAAAAGGTAAGAAATCTTTGAAAAAACTCCTGGTTTTGCATTAAAAAGGATGACTTGCCTACAGCTTAGCTTTCTACCACATTTCATTGAAATCAGTTAAAATGTTAGAGATGTACCACTAACCAGAGTGAGATGAATAGAAAAGCAAAAAGAAGACTGTACTTAATCTCCTTGGCTGAGGTAAAATGAAAGCTTTTTCCAAGGTCTGCAGGAAGTCTGTAGGAGGGATAATTGCCTCTTTGACTCACAGAAATGTGTACTTGCTATTAGCATTGAAACATACACAGTGTCTAAAACTGGTTTAGTTCAAGTGTGACAAAAGGGAGTCTATGCAAGGAGATAAACGGAGATCACTCCTTTAAACTTAACTCAGTAAAACAATGGTGTATTGGAAATGTAAATGAGTAAAGTCAGCAGTGAAACCAATGCATGGATGTGTAACAAATACACTGGAATGGTGCCAACGTGAGAGTCTGGGGCTTTTTTCCTATTCAAGAGCATAGTCTTTCAATCTGAGAGCATAATTTATTGATTTCACATTCAGATTTTGTAATGCTTTCTCTCAAACCCTGCCCTTGCACTCACATAGCCCCTGCTTGTGATTATATTTGCTCTGCTTCTGCTCATACTGTATGTTTGCACTCAGATATACTGTTGCTTGCACAGATTTCCTGCTCCAGCTTCAGCCCTTCTCCTCGCACTCAGGGTGCTTCTGTGTGCTCATGAAACATCTGCTCTCAGATTTCTGCTCTGCTCTCAGATTTTTTGTGCAACAATGCTGTCAAAATTCCCCAACCATTACAATCCAAGGTGTAGTGTTGACCAATAAAATGATCCCTGCCTCCTTGCGGGCGCGTTCGCTTTGCCTCTTAGAGAGTCCTGTATGGGTGGTTACTGTTTAACCGGGTTCATTCACTCCCACCCTCCAGGGATGAGACACTCAACTGTGATATCATATATGCAATTTTACTATTTCAAGCCACATTTTCAGAAGCTTTAATCCATCGATTTGTGTACATGGACATGATTTTTACATTTTTTTGTGACAGTCAGCACGACTTTCAATCTAATGTATTTCAATTAGAAGTAGTTTGGTGCCTACTTCTTTTTTTTTTTTCTTTTCTGTGAGTTGGGACTTGGGAGCACAGAAGCTGTATTGTTTTTTCTCGTTCGATATTCATTTTTTAACTAGAACTACTACATTACTCGACATTTAATCACAAGATTTTATCATTGTTTTTATTTCTGTATTTTAATTTTAACAGTCAGTGGGTAGACCGGAGAGGACATGCTGTGTATGAGTATTTTCCTCACTGTCTTATTTCAATTTTTATAACATTTCACAACACATAAACACAAAAGTGTCCTTGATAACTCAACAATACAAAAGGTTATGGCCATCCATTTCAATTATTTTACCTTCTATTCTGAGAAAGTTCTTTTCAGCTTTGGGTGATAGTGTAAATTGCTACATTAGCCCACTCATGATCCCCAGCGACCGTTACTCTGGTGAAGCTGTTGTACTTACCAGATCAGCTCGGGGTCCTAAGTGTTCTGCAGAGTAATGATGACATTCTTCCTCATGGTCTTAGATTGTTAACTGGCTAATCTAACTTCAGAATATTGTCCTTTACAAAATGCCATGTTAATGTTTGTTTGTTTGGAGTTAGTGCGTGTCTTGTTATGGAGAATTTATCAGTTTTCGGGTTCTAGCATACATGTGACAGCTAAGTGGTGCGCTGCCAAAACACTCCGGGTGGAAGTCGCACTCCACGGAGGCAACACTACACCTGGGATTCTATTGGTTTGGGGAATTTTGACAGCGTTGTTGCACAAAAAATCCAGGAACAGAGCAGAAATCTGAGAGCAGATGTTTCACAAGCGCACAGAAGCAGCCTGAGTGCAAGTAGGAGGGCTGAAGCTGGAGCAGGACATCTGTGTAAGCAACAATATATCTGAGTGCAAGAATATTGTTTGAGCAGAAGCAGAGCAAATATAATCACAAGCAGGGGCTATTTGAGTGCAAGGGCAGGGTTTGAGGGTAAGCATTACAAAATCTGAACACAAAATCAATAAATCATCCTCTCAAATTGAAAGACCACGCTCTTGAATAAAGATAAGAAAAAAGCCCCATATGAGAGGATGGACAAGTTGTTTGCGTGTCATGATACAACAAGATGAATTCATATGTATATGTATATGTTATAATAACTAAAGTTTCTTGTTAAAATTGAATGATTTGGCATCTTGTTATACCAAGAAAAATATGTCATTATAACATATAAAACATGAAAAGGATTTGTTCAAACAAATATTTTGCCATTAGAATGAGAGCAAATGTCTTTTGCCACAGGGGAGGCAATATGCTTTTGTATGTTGTATTAATCCTCAACCTCGGGTTAGCTGTTGTTGTGGTAGGGGAATAAATCTGGGCTCTGTTGAGCTGTCAAATGGTTACATCGCCTCCTCGCCGTTCCTCCTCCATCCGCCTAGCTACCCCACAGTGCTACAGTAACATAGATCATTGTAGCTGCCACACAGCGCTAACGTTGTGAATTTAATACGTGCTCTCTGCTTTTGTACTAGTGCTATAGGACAGGGGGCGAGCGTGGCCGTCCAGATGGTGGTTTCTCCACTTACTGTCCGCAGCTACAGCCAATCATCCTTTAGCATTACCTTTCTTATTGTAATTTGTATTGTAAATATTTTTTTAGTTTTAAACCAATTAGATTTAATAAATTTCCTGTTTTTAACAACTTGTTTAATTGTTAGTAGTTGTTTAATTGTTTAATTAATTAATAAATTCTGTAATTTTGGGGGAATTCTTTGTCTCCATCCATCGTTTACTGTCACATGTGTCATTATAAAGGACTTGTGAGCTTTTAGCTGATTTGAGTTGAGTATTAAAGGGTCACAATCATGGCCCGGCCACACAGAGTATAACATCTTCTCTCTGTATGTAGTCTGTGTGTGGGGGGGTGTTACTGTATGTGTTTGCCTTAAAGCTGCTAGATAAGCAACTTATAACTCATCCGTCAGCTCTAAAAGTGTCTATTAAGCCCACTTTAACCTTCGAGATAATAGTGTAAAAACATGATATTGATTTGCCCTCAGGCTGGACATTGATAGGTGTTGAAGTCACTCTTTCCACATGATCGACTGAAACACCCACACTCTGTCATGTAGCAATAAGTATTGTGTTCTCTGTACCTTCCTTCCTTCATTCCTCCAAGCCATGGTCACTGCACTGCAGGGCAACTATTGTACTCCTCTGCCTCTGGATGATTGGCTGCCCCGCCACTCTGAGGACCCTGTGGTCGCTGCTCTTTCTTCTTTGTCCTGGACCCACTGAAGTCAGACCAGGCCGGGCACCATTCATCTGCTGCGCAGGCTGAAAAGCCACCTTCGCAGACTATACCTAGACACCCAACACAAAAAATAGATTAAAAAAAACGAAGCATGAGTACTGTAAAACTGTCCTGACCTGGTTCGAAGGGATATATAGCAATTGATTGGGAGAGTGGTCTCAGACTTTTGGACCCTAACGTGTATATATATATATATATATATATATACACACACATAAGGGCAAAACACAAACATTAAAGAAATGTACTCCAAATCAAGATTTCTAAAAACTGTAAAATACAACCAAATATAAAAACACAAACATTAAGAGAAACATAATGAATACTAAAACAGAACAAAAAGTCAATCCAGTTTTGGAAACATTAAGTAACTGTCAATCTCTTTCAAAGTGGTTTTACAATAATGCATTTCTTGTAATGTAGCAGAAAGTGGTTTTTGTGTCAACAGTGGCTTTAATGCGTCAAATTCAATTGGTGCATTGGATTGGAAAACATCGGATTGGTTTGTTTGAAGTTGTAACCTTGCAAATTACGAATGTGTAAGCCCTCTGGTAAACATACAGTAGCGGTGTTTATAGTGTAGTGAGTGAGTGTGAGTGTTTTCCACTGACTGTTTTCATATGACTGCACATGTCTAACATTTGAATACAAAATACATCTTTGTAATGACATACCACTGTTTAAATACAATACAGTTTTTTGCAAAATGTGTTTTTGTAGTTTTGTATTCTGAGGTTATGGGATGTTTAGTCAAAGGAGTCACAAGTATCATCGTCATGTTGTACATGTCACTTACATAGTGTATTTATTATCAGTATGTTTGTGTGTCCCTTGCCTCATACTTTGCCGTTAGGTGTAATGTTTTCAAATGTATCACGCTGTGTTTCAAGGTCTTACTCCATAATTTATGTCCCCCCAACCCTCCAGCACTGACTCAGCAGGTGTCTCAATATGTTGCATATACCTCGGCCTACTGTGAATAAACACAGGGAAATGAACTGTATGCCTTGCACTGTTTTCATTTCATTTGTCTCATGCTGCTCTCTGGTGCACCATCATCAAACAGCCTTCTCCCTCTCTGAATACATCTGAAATGCCTGCATCATTCAGGATGTCATACTGGGGGATTAGAAATTCACAATGTGTATGTGTGCTTGAGATGTGTGTTGGTATTGATCTTTGGAAAATTTGGAAGAATATCAGTTTAAAGTGAATAGTGCCTTTACCGGAAGCTTGTCGATCTGGACTATTGTGGTGGCAAAAATATTTAAATGGAAACAAAGAAATTGACAATCTGAAGAGAGCCAGAAAATTTTAATTTACTTTGCTGCCCTTTGACAACAGATTAAATATAACAACATGAATGTGTAGCATGACAAGCTAGATTGTTTTCATTATTGCTTTGAAATTCTTGTTGCTGTTGTGTTTCTTACTTGTTAACAGCCCAATGTTGACTGTCATTACCTCTACACTGTTATCTAACAATGCAACATGCTGGCTGGTACCTTGGCTACAGTATCCATGGTGACAAACACTTGTCATGCAACATTAAAGCTGCACTAATCCATATTTTTTATATTAACAATGGATCATGAATATGCTTACAGTGCTCTGCAGATACTCCTTGGCTTTTAAGCATCTTAAACTGATGGTTTTGGTTTTCTGGCCCACAAACTCTTCTGTAATCAACCTGGTTACCACTAGCAGTGGGTAGCTGTTTTGAATGAAAAAACAACCCTTTATTAAACCTATTGTAAATTAAATGCCTACAACCAAACAGCAGGCAGACAAAGTTAACAACTAGCTAGTGAGGAAAGGTGAATTCGAAACTAGACCCAGATATTTTTCTTAGGAGTTGTTACAGGGTCATTGTATTGGATTACATGACTGGTGTGTGAAAGGGGTTTCTGGCAATAATAAACTCAGGTAGTTATCACCCAACTGTGCAGTTCCCCTTAGCTCTGCGGTGTCTTTTAGAGTCTTTCAGCTCATTATTTAGTTTTACAGCCTTTCTTCACCACACCCGTTACCTAATTTTCAGCCACAGCAGGCACTATTTTCAGCAAAAATGGCAGACAGACACAGTTAACTACTAGCTGGTGAACATAGCATTTATCAGCTTAAGGGCCAGATATTTTTGTCATGAGTAAGTGAAGGCCAAAAAAAACAAAAAACAAAAGCAGAGTGAAAATTGGACTTAAAAGACCAATGTGTAGAATTATTGGCATGTAGCGGTGAGGTTGCAGATTGCAACCAAATACACCTTCCTTCACTCTCCCATTCAAAGCCTGTAGGATAACCTACAGTGGCTGCGAAACAAGTGAAAAACACAAAATAAAAAAAATAAAAAGTGAAAAAAGAGAAAGGCCCTCTCCAGAGCCAGTGTTTGGTGTTTGGGCTACTGTAGAAACATGGTGGTGCAACATAGCGGACTCTGTGGAAGAGGACCTGCTCCCTATGTAGATATAAAGGGCTCATTCTACGGTAACAAAAACACAATGATTCTTATTTTCAGGTGATTATACACTAATTAAAACATACTTATGAATATTATATTTCATTTCTGCCAAGTCCGTTCCACTAGATGTCACTAAATCTTACAAACTGGTCCTTTAAATTCACAGCATTGCCAAAAAATATGACTCCAGATGAATGCTAATGTTGCTCCATATTTGCTGAATATGTAAATAGGCAACTGTTTGCTAACAAGTTCACCAGCTCAACTTAAAAAAATGACTTGTTTGTGTTTGCAGCTTGTTTCTGTTGCCTCCAAGTGGCCAAAAAATCAGTTATTGCAGTTATTGCTAGGCTGGCAAGTATACTTAAATGGAAGGATTCATCTTTACTTTCAAGACAGAAAAGTTTTCAAGGATGAGGATTTCATCTTTTGTAACTTTCCAAACAGAACTTATCAGATGAAGTGTTTTTTATCTTTTAAAAGTCCTTTTCCAAAAATAGGTGTCTTTGGGGAGTCTGGACAAAACTGTAATGCTAATGTTGCACCAACTGTTTGCTATAATGTCTGCCTTTATACTCTATAAAAGTGAAAAGATGTCAGCCTCTTCCGGTGACCTGAAGTAAAAAGATCAATTCACGCAACTTTATTTTGCCAGAGGTGATGAGACAGTGCACTGATACAGCATCTACACTATATGTGCCTCTCTGTGTCTATAATAACAGGGTTTTAACCTGAAGATGAACACAAAAGATAGTAGCAGAGCATTTTGTTCTCTGAATAATTAAACATCCCCACAGTGATTTCTAGAGAGACACTGATGGGGCCAAAATATCACATTACGAAAATGTTGATGTTATCTTTATATCCCTTTCATTCTGCGTGTATTTGCAGAATAACATGGTTTGAAAGTGTGGAATGAGTTCACATAATCTACAAACATGTCCTTGCTAATTGGATTACAGCATTAGCATGGCTGAAACTGGTGATGAGTTTCATGTGTTTGATATACTTGTTTAATTCCCCTGTAAGGAGCGAGTAGAGCCAGGGCGGGGGAGATAACTCCTTTATGTGAGATCAAATAAGCACTGATTTAGAGGGCAAAAAGTTCTGCATCAATAAACCTCCATTTCTGATGGGCTTAATTTATTTCAAAGAGACATTAAAATAGACTTGGAATATCTTACCTTTGTTCTTCCACAAAAAAAAAAAAAAAAACTGTTCAAAAACTCTTCTTTCAGGCAATCTGGGCATGATCTTCATTTTGAAATTAGCCTGTTTTTATTCCTGGAGAAGTGTTTTAAATCACAAATGAGTCTTGATGAGTAGAAGATGCATTAAATTTTGATCTTTATAGCTGTATTATTTAATGCGGAGTGCGCTCACCTTCAATGCTTCACACTCCTTTGATGTCTTGCTGTTCAATATCCCCGAGGAAGAAAGCTGTTTATTTCAAGGTATTTTCATAAGAATGTGCTGCAGTAATTAATTGCATCACAACACTGACAGCTTTAACCACTTAAGAATGAGGTGGTGACTGAAAATGGGAACCACATGGTAGATTCAGATGGGACTGTCAACCCTGTCTCCTAAAATCTATGTTCATATATAACTAATTTGCGGTACATTTTTTACAAGGAAGTTTTTATATTTGACATACCTACTACATGATCAGTATTAATGTATTTTCCCTACAAAATCCACCTCTGGCAAAAAAAAGCATGATAAACGTTTTAATGGTTATGTTAAGGACAACTTCAAGCATTTGGTTAAGATCTTGTCAAATGTTAAGTGAAAGCAAAAGCTAGGACACTTAAATGTTTTAAATATTTAAGCAAAGCCATGATCTTTCACTAGTTTTAGTGTTGTAGTGTTACAAGAGTTGTAATGGCCTCTCATTTAGGCTACTAACAACATATAAAATGCAGTGATCCTAGTCTCTAGTGTCCAGCCAGTATACCAGTGTCCACAATGTGAGTGTTTTACTTGGAGCTGCACTTTTCACCATCCTATTATCTTTACAAGCCAAGTGTACTGATTGTTCTTGTTTGTGTATGCCAATTCTCCTCCAAAGTCTGTGGAGAAGGAGATATCCCTTCTGTTAATGCACTATTTTTATGTTGTTCAGTATGATTTTAAAATACCAAAAAAAGAAAAAAATTGGAAACATGGCTTAGTTCTGCATCCCATAAGTTAATAATTTTCTTTCTTTGTTACTTACCATAGCCACCATGCATCCAGGAGACTAAAGGGGGAGGCACCCAACCACTTCCTTATTTATACACTGGGTGACATCATGAACAATGTCACTGAGTTAGCGCAAGTATGGGCAGTAAGTAAAAGTTATTTATGTTGATTGTGATCTGTTCATATGTATGGTTACCAGATGTGTACGTTATATGGTCAGGTATTTTGAAATAATTATATATATATAAATTAATATGTATACTGTTATTATAATATTTTGATTTCCCTTCAAGAATGGTGCAATCCAGATTGAATCTTGCTGATAGAAAAGTCTATATTAGCCAACAATTCCTCCAAATTAAATGATCAAATAGGTCATTTGACCATGTGCACACTCCAGAATGATCCATAGGAGCGTTTTCTAATCAGTCGCCTCTATCAGCAGTAATCAATTCCACTTTTTGCAAGTTAGGATCACACCAGCCATCCAAAATGCCACCTCATATGGACATCATCTGAATTGTGCCACTTCTCTGGGTCATAATTACTATGGTCTCTAGATGTAGTCTGTCACTCAAACATAACTATAGGTCGTTTTTGGCATTTTCAGTGGGATGGAATCAGGTAATTTGGGACGCTTTTTGGTAAAATTACCAGGAGACCATCAAAAAAGCTAGTTCTTCACTCTGCTGATGTTTTTATAAGTTATCGCGAATCTCTGCAGTATTCCTCTTTTGAAATTATGTGGTAAAGTATACTTGTTTAGAAACTACAGACCTTCAAACACACCAAGACCCCTTCTCTCACATTGTTGGCATGTTCAGGTAAAATGGGACAACTAGTAAGGTAAATTGGGACATTCATTTTCAGTTGAAATATTTTGAACATATAGTATATAGCACAATTGAACATAGTAATAGAAGGGCTGAACAGAGTAAAATAGGGAATCAGGTGTTGTATGAATACAAAGATAATTAAAAAATGATTTAACGTTAAACCTTAACATAACTCTTAAATATTTCATATTTCATATTCATCATATTTCATCCTACTATGTTAGTTGGGTTTTAATTTTAATTGTTAAAACTTAAAAGGGCTGAACGGCCCAGTGAAACAAGCCAAAATACTGGTTATGAAACCACTCATAGGCTTACTGTGCGTAGCCTACTGCTACTGTGAAATTATACAGTCTTTGCAGACAAATCCCTCATCTTCCATTATGCCATAGTCTTCCCCACAGCTCTCGTGGAACCAGCAATGGCACTGTTGACAGCTAATCCATTCCTCTGTCACCTTGGGGTCACTTTTGTCCCCATACATTTTCCTACAGGCCTCACAGGGGTACCTGCTGCAGGTTTGGCTTTCTGCTTGGCTGGCTGCTTGCTCAGCCTTTGTTGGCTTCTTGGTTTTCATTGGCTTCTTGTTTGCTTTTGAAGAAACATAGTCGAAACTGTGCTGGGTAGCTGGGGGGTTTAGCCCTCTTTTGAATCCCTCTCTCTCTCTTTGGAATGGGAATCAGGTCAATGAATGTCACTGGCTTGGCCTGAGGGGAATCAAGAGACAGAAGACAGAAGGTTGACTTAGGTGACGGATACAGGTAAGTGACAGGTTACAGTGACAGATAAGTAGTTAAAGGACCATACCAATGGTTTTGAGTGTTCTTGCCTATAGTGGGTAATGTTTTACAGGTTATCTAGGCTACCTACCGTTGAGGTTGATGGCTGCTCATCATCCTTTCGGGTGGTTGGGTCCTCTGGCATTGGGGTAAAGCAGAGGAAGAAGATATCATCAAGTGGAGACATGATGATTTCTTCTGCACCCAGATCTTCCATGCTCAAAGTCATCTCAGCATTTGAGGGTGGCATGGTGTCTGTGGGTGGCACAGCGGGTGAGGGTGGCACGGCATGTGAGGGTGGCATGGCAGGTGCTACAGTGGGTGGCAATGGCACGGCTCTCTCCGTGGTGGTACTTGGAGCATAGACCTCAGCAGGGACAATGTTTTTGTTCAGGGGAAACATTCCTGTTCCCCTGAAGCCAGCCTGGGCATTCTCAACTGTGGCAGTCTTCTGCCATGCCTTGCTGAAAAGGGAGAAGAACTCTGTTTTTGGCAGCTTGAGTCCTGCTCCCTCCCTCATCCACCTTCTCCCTTCCTCGTACCAATTGTGCTTAAGGCTCTTAAAAAGAGCCTTGTCAGCTGGCTGCAGGACATGTGTCGTGTGGGATGGATAGCACATGACGTGAACATTGTTGTCCTTCATCAGCTGGAGGAAAGGCATGTTATAGACATGGCTGTTGTGGCCGTCGAGTAGGAGGACATGAGGTCTGAGGTCATCCTTTGGCAGCTGCTGCACAAACAGCTTACCACACTCAACGAAGAGCTCGCTATTTATCCAGCCATTCTCTGAGACACTGGCAATCACATGACTTGGGCACCCATACAGCCATTCCATCCTCAGTCATTTTCCTTTGAAAATTAGAAGTGTGCGACTGTACTGGCCCACAGCACTGAATGCTGCCAGCACTGTTGTGGTTTCTCCTGTCTCCCCAGCCGTTATTTCCACACACTGTTTCCCCATTTCCCCAACCAGCTGTGTGGAGCAGAACTGGTCTTGTAGTCCTGATTCGTCGCAATTCCACAGATGTGAAGGAACATCCACGATGTTTAGCTCTGTGAGCAGGGCTTCATACTCCTCAAACCATTTTCCCACCACCACTGGATTCAGGCCTGCAGCCCTTGCTGCAGACAGTGCTTCAAGTTTTTTGATCTTCAGTTCTTTGTGACGTTTCATGAAATTGTTGAACCAGTAGTAGCCAGCTGAACCCTTGGCTTCCAAAAAGCATTTAATGCCATTAGCTTTAGAAAAGCTGAAGGCAAGCTTTTGAATATCTTTCTTGCCCAAGGGGAAACCACGACGAGATAGCATTTTTACAATGCTAGAAAGTTCTTTTTCTGCCGCCTTTGACAGGTAGGGCCAGAGGCATGTTTGGAGCCACTGATCTTCCCATTGACCCGTCTTTCCAAAGTTGACTTTGGCACGTTCCATGCCCTTGCCAAGAATCAAGGGGAGTTTGGGATTCTGCCCTGCCTCCACTGCCTCCCTATATTCTTTAATGGCACCCTCCATCCTGTCCTCTCTCCACTGATTGTATTTTACTCTGACATTCTCTCCCTGTCTTTTCTTACCTGTCTCTCTCCTTGGTACCATGTCTATAATAAATAGTTTTACAAAATGTTAGTTTTAGGCTACTAAACTGTTCAGAGCTAGCAAGTGAACTAGCTAGCATGAATGAATAAACTCTGATCAACTTTTATTACCTACATTAGCCTAGGCTAATGCACATTAGCCTGGCGTATTGTGTATCTGTGCGAGGCAAAATGTGTGACATGGCTAATGTGTGTACATTAGCCTGGGCTAATGTACATTAGCTTAGTGTATTGTGTATATGTGTGAGGCAAAATGTGTGACATGGTCAAAATAATACAAGGAAAAGCCTATAAAATTGATTAAATCACAATCTTATTGCAAATATTAACACTTAAACAACTGTCCCAATTTAGCCTAAATTCTTGTCCCATTTTACGAAATGCTGATTGATAAAATGGGACGGTGCTTCAAATGCTTATTCACAAATAAACAATGTGTATTTGACAAATATGTCTATTATAATTAAAAGACTTCCTAAAACACTTCATCATCATACACATCATAATACAGTTCTGCAAATTGTTATATAGTCTGTTTTTGGTTTAGCACCCTTTTTATGCAAATGTAAAATTCAGTATGTCACAGCACTTACCGAGCGATTTGCCTGACCTGATGACCTCGAAGGTTTTGCCACACACTTCCTGGGTACCACAGACCAATCAAAATGACTGTTTTATGTTAAGTAGTATTGTAGCAACAATTCAAAGACCTTTTCAGTGATTGACTGCTAATATTTAAGAGCAGAATGTCTCAAAGCTTACATGTCCCATTATACCTGATGTCCCAAGCCAAGTGTACTGATTGTTCTTGTTTGTGTATGCCAATACTCCTCCAAAGTCTGTGGAGAATGAGATATCCCTTCTGTTAATGCACTATTTTTATGTTGTTCAGTATGCTTTTAAAATACCAAAAAAAGAAAAAAATGGAAACATGGCTTAGTTCTGCATCCCATAAGTTAATTTTCTTTCTCTCTTACTTACCATAGCCACCATGCATCCAGGAGACTAAGGGGGGAGGCACCCAACCACTTCCTCTATTTATACACTGGGTGACATCATGAACAATGTCACTGGGTTAGAGCAAGTATGGGCAGTAAGTAAAAGTTATTTATGTTGATTGTGATCTGTTCATATGTATGGTTACCAGATGTGTACGTTATATGGTCAGGTATTTTGAAATAATTATATATATATAAATTAATATGTATCCTATTAGGATAGTATTTTGATTTCCCTTCAAGAATGTTGCAATCCAGATTGAATCAGCAGGATGTCATTTGTCTGTGCTTTCCACTTTTTGCAAGTTAAGATCAAGCCAGCCATCCAACCTGCCATCTCTAATATGGAAATGTGTCACCTTATATTGACATCATCTGAATTGTGCCACTTATCTGGGTCATAATTACTGCGGCCTCTAGATGTCGTCTGTCACTCAAACATAACTATAGGTCGTTTTTGGCAACTGACATTACAACCTATTGTGTCATTTTTCAGGCGAGAGGAAAGGGTCGTATAAACGGTTGCTTTTGTCTGTTATGGAGGTTGGATGTCAGTGTGTAGCCGTGTGCACGTGATGTTAAGTTGAAATAAGTTACGTTATGATGAGTTGAGTGTAGCATGGTTCCACTTTTGGAAATAAGTCACCCTTTTGTTATACAAAGTTTGTCGTGTCTGCCTCCTACCACCTTCCTAGTCACTCTTTTCAAGCTTCCCCACATGGCTGCCAAAGACTTTCTGCTTCTGAAATGTTTCTAGTGGAACTTCACTGGATTGTGTCACAGTGCATCCAGTGGACACTGGATTGGAAAACAGTTTTGTTCCTGAGCATAGTCCTGACATCAATTACATTTCTTTCTACGTTTTTTGCATTTTCAGTAAATCAACATACTTTCTAGAAGACAGAGTTGGCGCTGTAGATGTTATGTTATCATCTTGTTCCTGTGTACATTTGCTGTGAAAACACTGCTGCAGCAAATTTCAGTAATTTCCCATTAAAGAATTCAAGTGGAAATAAGCACTTGGTCTTCACATCTACTTCACATCTACTTAGATGTGCCATCGTTAAGAACTCATGAGTGGAAGTTACAGTATAGGTCATGCCAAATATTTAGTATTCATTTTGTGTACTGATGTTTATGTGTCAAGTGTCACCACAAGCATTTTGTCATCCATGACAGATACTTAAACACAGGTGTAGAGAAGATGGTTTCCTACAATGTCTTCATGTTGGCAATATCAAAAGAAACATTTATAGGAAGACTTGAATACCTTGAAGTCGATTATAGCAAGTATGGTGGGGTTGTAAAATGAGGAAATAATAAATTCATATAAATTGACCTTGACTCAAGATTGGTATATTTATCTTGATGTTATATTCAGCTCTGATGGAAGTGCCCTGACCTCATTGAAACTACATGTCGAAGAGGAAGCAAAACACTTAAAAAGACTATTAATCTTTTTGGCAAAAAAAAAAAAAAAAAAAGAAAGTATTTGAAGCTGCCCTCTGTGAGTTTGTATGGATCTTAGCTTAAAGTGTGTATAAAAGCTACATGGCCAGAGTGAAAGCCATGTTTAGAGCGAGGACCTCCACACCCGACCTGACTCTTTAATTAGAGGCTTCTTCCATCAGTACAGGTTTTAGTCAGAGAAAAGTAGGACAAGTTTGTATGCAAGATGAAGTGTTGATATGCATAATGATATGTCAGGATATGTACTCATAATGACTTGATTAATTCAATATTTATAGGTATCGACAAAAGAATCTTTATGTTGCACACTTGCTAGAAAATGTAATATTTTAAATAATGTGTTAACAGATTTGTATTGTATATGAAATACTGTTTTGACTTAATTATTTAGAGTATCTGCAGACACTGATTTTAAGAACTGCCAAGATTTGAATTTGAAGTTCAATCAGGATGAAACAAGAGTGAAAAGGTCCCAAAGTCAAAGGGCAACCCAGAACATGTTTTAGTTTCTATTTGCAGAAATTAAATTTTTCATAGACTTTGCCACTTCAGTGGCGGCATTTCATTTCCCAGAATCAGCACTGGATGTTTGAGCATGCAGACAGAAAGACTACATTCTAGCCTGAGTTTCCATTATGAACAGAGAGTGAGAGCAGGAAGTAGAACCGAGTAAGAGGGAAAACTCCTGGACCAACACTGCCAGGTTCAAACCAGCTGATTTATCCCCTCTCCTGAAGGCAGAAATCAAATGGGATTGCCGTGTTTTTGTGGCAATAGGAGCAACAGACTCAGAGTGTGTATGGGTGTGCATGCCACCAAACCTTAGTTGATGATGTTTCCTATATCAGGAGCTCCCAGAGTGGGGTCCAGGATTTCCTGGGGTTCTTAGAGTTTAGAATCTGTTAAATTGTTTACAAGAGAGTGGAGGATACAACCACAGTCCTACAGGTCTAAAAAAACACACAAACACCTTTTTCTTTTTCAAATTTATTTCAAATCAGGTTCAGCAGCCCATTCTATCATCAGCATTCTAACCTTGCAGATTTATTTTACATAGGTTAGTTATCACTTGGATGAAGAGATAGATTCTTATTTTGGTTTTGACATGGCATTACTATAACAACCACCAACCTTGAGCTGTATTAAGAGGTTTTTTTTCCATATGGTAATATCAATACTTATTACTTATTTCTTCAGTTTTGACACATCTGAAATTGCAATATAAAAATACAGTTAATGAAAATGTCGCCTCAATTTTTGATGTGGTGAAACATACATGTATAATAAAAATATTTATCATGTTTATACATTCTATATGAAGCTACAGCCAGCAGCTGATTAATTTATCTTAGCATATCCTGGCTCTGTGCAAGGTCAAAAAATCTACATGCCAGCACCTCTAAGGCTCACTTAACATGTTTTATCTTGTTTATTTAATCTGTGGAAAAAACATGAATGGATTATGTAATGATGGGTCCCTGGGCATATAAACTCTCAAGGATGAGGCTGACAATTTTCTATGTTTTTATCATTGTCAACAAATCTCATTTGCAGAGCCGAACCAACAATGAAGTGATCTTCTTACAAGTATCTTGTGTGTATCCAAAGCCTGATATAACTTATTCCTTTAGAAAATTGCCAGTCATCTCCTTTAAAAGCCCCTCACTACCAGCCTTCTTTTGGTGAGCAAGTGAAAGACTATAAGCACAGCAGGAGTTTTAGGATTTTTCTCAGTAGATCTAGAAAGCTCATATTTCATTAACTGAACTAGATCTGAACATCCTGCAGAAAACCTGAGAGAATAACACTTAATGGCTTCATTCAAAGGGGATGTTTTGGCTTCTTCTTCAGTGTATCAGAGGAACTTTAATTTTAAATTCAGTTAAATGGGTCTGAGGAAAGAAGCCGATTATGTTTGCTCCATATGCAAAGTGATTTTTTTGTGTCTGGACTGGACTGAAATGCACAGTTTTGCTATAGTTTTTAAACTTTGTGGTGTAACTATGTGGTGTTTATTTAATCCTGACTATGTCCCTGCTCTGATATCAAGAATTTATACCATAAAATCACTTGGCAGATTTCATAGAATAAACTCCCAGAGCAGTGATCAGTGACCCTTATCAGCCTCCACCTCCAACTTCACTGTGCACCTTGCCCCTTTGTATGTTTGAACTGTTTCCTATAATTACCTGTCTGTCCCTTTAAAGTCATATTGTTAATATCTTTGTTTCTAATATCTGTACTTCATGGTGTTGTTTTTAATCCACATTGTGAGTGTTGAAGCCCAAGATAATTTTCCCGACTCTGAACAAAAAAGTTTCACTAACTGACAAACAGAACTCATAACTTATACACTTGAGCCCACACAGCACAGTACTTGTATGTATTTGTACGATCTGGCAGTAAATTGATGATCAACATCTGCTCTTTCACATAATTGAAGATAAGCTAATGTTTTGTAAACATGTCATGTTGCAGAGACTTTAATTGATGGGCCACATGACTCATTAGAGAGGAGATGTATATTCATTTAAATGTAATGCTGGTTGGTTTTGGTTTTGATTCAGCTTGATTCAGCTTGATTCAGCTTGATTCAGCGATCCAAAAGTTTTTTAGTGCTCTGGACAAGCAGTAAGATCAGACTGGTAATAAATATATTCTCAGTTCATGTGAAGTAAACAGTGGTATCAGAACATCTGGTCACATACAGATATCATTCTATTCATGAGCTGGTTCCCATCTTGTTTACTCTCCTGCTACAGCCGAGGCCCGTCTATTTAATCACTATAATTTAATGATGCTGCCTTTTAAAAGTCATGACATGCAAATGTGATAGAACATGTATGTTATTCCACTGTTGTCTGCCCTGTTACTGTACTCAACGAGCAAGTAACACATGAAAATACAATGTCACCATTTAACAATGGATTGTAAAGATTGTAAACTATATAAGCTACCATTAACACTAGAACCGTCAGGGGTTGCTATATACTTAAAACTGCCAACGGGTAAAATTTATCCATGCGCCTGACTACCACATTTTTAATACTAAAAAATGTACTCTGTCATTGTATTTAGGCATTGTCTTCACAAAGAAATGTCTAAAGTCATGAAATGAGTTTGTTTAATCATCAGCTGTGTTTTGGTCCTCTTGTTTTATAATTTAATTATCTCTAAGAGCACTAATCACTTTGCATGGATGTCAATAAAAATCTGTCTAAAATGACACTGAAAATGAAGGAAATATTTGCATATTCGGGTGCTGTGATGTGATTAAATATATTATAAAATGAGACTCATCACATAATGAGATTACTCATGTTATTTAAATGACAAAAGTAGCCTAGACAATAATGAGCCATAATAATAACAATAAACAACCACCGCACTCATGGGTGATTTAATGTCACAACAAAACATGACAAAGTCGAGCGCACAGTTTCACCTAATCAATTATTAATTTAGACATTTCAGCAATGTGTGAATAAGAGAACATCACCAAGAAACTTGATGTAACCATTAAAGCTTTTTTAAAAAAATGTATAACATCATAACACAAATATATATTTCTCTTTTAGTGTTCCATTCATAGAAACAGAGTAAGGAAACAGGCAAATTAGGCTAAATAGCCTGTAAACAATAAACAGTAACATGGCAAAACAAAAATGAATGAATAATCAATGAACTAAAAATAAGTTTTACACACAATGAACGTTTATGAGGAAGCTAAATCATCTTCATTTGAACACGTGATTATACGTGTCCCTCAAACACACTTTGAGCAGACATTCAGCACCTTGACTGTACATTTTCCTCAGACAGCTTTCCTGCACTTCAGGAACTTGGTGAAGGTTTTTTTTGCAGGTAATTCTTCTCTTCTCTTTTTATACTTTAATTATGACTTGATGTAGTTGTCAGATCATATACTCCAATGAATGCCGTTGCCTAGCAACTTAAACCAGACAGAAATAAAATATGTAAAATTTCATATGGTAAATTATACTCGGTGGTGGTTAGAGGTATAAATACCTGTGTTTTTAATCTGGATTCGTCTTCACTATTTTTAACAATAGGGGGTGCTACACAACATTATTTTAGGAAAAGTCAAAGCATGGGCGACATGAATATTTTATTAAAACATAGTAATGTTCAACTGAATGAATGTTAATGCCTCTATCTTGTCTTGTCTCTTTAAAACTGCAACACTAAACACTTGTGGCTTCAATCCTTGTGTTAATGACATTCAGTGGTAAGCAGTCTGCATTAATACTGAACTGTCACATTTAAATACCATTCATTCTAACTGGTTTAACTAAGCCATGTACATCTTCTGTTCTGATGAAACTGTTAAAAAGTGCAATTTTTCTATTTGGCCATAAAGTGAATCAGCTCATTTATTTATCTTTGGACAAGCCACTTGTGGAACTGTCAAATAAAACAGTTTGATTTGGCTGAAATTTTATTTATTACTGTGATGATATCAGGTTCTCAGCCACTAAGCATTTATGGAGAGAAAGTCTGACATTATACAGTATGCTTATAGGTTAGCAACAGGTACAACCATAAATCCATGGGAGGGAAACCTTGTTGAATGGTGCACACCACATCACTTGTAGTTTATACACATTCACTTGTAACAACTAATCATATGGCAAGAAATGAACTGTAGTAAAAGTGGAAATTACAGAACACAATGTAAACTACAATAACACCAGTAACAATACAGCAACACACATAAAAGCCGTTGCCCCTGTGCATGCTGGGAAGCTTTCTTGGGACACTACAGTATCTTATGTGTGATGTTTTTTGTCTTTATTTTTTTCATTTATACTTTTTTCCACAACAATTAACTTTACTGGGACTTTCAAAGGGAAGTGTTGACCATATTAAGCATTCTGGGACTGTTTCTGTAAATGAGCCTGTACAAGCATGAGCAGATGGTTGTAGAACATTTGAGATTTATCATTATTTATTGCATGTGTTTGCATTTTTGATAAATACCAATTTATTTACATGTTCATATGGACAGTTTCTACACACACATTTAGAAGTTATTGTAAAAGTTCTGGTTATGGGATGCTCCAGGTAACAGGTTGTTAAGTTACAAAGGTAAAAAAGAAAAAAGAAAAAAGAGTCGCATTAGGCATCATTGTCTGGGGACTATAAATATCCAGAGATATTGAGATACAGTACTTTTCTCTGAACTGAAGCGTTGGATAGAGACCAGCTGACTGTCATAGCCACAATGAATCCAAATTCTGCATATTACAAATTTAGGAGATATAAAAATACGAACAGTATTACAAAATATCAGCAGTATTTTCAGCTGTATCAGCAGCTTAGATGTAAAAATACTGACACCAGCCTCCGATCTCCCAAGTAGGTAGAACTCTATTTTTAACACACCGCTAACGTAAACCTTCAGGGGCAAATTAGTGTCAATTGCTAATGATAGCATGGAGACTGGTGCTGGGCAGTGACATGTGTGTGTGGGTACGTATATAGTGGGAGGCCAGTGACAGACATTAATCAATAACACGTTAATGGTACAGCGTTGTGTGGCAACTGTGCACACCATCCATCACTGCAACTTCTCTTTTCTCCAGCGCGCAGTCTTATCTTCCCTGCAGACTGACTGGGGAGACAGAAAACCTTAAAAGGGAAATGCACGTGTGCGTATGTGTGTGTGTGAGCTGCGCCTGGAGCGACAGGAGAAAACGACAAGCAGGTAGATAGAGTTAATTCCTTGGAGGGTTTGAATTCATGCTGACTGCAGGAAATGAAATGCGTGTGAAAGTCATACTCCGGTGAGGAGCTAGCTCAGGGCCGTCAGGCAGACGGCCGCATATGGACACACACATACACACAACAAACACCTCAAATTTAAGTACACACACACTTCACACAGACCTCACACGTAAAGATATCTTCAAACTTGTACTTCTGTTGTTCCTTTCTCACTGAAGGCACAGTAAGATGAAACATTCTCTGAAAAAGCTTTCATCATGGAGGTGTGTGTGCGGAGTAAAGAGGGCTCTCTATTAAAATCCCAGAGAGGCCCTCTCTGGCACCCTGTTAGTGGAGTTGGATGGCCAAACCTCCCGGCAGCTTCAGAAAGGGTTTGTGATCTCTGGAGAATCCCCTTCCTCCTAGTGCCGCCTTAATGATATGGGTCAGCTCTTGGCAGGGTTTGTGGGTACTTTGGTTAGAAAGACTCTACTCAGCACCACACACACACACTTGCATGGTGGGTGTTAACAATATTTTTGTTATTCTCTAATACATAAAGATTGTGATATTATTAATCATTATTATTTCTATTCACAGTGTGTTTGAAAAGGACAGTTATCATTCCCCAGGCTTGGAGGGCTTTTTAATTGTGGAAATTAAAAACATCTTGATACAAGGACTAAGTGCTCGCTATATGAAGACCAAAGCAGCTACTTTAATTTGGCTGAGTTTTGATTTGTGTAATACATGTTTTAAAATGACAACCTCACTGACCAGTATTTTGGGTTAAAGGTGCAGTGTGTAGAATTTAGTGCCGTCTAGCGGAATAAACTTGGTAGAAAAAGAATATAATATTCATAAGTTTGTTTTAATTAGTGTGTAATCACCTGAAAATAAGAATCATTTTGTTATTGTTACCTTTATAGGGAACGGGTCCTGTTCCATGGAGGCCGCTATGTTCCACCGCTATGTTTCTACAGTAGCCCAGAATGGATAAACTAAACACTGGCTTTAGAGAGGACCTTTCAAATTTTTCGCAAGTTTTGCGGCCACCATAGGTTCTCCTACATGCTCGGAAGGGGAGGGTGAGGGGAGGGGTTTTCAGTTGGTTGCAATCTGCAACCTCACCACTTGATGCCACTAAATCCTACACACTGCACCCTTAAAGGAGGAAAAAGAAGTTTGAAGATAAAATAACATCTGATTTGCAGGTATATGCTCACATACACAGCAATAAACAGGGCTGCTTCTAACCCAGTTGGGACTCTTGGTTTATATCACCAACCAATACCTAAGCATTTTAATTCAGCACATGTCTGTGCCCAAACTAAGGAGCTAGAGCCAGGAGGTGATTAGCTTAGCTTAGCATAAAGATAGGAAACAGATGGAGAGAGCTAGCTTGCCTGAATCAGTGGAAGAGAAAAAGCCAGATTGGTGCATCCCTAACTACCAGCACCTCTAAAGCTCTGTTTTTTGCCAGGCACAGTGACCTCTGGTGTTTTGTCATCAGGCAACTAGCAGTCTAGCTGGTTCAGAGAGCTCTGTCTCTCTGTCTTATGCCCCTCCTTCCTCTCAAGGCACAACAATCTTTATTAAACAGTAAATGGTAAACAGGATCACCTCTCAACTGTTTGAAGTCTGCCACAAAAGTAATGAGCATTCCATCTCCCTGCTTGAATTCAAGTGGTATCGCGTCTTATTCATTGTCCGCCTCTCAAACCTCCTCAGTCACCAGTCTGTCAGAAAGCTGGACCCAGAACTGCAACTCCGAACTGAGTCCTAGAGTGACGAGCAGCACCAGAGGGCAGAGACGGCTCAGTATCCGATAAAAATCTATCACTGCTTTTCACTTCTGGCAAGGCAGGTGGGCAAGTAGGTGGGTAGACAGGCAGGTCGGCCATCCAATTATTTCATTTGGGCCGAATGAAATGATTGGACAGCCTTATCATAGGCCTGCGACAGCCACAGATACTGGATTTTTTTCTTTTAATTGTCAGAGAGTCGGGATGTAAAGAAAATTTCAACAAATGAAACAAAAACAAACAAAAAATGTTTCTAAAATAAATTGATAGCCTACCTTTAAACCTCCAGGGCCAAAAGTACATCCCATTCCACTGAACTTTTGTACCTAATTGCATTTTAAAATCACATATTTTCAGCTTCATTAGAGCCATCTGCTGCTGATCTGAAATTACAATGAAAACAGACTTTTATGGAGCCAAATCAGTCAGCAGAGGAGAGCAACCTGACTTTGTTTGTATACTTAAATTTAGAAATTAATGAATTTTACAACTGAATATAATCAAGGTTGTACTTTGTCATTGCTGTATTTTCTGAGTACATTTTAAATCTGTGGTTCTCAACCTTTTTTGTCTGCCATACCACCAAAGTCCTATCAGCTCAGGTACCCCTCCACTGATTTTTAAGCCACCCTGACAGCATGGCTCTAGGAATAGCAGTGTCAATCTGTCGGTATGTCAGTCCACCACTTTGGATCAGACTGAAATATCTCACCAACAACTGGATTGAGTGCCGTGAAATTTTGTACAGACAGTGCAAAATATCTGACACTTTAGCAGCTAGATCTTCAACTATGCTGGTAGCTAACGTCTCTCAGGAAACAGCTCCCTACATGAGTAAATTAGAGACATACAGTAATGTGCAAAGGTTTTACCCACTAAAAGTAAAGTGAGGATGCTCTCAAAAATAATGCCATTTATCAATTCATTTATCAATTAACTAATAAAGTTCAGTAAACAGAAGAAACCTACATGAAATCAATATTTGTTGTGAACAGCTTTGCCTTTAAAACAGCAGCAGTTCTCCTCGGTACACCTGCACACAGTTTTTCAAGGTACTTGGCAGGTTGGTTTTTCCTGCATCTTGGAGAAGTTGCCTCAGTTCTTCTGTGGATTTAGGCATCTCAGCTGCTTCTGTCTCTGCATGTAAGACAGACTGACTCCATGATGTTGAGATCAGGACTCTGTGGGGGCCAAACCATCTGCTGCAGGACTCCTTGTTCTTCTTGTTGCTGAAGATAGTTCTTTATGACTCTGGCTGGATGTTTGGGCTCGTTGTGCTGCAGAATACATTTGGGACAATTAGACGCCTCCCTGATGGTATTCCATAATGGATAAGAATCTAAACCTCTAAAGTGCCTAAAACTTTTGCGTAATACTGTATATAATAATTAACTTTGTTAAAACTGATGTGGATCTAGAAAATATCAGTGGCATATACAGTCATTTGTGAGTAAATTATTTGTGAGCTTTTATTTAAAATATTATTGATGATGCATCATATCTCAAAAGCTCTTAGATGTCTGTCCTGTCTGATATGTCTGCCTCTCAGAATCAGCAGATTGACTGCTTTTGCTGCATGGAGATCTTGTTCGATTTTATCTCCACCTACAGTAGCAAGAGTGTGTAGTGGGTTGATGGCTGCTCTGTGCTCACATATGGTGGCAAACAAGTGACCCCTGAACTTACAAAAAAGACTGTAAGACAGTGACCCATCAAACGAACTGTGAATTCGTAAAATCTCCAGGGGATCTGAGGAAACTCCATTTCAGGTTAGAGAGGTGGGTAAACAGCATTTATGTGCTTTTTTCACCTCCACTGCACCCCTAGTTGTTATTATAGCAGGAGAATACACAGCAACAAGCAATACAACATAAAAATGTGTTAAGTTCAGTAAAAGAAAACTAAAATAGAATATAACTTTAAAAAAGAGTTACCATATGTGCACTAAAAACAGAAAAAAGGAGATTTCAGGCCAGAGAGATGACATGTTTGCTTGTCATTGCTCTTAAAGGATCAGTAAGTAAACATATTGTACTTTTACACAGTGACAGTGATCACCGCAAGTCAGAGAGGAAAACCATATTCAGAAATAATGAAATAGATATCAAATTCAGTCACTGAGAGCACATGGATAGTGGGGTCAGGGATTACTAGAGCTCTCTTCAAGCCAGACAAGTGCCTGACTTCTATCACTGGTGACTGCATGTCAGTAATGTTGCTTAATAGAAGAAAAAAGCAGTGGATTAATCTGTAGGTGATTCAGGCTGAGAAGCTCCTTTTGCATAAGTACCACACCAAATTCCATACATAATAATCCACTCACTATAATAAAAACTCACCATATCAGGTTTTTTTCCTAATATTATGTAAGTATTGGCTGTATTGTCACACCCCAAAAGATCTGTTAAATATAATCATCAGTAAATCTACTTTGAAATCAGAGAAAAAAGATGCTCCTTACTCCTAACTGGAGATCTTGGTCCACAATCACATTTATGACTTTTCTTCCATTAAAAGCAAACCAGGTAAACATATGTGCAGGGACAAAAATGTGATTGCATTGTAGCAAGTTTTCATTTTCTTATGTACTATTAAACCACATATACTTGCAGCACAATTAGTTCCTGGAAGTTATCAACATGAGTACTGACTGATGATATGTCTTTGCATATTTTACAGTACGAAAAACTCCTTATTTAACTCATACTGACCCTTTATGCAGCCCCTCAGTTCAGCTTCTATCTGAAACAGGTGATTTTAGCTCCTGTCTCTTTAAGGCTCCCCTCCTGATGAGCCCACTCTGTTCTGATTGGTTAGCGTCCGGAGTTGACATCATCTCATCAGCAAAGTAAAAAAACTTTGCAAACAAAGCTTTCAAGGCAGGCTGATACCTGCACTTTTTCTCACAGTGACCATTTTACATATGCTCACCTCATGTTTTGGAACTTTGAAAACATTCAACATGGACATCCAACATCATGACAGTATATAAATGACAGAAAAGAATAAAAAGCATAACATGTGCCCCTTTTAGTGAAGTAGTTTTAGGCTCAACATTTTATGGGTAAAATGTAAAAAATGGTGACTCTCCCCACTGTGAGATTGTCTTGGTCAGTGTTAGTGCAGTCACACGATTAACCTTAAGTCTACATGAGTCATCTCAGCACTGCTAAGACTTAGTCTACCTGTTATATCTCAGTACCAGCTGTGGTTGGTCAATAAGAATCAGTAATTACAAGTTGATAGAGCTTGAAACTCAGAGTATGCTCGATCCAATCCACTCAAAAAATGACAGTCTTTCCCATTTGCACATCTGGATACACTAAATCCCTGCGACAAAAGGCTGTAACAGTAATTGCAATTCCAAACACAATTATGGCCCTCATTTATCTCATTTTCCTCTGAGTTGTTTGTGCTCATAATGTTTTCAGGCTCGAAGTGTAACAGGGACCAGATGTAAATTGAGAGCAGGCATGCAGCTATATGGTTGCTGTTTTTGCCGCAGATTCATGTTGATGGTTTCCCACCTGTGTGAGAATCCCTGAGGGTCAGACACTAACAAGACTCCATATCACAGTCACCCATCCGAGGCAAGAACCCTTAATGTGAGATAGAAATATTTTAGTTGCCTCTAAATAGGCTGTTTAGAGGCCTGCAGTGATAGATGAGAGGTGAGAGTAAAATGGGGAGCTCAAACAATATTTTGCATATGTGCACAATTTTAGATAAGACTGATCCTCTGCTATGACAGTATGTGAAATAATCCTAAAATGACAATCTTACCATTCCTTTCATTTCTTTTAATTTTGAGATTACAGCAGACACAATAACATTACACTAACAGCACCCACCCAAACCAATGAAAACAAGATGGCTCCAGAAATAGAAAGACATTTGCTGGGTATATTATGAGGAAAAGTGAAAACATTTATATCGACCATCATCTGGGGAATTTGATTGTATCAATTCTATCAAGCACAGCAATGTTAATGACTAATTGTAATACAGTTCTCTTATGAATTGGAAAAAAAAAACTAAACAAATGAGACCCATGTTCCTGAATCAATACTGATGTCTTTAGGGTTTTGAAAAAAAGACACATTTAGTACAATGTTAATTGCAGTTTAAAAGAAAAAACAAACATATTTTAGCAGAAGTAAAGACATTCTCACCTAAATGTTTTGATGGAGAAATAGCAACCCAGTCTCACATCAATATGTGTAATTGCTATGTAATTTCTGAAGGTGACTAATTTTGGTCACTATTTCCACTAAAAGAACAAACAAAAAAACAAAGAGAGAACTGATCTGGTGCTAGGAACAACACTATTTCTGGCCATAACATTAACCTATAGTATTGTTGAGTTATCAAGGACATTTTTGTGTTTTTGTGTTGAGAAATGTTAAAGATATCATTAACACATATAATAACACAAATGACATAACTGCTCAGATAACTATACAACGCAAAGACAATGATACAGCAGCATCCATAGCAACTACCATAGCAACAATAGACAAACTGACAAACTAAATATCATATACATTTACTGAATGAAGATTATGAAAATAAAATGCATATTTCTGGCTAGAAATGTAAATGTTGCATTTTTCACAGAGAATAGTAGGAATATCAGCCATTTTTTTGTTTTTGTTTGAGCAGACAGAAACTTGACAGTCACGTGACATGGACGCAGGCCAATAGAAAAGAATAGGCATCTCACAATTTTAGAGCCATTATTGTGAAACTAATATGTTTTGTGCTGTGGACCAACATAGCTATTACACATTTTGATGTGAGACTGGGTTGGAAATAGGCACAATCAAGCCTCCTAACTTAATTTAGAAGTTTGAACATCATTGGGAGGCCTGGATCAATTATAGTTAACCATCTAGTTCTGAACAAATCCCCTTTGTAATATTCCTTATAATGTGACAAATTGCCAGCCCTGAGATCCATTCCTTTCTCATTCAACTTGACAGCGCTCCCTCGTCTTACGTCACTTCTGGTTTAGCTTTTTTAGATGCAGAAGTAAAATTCTCTCACAAAAACGACTCCAGAAGTCGCTGTGGTGTATATACAAATACATTTTTATGAAAATGTAGTTTCTACATCATTTGCCTACACATTGATTCAATGGGGTCTCCAACCTGCATTCTGCTTTTTAAAGTTATTGTAATGGAGCTCAGCACAAGTTCGGGCAGGAAGACTATCTGCTGCTCATTCATTCATTCTCATTCCTCCCTCTCTCTCCCCTGTTTCTCCTGCTCTGGCATCAGGTGATTAGTGGCATTACTCCTAGTTATCAAATCAGATCCACCACAATCTCTATCTGTCAATCATGTCTTAGCTGTCAAGCTTTAAATCTGTTCTCTTCTCTGTTGCTGTCAGCTGTCATTTCAGTGCAATTGTCACAACCCTCCTCCACCCCATCTACTTCCATGCCTGAGATCCAGAAACTAGCTCCTCTTCTCATTATCCAAGATCTCCACCGCTTTCTTCTCCACTTCATCACTTCAGTGCCAGTGCCTTTATTCACCACCACTGCAACCAGTGTCTAGACTCCATCAGGGGGATATCCTATTCTACTCCCGCATTCACCTCCCTTTTTACATATGATGACATCACGATGGGGTCTAATTGCCAATATAGTAATAAGTCTCTCCTGATTGAAATGTTTTCATGGTTTAGTGGTTCTAAGAAAATTATATTTGCTTCAACTCACCACACTTTGCCAAAGGACAGTCCATTTTCTGCCACTTATCATGAACTGTCAAAAAAGTGGGGTTAAGGCCAAAAGACCTAGCTGCTTCCTTCACTTCTTATGATATCCCAAGGTGTTCCCGGGCCAGACCAGTATACCAGGTATGTCCAATAGATAGGAAGGAGGGGTCAAGGACAAAAACAAGTGCTACTTCCAATGCAATGGAAGCACAGTACAACTTTGTGCTCCCTCCAGGTGTCCAGGCTCTTCACCCTGTCTCAAGTATAAGTCCAGACATTGTGTGAAAAAACTTACTTTGGCTTCTTGTATCCCAACCACATCACACAGCTGCAAACTGTCCCTGTGCCCACTGGACGTCTAATGTTGATGAAGCCAGCGGAACTACATAATCAGCCAAAAGCAGGCCAAGAAAGGCTACTGAACTGGACACTCTCCATGTCTTGGCTGTATCTTCCGATTCTGTCCATGAAAATCATCAACTAAACACAAAACCCCTGGGAGGGTCCAACTCCTATTAGGATTGCACTTGACTTACTTCCAAGAACATAAACAAAGCTGTTTTCCCAAGAATGACAACAAAATCAGTTGTTTCAGTGACTGTCCTCGAGCCACTTGTGATTAAATTTCAGCAGAAAATTGGGTGATGTTATTGTAGAGCAACAAAGTCAGTGTAGGGAGGAGGTTGGGGTGGATGGATGGGTTAACAAAATCCCAGACTTTAACACAGGAGATCACTGTTCCCATTTCTAACTGTGAATCAACATTGTGTATTGTAACGCCAAAGAGCCCTCACCTTAGGGCTTTTAACCCAAACAATGATCTTTCCTTAAACCTAAAAGTTGTTTTTGTGCCTAAACCTAACCAGACCTGAGCCATAGCGTTGTCATATCATAAAACATAATAGTTTTTTAACAGTGATGTGTAATGGTTTTGGAAGGCACAGACAAATGATACTGTCAGATCAGAAAACAATTCCATGTGTGGTTCTGGAGTGCATGGACCAATTATGTATTTTGTTGTTTGATTTGATATTCTTGTTGACCTCCCACACCTGGGTATTCCAAAGGAAAGAATTAGTTGAGGAGAAGGCAATGTTATCATGTGCCAAGGGGCTGAGGAGCAGAGGTGGTCATGGTCTGACCCAGAGGCCAGACAAGCAAGATTTCTTGGATGTCCAGAGCTTGAGCTTTGACAGGCTGCAGAGGGAACTGGCAGCCCTCCAGGTCAGCATCATCTGTCACATCACCACACGGTGGATGCGACGGACCGCAGCTCAACCCCTGCCCCTTCCCCTCAAAATACATCACCCCTGGGCTGGTCACTGTGGCAGAGGACTAACCTTTCCACCATGGGTCCAACCTGCAGTGTTCCAGCTCCAGTCCAAGAAGCAGCAGTACAGGTCTTCTTATTATTAGCACCACTCTGTGCACATGTGGAGGTCAGAGAAGGAGCTGCGCTTCAATTGCTTGTTCTTCTTTCAGAATGAGAGATTATAAATAATTATGTAGCTAATTATCAAGCTAGCGCTAGTTATTAAGATTATCAGAGGTGGGGTCATTTTGAATTAAGGATGTGATTTGTTATTTTTTCTTCATTTTCTCTCTTTTAAAAAAATCTTATGAATGGGCATATTAAATTATACAACTGAAAGGACTGACTTTGGGACTCTTAGTTTTCCTTTCTTTTTAGAAATATATTGTTTAACCTCAAAAACTAACACAAATGTAAGCAGTTTCTCTTTTTTTTCATTGTTGTGAAGTGAAACATAGGTCATTGTTCCAAACATTGTGGTGACCCATGACTATATCTACTTTCTTTTTACTTATGGGTGCATTGTGATGTGACACATTTTAATTACTAACTTTTTTCCTGAAGTGAAATTGATTGTTTGTTTTTTATACTTTGTAATGTGAAAATAGACAAACCTTTGTTCTGGTTTTATGTCAACCTAACAGATGAGCTCAAGTTTTATTTTGTTTCCATGGTAACCTGTTTGTATTCAATGTGTTTTCCCTGTTTTCTTTCAGTTCATTTTCAAATCACAATGTCAAACTGAATAAACATTATTTTTGGGATGCAAATCAATTTTTTAATTAGTACAACTTTCCTCTAAATGAATTATTGATACAGTGAGGAGAGTGAGGCAAGAAAGGCAGACCTAAAGCTTTTTTGAGTGGTGGAAAAGTTTTATTATTATTATTTAGTAGCCTAAAATGTTCACATTATGATTTGTCAAATACATACAGTAAACCGCAGTAACAAAAACATTGTTATGAGAAAAGTTTGAGTTTAAGGTACTTCTGTGTATGTCTGTCTGTAGGCCTGATAATGGAATCCTTGGAGTTTTTTTTCCTCTCCTGCACAGTTTTTCTTATCATCTATTTGTACTAGTAAAAACTAAATAACATAAATGAATAAATAAACAAAGTTGACAGTTTTAAGAAGCAACTCAAAACCTACTTCTATGACCTTGCCTTAAATTGATTTTGTTTTACCTCTATGATTTTATCCCTTTTCCAGAATTTTGTCTTTTACTCTTTCCTATGTCTTAACTGATATTTATCCTGTTTTAAAGTGTAAGTATGTGAATGAATGTATACATACGTATATGTGTATGTGTGTATATATGTATGTATATGTATATATTTATGTAGATGTGTGTGTATGTATCTATGTGTATGTGCATATGTATATATGTTTTATATTTCTTTTGTAAAGCACTTTGAGCCGCATTTTATGTCATGAAAGGTGCTCTATAAATAAAGCGTATTATTATTCTTATTATTATTAAATACAAGTTTAGGCTGGCAGCCCCAGGTTACATTAGCTGATATACACATAATCCAAATCTATACAGAATGGAATAGAATTGCATTGTATGTAATTTAGGTACCAAAGAAAAAGAAGGTGTGGGACTTTCAAAAAATATATATCGATTTCTACATCATAGAGAAAAGGCTAGTTCTAGTAACACATGATCTGCCTACTTATACTAAATGAAACATCGGTGTATTACAATAGTTACTCTCTAAGAAGATATAAGAAGATAGTTTGGCCCTCCTGCTCCTTGTCTCACCTCATTCTCTCCTCAGTGCTAGCATATTTGTGTTGGTGTATATGGTCTTGCTGAAAGTGATGTGACATCTATCAGTCAGGGCAGGACTGTGCAGGACACAACGTGGCTCAAAATAATGCAGGGATGTCTTGAGGCTTGGATTTGCCCTCCTGATCTGTCAAACACCTAGAACAATTGTCCACTTGATCACAGACAGAACTGTGAATTTTCCTGTTAAAACCATGTTCTCTCCAGTATGTACAATTTCAGTGTATCATACTGTACAGTAGGCATCCAAAGCCCTGTGTCCTGCTGACGGGCTGCAGGGATAACAAGGACTCTCCAGAATAAAAGTGTCATGTGTTGACCCTGGTTAATTTGTGAACATGTCTGTCACCTGCAGTGTGCATCGCACTTATCTGGATATTAATGGCATGGAATTTCTTACAGTTCACATACATAACACAGAGGGCACATACAACATGACACAAATACTTTCAGTGGCATCGAGGACCCCAGGGAATCCACAAACCCCTGCTTAGTTCTTCACGGGCTATTGGATTAAATGCTGCTTGCATGTAAATGCATTAGTAAAAAATAATAAAATAATGCATATATGATAACTATAGCAATCTATAGTGCTATTTTGCCTAATGTGTACCTTTACTTTTGATACTTAATTCTGCTGGTAGTTTTTAGTAATTATGTACTTTTACTTAAGTAAAATTCTGAATACAGAATACAGGCTTTTATTTGTGATGTAATACTTCTTCCACCACTACCAGGGAGTGCATGTGTAGACATGTCAACAGCCCCCTAAGATATTCTGGCCTCTGAGCTGAAATATCTCATTATCAGGACTGAACCTGTTACATGAAGCAAAGGAACGGCTGTGACCACTGTGGGGATGGATGGATGGATGGATGGATGTATTGATAACGTTATGAACTGCCCCTTTTCATGGACTATATCACACACACAGGTTGGCATGTTATCATCATATACCTTTTGTCTTCCTCTTCAAAACCAAATTTAATTAAAAGTTACATTTAGTTGTGTAACAGCCAGGTCTTGTACATACTGATAGAGATACAGATACATACAGATAAAAATATTCCAGACGAATGTTGTAAATCAAGAGGCTTGGCTTGAGTTTCTGTGTTCCTTAAAGCCAGAAGTTTGATTCAATGTTTACTAAGCATGTAACTATCTTGTATCCTATAGATTATTAGTCACAAAGTAATGCCGGTTAACATGGTCTAACTCTGAATTCTCTGTCATAAAGTAAAGTTGAGATACACATATTTAGATGTAATTATTATACAGTACATGAAAAACAGTGCCACCTAATGGCCAATTTTCAGTGAAGCTTTGAACACTGAAGAAAGGCCTCTACCAAAATAGTATGATTTCTTATTATGATATCCACTTAATTGCTATTAAACTCTATACAACTTGTAGCAGAAATTTGACGTGTGTGAAGGATTACTTTGATAAGTAAAGAATTAGGAGAGTAATGGGACAGAGTACACAGTGAACTCACATTTCATTGCATTAAAAAATATTTTTTGGCCTGGTGGGGGTTCTTGTTGTGATAGGAGAAACACTGATTCAGTAAATGTTCAGTATGTTCAGTAAACGCTCAGTAAACGTTGATTACAGTTAGACCTAGTCTCCAGTAGTTTGGGCGAGTTCAAAGTTGTGAAAACAACGAGGGTGTTTTGAATACACCCCTGTTTTCACAGGTAGTTTATTAGTCTGTCCCTCCTGCCACAGGAAATAATGGATTAAATCTGGAAAGCTATTGATGTAGCACTTTTCTCCTTATGAAAATAACACAGAGATTATTCGACCAATGAGAATTTAGTCGGATGAGAGCATATCGACCAACTAATTGACCAGTTGACCAGCAGACTACAGCCCAATTCATTCTGCTAATTCTTTTGTATCTCCAAGAAGACGCACGTCACGTCCCTAAAGACTGCCGTTATTTTAACTTTCTCCGTACTTTTTTCTTACATTTCACGTGATCTCCTAAGTTAACTTTCTTTTCTTTTAAGCTACGTGCAGTATCGTAACTTCACTGAAATACTTTGTTAAAATTCTTTCGCACTTACTATCTTGAAGTACAGTTTCTTTTCGACCGGCGAGATTATTTTTCGAGTTATTTAGTAAGAAAGTCAGTGTAGTCAGTCAGTAGATTTCAAATTAAATGACACGCTCTCCATTGATCAAGATATCTTCAACACTGTGTTACCAGAGACAACCATATCAGATCACTCTGTCTCCTTCATCTAACGGTCAAACCTTGTGGTGATTCGGCAAATCACCTGAAGAAACCATTAAAACAACACTTTGTCTCAAGGCTTCCGCAATGGGAAACCCTGCTGGGGACTCTACTGCAGAACAGCTGATTCGTGATGCTGCAGACAATAGCTGCGTAACCAGTTGAGTCATCTGAGGACAACCCTGGCACAGTGGGCTAAACAACACTTCTCTTGCCCTCCACCTACTTCTATGATTAAGAGTTGGTGTCGTTTGAGTTGAACTTTCCTGTTACTTTCTTAGAGAAGTTGGTTAGTTAAACTCCATCAGCCTTAAACTAATTCTCCGGTAATTACACTATTATTCATTCACATTTAAACACGAACCATTCATAACTCCTAATACGCCATTTAGAACATATTGCATTCATTCTCGGTGATTATTCATTTATCTGTTTGCATCGATACCTCATTTATTCTCTTGTTCATCATTTCAGTTCAATAAATATGCATTTAGCAGCATGTCGTTGTTTGTGGCTTCAATTTAAAGCAGAGAATTAGATCTCTGCATCGTAACACACTCCTTCAGATGTGAGATAAGAAAAGTGTTTCTGTGTCTCTTCCCAGCACAGCTAATAAACTACGGGAAGTGGTGCCCCTGATCAAACAAGGACTTTATTTTAATAAATGTAATGTTCCTACAACAGACATTGTGATAATTGCTTTCAGAGGTTGAATCATGCTGGAGAGAGCGTCTTTTGGACAAGAGTAAAAAATCTAAATGAGTTTTGGATAGGTTTTGAATAAGCTTTGTATTTATGTGCTGTAAAGAAACAGCCAGTGCAGGGTCTTCTACTGTAATCCCATAATATGTGCTGGGCATCTGCGATGTTGCATGGAAACTGTGCACTAAGTTATCATTACCATTTGGACAAGAAAAATTTTGCCATGCCTATCAGTCACTGATTATATGCTATGGCCTTCACAGTCACCAGATCTCAACCCAGTTGGTGTTAGACAGCACTCTTCACCGCCATCATCAAAACACCAAATGAGGGAATATCTTTTTGAAGAATGGTGTTCATCCCTCCAAAGAGTTCCAGAGACTTGCCAAGGCTGAGGAATTGATTATTTTACTCTGACACAGGGCTGATTCTATCAATTTAAGTACATACAAAGAAAAATTGAAGGAAGAGAATTTAGACAGGGGAATTTTCTGATTTGTCAAATGTTTTTTTGGGGGTCAAGAAACACATTCAGCACAGAAATTAATATAATAATATTATTAGATTATTTTTATGTTATTATTATTATTATCATATTATTATATTACATTATATATAATTGTGGAAAGAAATTTGTAGTTTTACATGTTTTATTACATGTTCATTTCAAGAAGCCCTGCAAATTTAACAGCATTTTTGCCATTTGCTGAAACGACTGATGCTGTCATTTTTCATTCGAGGACAGTCTCGTTCAGTAATTGTTCATATTTATCACTTATGACAATATGTTGGTAAACTTACCGCAGTCCAGCTCTCGGATGTCAACATGATGTTGTCATCTTCACAAAGAATATGGCTGCACCCAAGCTGTTACCTGTAACTTTTAATTTGTTTTCACTCTTTTCATAGTTTCTGTTTACAGTTGCAGAATCTCTTGCAGGTTTTGCCGTGTAATGCCAACAGGAGCTCAGAGCTCAGGAAAACAATGCAAAAATCTCATCTGACTGCAGTAAGAATAGTCAGAATTCTTATCTGTGATACTCAGAGTCTGGCAGATGGTAAGGTCTAATTTGTGCACAAGAATGCAAGATATTGTGAAAGAATGCACGCATATTAAATAGGGACAGTACAGAGAAGCAAAGATGTGTTGTTGGATTTTTAATTTAAAGTTATCTACACAACCTTGTTATGATGTACAGTAAATAGCAACATCAAATACTGTAGGTTACTTTTACAGGCCAATTGGTTTTTAGTCATTCTGTAACCTTGGAGCAACAGTGAAATGAAACATCTACAGACTTTGCTCCTTGATATCTGATTGATAAAGTGATGGACTCACCGGCTGCTCTCAAAACAATGTTCTTCCTCAGATGTTTGAAAAATATGCAAATGTTTAAGACAACAAAATCTGGACTGCAGGACAAATAGGCATCTTTCATGTGTGGTATATATACAGTAGCATAATTACTGCAAACGCACTGGACATTAATTATGCATCAGTCAGATGAAAGATTTGCTGCGCCTCCATTTGCACCCTGCTCAAGTACAAACATGCACACACTCATGCTTTGCACACACACACTTATCACATACACACACATACAAAGTACATGTTCTCTCTCTGCCCCTTTCTTGAAAAAGCATAGAGTGAATCAGAAATAAAACCCTGCCTTGAATAAAGCAACAACTGCAGGGCAATATTTGATCAAGTCAGACAGCTCCCTGCCTTGCTAATATTCAAAGGATACTCTTGCCGCAGAAATGTGAATATGTAATGTATTCCCAAGTAACAAAACAAATACAACAGGGGATACACAAAAGCAGCTGAGAGGCAGTGCGGCACAGGCAGCTACCACATGCAAGGAAAATATATAATACACCTTTGATGTTAGCATCGTGGTTTGTTTGCAGAGCTATGAATAAGAAGGATTGAATCAGGTGTTATCAATTTGTTCAGTTCATGGATAGAGGACAATGACGCTGCAGTCCAAATGCATCCTCAGCTTCTTTTCACTTATTTTTTAGCCGTGGCATCAACTCATATTGCTTCTTCATTGTCATACACTGTGGTTTCACTCTGTGCTTTCAAGTAATAATCTGCAATATCTTTTACTTAAGCACATATACATTGGTTTTCTGTGATTTATGGACAGCCCAAAAAAAGGGTTTTCATTGCTTTGTTGTTTCTTGGAAAAATCTAGCTCACAGAAAGTGCTGGGTTTTACGTTGATCATTTGTGTGCAGTAGACTGGAGACAGATGTGTTGCATCTTTGATGTGACACCAAGTTTTTTTTTAAAAGGACAGTTTTTCAGACTGTATTTAAGTATACAGTATTTGTCAGCTGGCATTAGAGAATCCAGATTTGAGCTACTCTAAAAAACAAGCATGGCCCCTCTTCAAAAATATCACCAAGGTACACAGCAGAAGTGAAAATGAATTACTGAGATTCTACCTTAATGTGGCAAATATGACTTTATATGTAAAAGAAAGTCAGTCACTGAAAAGTTTTCTTTACACTGTTGTTTAATACATATGTGGATATATTCGTATAAAAAGAAACTGCAGCAGACAGCGAGGTATACAGATGACTAAGACTGTCTAATCTTGTGCTAAGATAAGTATGCTACAATGACATAACAACTCTACACATATTGGTTTTCAGTGTTTTATAGACAAGTCTACAGAAAATGTGACTTTGAAAACATCAGCCATTGATCAAGTCTAATATAAAAGATGAAGTATAATTTAATTAAAAAAGCATCTTAACACCTTGTGTAAGCTTAAATATGCCCAAATATTTTCCAAAAATACATTACAATAGAAAGTACAGTGACTCAAAACAGATTCTATTAGGAATTCTGTAATTCATAAGATGGGACTAGTCCTAGTCTAGACCAATTTGTTATGACCTGGCATGACGGTTGTACTCAAAAATCAACCAGTTTATTTATTTTTTAAGAAATTGCAAAAATAACTATTAATCTGATGTATGAAATGGTCAGTCAGTAGGACAGTGGTGTCGATGAGTGGATGTGTGAATGTTTAGTGTTGTATGGTGTAAACTAAAGAGAAGTGCAACACAAACAAACAAACAAAAGAGCTAACTTCACTATCATATATATCATAAAGTTAAAGGGGGAAAATAGAGTCATGAATGCACATTTTTGTCTAACAACATGTCGTTATTATTATAAGACCTTCAGGTGAATTGTTTTTTTCTCATGCACTGGGTTCCTTCATTTCCATATAGTTCCCTTAGCTCCTCTTTCCACAAGTAGTTATTCAAAAGAAGACAGACCTTTTTATGACTTCATGAGTCCTACTTACTTTGACAGCAAATTCATCTTAAAAAAGGTCACGAGTTTGGAAGATTATGGAAGAATAGAAATCTTGAGAAAGCAAAATCCTCACCACAGGAATACAAAATAGTTTAACATCAGGGAGGACATAATGGCGAACCAATCCATCCTCAACATCATCAAGTACTCATTGTAATGTCAAATGTCAAAAGCCAATATGAAAGTCAGCCTCATAATTAACTCTCAACAGGGCTTCAGCTTGTATAAATTCAATAAAAAAAACCAAGAGATAATTATATCATGGTTATTATTTTCGTGTGTGTAATTTTCATGAACTGACCATTTAAGAAACAATATCCTTGAGAGGATACAGTAGGAGACACACAGGTTGTAAGAAGAAAGACTGAAATGATCAAAACTTGTTACAGTCTACACACAGTAGCATATTTTACAACCAGTATGTGAACTCTGAATTTTGTGCAGCTGTTACACTTAAGCTTTTATCATTAAGTTGTAAATGTCAATTGTCCCACAGTGGCAACTACCAAAAGTTGTATAATTAAAATTATAGTTAAAAAATATTTTAAAGTCACAGTAGAGGACTTCTGTCAGAAAGTTGTCTTTCACTTAGTCAACTTGATTCAAGACACAGCTGCCTACTGTTAGCCTGACTGTGGGACCTCATTTACTGAAACTGGGCTCAAGTGTAAGAGTAAAAATAGGTTTGACAATGGGGTGCGACAAACAACTTTTTGCAGTTTTTGTGGTGGGAGGTTGAGGCAGAACGAATAGTGGGGAGTAAACCAGAATCAGCATGTGGAACTTCACAATCACATCAGCTCCTCTAATCCCCTTTAAAAGTGCCACCAGTGACTGCATAGTGATGGATGTCCAAATTTAAGATTAACAGCATTGTCAGAGGCATTTTTACTCTAGAAGGATCTTGTTTGCTTGTGAGGTGAAAAGTTGCCCCAACCACATTTACGAAGCAAGTAGGACTGATTATGTAAAAGAAGCTCTGGAAGCTTGCCAACATAATAAGTTCATCCCTTCCCTTCTCTTCTAGGTGCATGAGAAAAAGGTGTGAAAGGCTGGACAAAGACAAAGGCTAGCATCAAAGAGGAGGCAGTCATCCTCCATAGGAAATGGACCTCCATAGATGCCCTCACCCAAATGGAGGATTTAGCCTCTACAGTCCCTGCAAAGAGCACTGATTTGTTGGCTTTTGGGGGTGTACAGTATATGTCAATAGAATCACTATGATTAGAATGGAGGGGCAAACACACCTTTACCTCTCTAACATTGTGTTAAGTATACTGTAGTTGGTGAAAAAGTATGAATACTCATCTGGCAATAATAAATGCTCTGTATAGATGTCTTCTCCTTGTGTGTCTGATCCTGCGGGGCAATTACTGCCCAGGCTGTGGCCTCAGTGTTTAGTTCATGTTTTGGTCCGGGTGGAATATGTTTAATGTGTTGCTAATGTCGCCTGTTGCTTCAAGGTTAACTGACAGGAACTTCTGTACAGAAAGGACTATCTTGCTGGGCAGCCTGCCCCTATCTGTCAGGACAAGTTATGGTCCAGACACATCAGCTGCACTTACTACTTCTGCCCTGTGAGCTGTTGTCAAAACAATAAAGACATTCATTTGCCATATTGTCATTTGCCATGGCTTAGAGGTTAAATTAAGAAAAGACAGTGAAAGTGGACTCTGGTGGGATACCTCCACAAGGAGGCAAGCAGGAGGTCCAAATCTGATACCCAAACCACCTCAACTCATTCCTGTCCACAATCTCTTTCTTTCAGTCATTACCCAAAGCTTGTATCCATAGGTGAGGGTTAGGAAGTAGGTTGAACTTCACCTAGGGGCTTAGTTCCCTCTTCAGTCTGGTATCGTCAAGTGTAGTTCATGGGTTCTATCTGCAGTCTATGTGTGCACTAAGTCACTGTCAAAATTTTGCAACCAGCCCCAGTATATTATCGGGCTTAGTGCCTAGTGGCAAAGCTTTTATTGCATTTTGTCGCTATGGGCCATAGCTTAGTAATGCCAGCATCCCCAATTCATTGTGTCTACCCCCCCCCCCCCTTTAATGTGTAGTAAGGACCTACTACACACTAACAATAGGGTAATTAGGGCATTTTCAAACCTGCCTTGTTTAGTCCAATTGATTCATTTTCCCCCTTGGTGTTATAGTACGCAGGTGTGGACCAAAACAACAAACCTTTGAGGAAGTGGTTTCAGTCCTATCCCAGACAAATTCTTTAGCGGTTCATTTGTGGTGGGAACGTGATTCAACCTCAAGCCAACCCAACTACTAGGCCTACTCTGCAAGTTTGCGCTAAATGGCCATAGCCAGGTGCACTTTGCATGCTGGGATGTGGATGAACAAAATAAACAGTTTTTAGCAGCGAGCTGGAAATTGAATCAAAGTCTGACTTGGACTAGCACAACAAAATATGTTGCATTTGACCAGAAGACCTTATTCAGGACCTTCTTCCTGTTTTTTTGTTCTTACTCTCACCCCAGACACAGTTAACTGATGAACTTTGTGAACTTTTTCATATGGCTTTTAGTTATGCATTTTGGTTTGCTTGAGAATTGTCTGTGTGAAAAGACACTGATCCAACGGGAGACTTGATGGCAATTTACAGTGGATAAAATGGACTTTCCTATTGGGATCCCCTCTGCAACAACAAAGGTACAGAGTAGGTTGGACTGCTATAGAGCAGATCAATGCACAAATACAACAAATTCAAATGTGTGGGTGGATCTGGAGCTGTGTGTTGACATGGACCAAGTGGGAGTGAGGAATTCTGAATGCAGATCACTGGGGATCAAAACTGAGGACATTCCTGTGTCAATTTTCTTTCTTTCTCTTATCTATTTTTGCCAGGTTTGAAAACCTGATTTCAACTGACTGAACAGTTTGAGCAACGCACCACTGACAACATATAGGCTGCTCACAGTATGAACTCAACATGTCCTACAGTATTATGCTTCAGTATGAACAAGACAAAGATTGAATAAACAAAGAAGTTAGAAAATGAGTGAGCCTGTTCTGACTGATTAGGTTCACTTTTGGAGAGCAAATGCGACAGTAATGTCTGACTTGTGAAATGATTTATTGGCAGCAGTAACTTGCAATACATCATCTTGCCTACGTCGTTACCAGCACAGTCAGACTAGACCTAATAGTGTAACAATGTTCATGTGCCTATGTGAAGCATAAAAAAGAAAAAAGGAAGGGTGAAAAAGTGTGTTTGAGTGAGTGTGTGAAGGCAAGGCATTAGTCTTGAGAAATATAGAGATGAGGAACTCAGACGTTGGCCTTCCAGTGGTCTTACATCATCTTTTAATGAGGGCCCTAATAATCTTCAATGGCTGCTGCACAAGGAGGGGCTGACTGACATTCAAAGGGAATACTGTTAACTCTTCTTGACACCAGTGCCAGCAGGGGAGAACACTGGGAATGGATGCAAAAGTGCATGGATGGATTAGTGGAGGATGAAGGGAACAAATGCATGACCAGTTGAAGCAGTGGTCACAAACTGGATGGGAAGGAGTTGAACGTGTGAACAGATGAATTATGGGAGGATTACTGTCTAATAGGAACCTCAACTGTACAGAGGTTCACTAGATGTGAATATATGTCTCCTGTTATAAATGGATGAAACACTCAAGAATCAGTACTTCTGCAAAAGTAAATAACTTAACTTATGATATTTTTGCTATATATGATGTGAAGTTACTTAATTTTTTTAGTGTATTGATATTGTTACAAGCTAACGTTTGTTTTTATTTTTCATGTATAAATTTGCTAATTAGTAGACATGTTTGGTGAAGCATCCAATGCTAGAGCGTGCCGATGACCATGTTGGCTAGCATGAAAAATTTTCAAACGGGGGCACAGAAAGCAGTGCCAAAGAGACTCTGCAACTGCTTTGTCAGCCACACTAGCAGCAAGGCTAAGACTGTTGGATGTATTACTATATGTTAGTTGTGTGCCTGAATACAAATACATTATTCGGCAAAGCACAAATAGTGGATTGATTTTTTTGGGATATTTGTTTCATACAAATATTTTAAAAATTATTTGTTTTTGGGAAGAAAAAAAAACCCATGTCAAATACCAACAGGCAGGGCGGTTACATCGCTATCTCAGTCTCTCTCCTCTGCTACGCTGTTACATCTATCAGCAGGTCTCAGGACGTCACTCCCAGAGTTGGGGGTATTCCCCAGAAATAAAGCTGAGCTACTGACACAGGTGAAGTGCCCCCAAGGGAACACTGCATGAACACTTATTGTAACACTTTAATTTTCTAAAATTAAAAGCGTAATAAAAACAGAAACAAAAACAGGATTTTTAAGCCTCTTTCCACTTTTATTTGAATACAAATACAAATACAAATACAAATAATTTTGCTGCCTCAACAAATACAGACACAAATTCAAATACTGGGCCCTCTGCACATCCCTACTATGTGTAGCATTGCCACATCATATAAAGATGGATGTAGCAAGGTGTGACATCATCCATTGGTTTGCATTGGAGCCAGTTTGAACATTAAACTTACCGAAATACTGTGACAATAGGTCGATTCAGCAGGAGTTGGGCAGAGCAGCAGGTGAGCGAACTGTCAAAGACATCAAAACCCATTATAATTCTTCAACTCTTATTAATGGAGCAATCGTTTCCAAAATGACTACCAGCACACTTATTAAAGGGAAAAACAGTTTAAAGAAAGTATGCACTTGGTGTTTTTAGAGAGAAGTTGATGCTTTTTGATTAGTTGGAGCCTGGGATTTTTGGAGCTGTCGGTAGTACTGCACTTTAAGGTGCTTCCACATTGGCTCTAGCCACAAGCCATGTTAGTTGGTGCTTGGGCTAGACACTGGAGAGCCCTGCGAAGTGAACTCGAAGTGTCTCGTCCTGTTCCACACAGGCATGAATGGGACAAATTATGGTGTGACTGCACAGCATAGATTGATGAAAATCTTTCAAAGCATACAGAACAACAAACATTGATATAAAATTTCTTTGTTATTGCTGACAATCACAATATATCTGTGGGAACACACAGCCACAGCCATGAGTGCACCAAATCTTACAGAATGACATTTACGACAGAACAGTTTTACCCTTCCTACCTAAACTTGACAGTGTTTGAACACTCACTGCTTAGCGCCTAATGATGCACACCTGTTTTCACTCTCACTGATTAAGCAGATGATCTGCCCTAATGTCACAAAACACACACTTAAGAAAATATATACATCACAGCAGGACTGAAACCCTTCAACCAAACATAACCTTGTGAAACACAAACTACTCAACGGAAACTTGTAATCTGTTATTTGAGTTACAGGACGTCTTTAACACACAAAAGACATGGGAGAGGAGCAACCTTTTCACACTATAGGTACATCCCTATTCTCTTAATTGCAATGACATGTCTCTCACTTGCTTCTTTTCCTTGCATCTTAGTCCCCATCAAAGACACAAGGAGAGATGTAGGGAATGACACATGGTGAAAGAAAACTAGAAGACAAATTTTGGATAACCATCATCTGAAGAGACTGATTATTTGCGTTGACATTTATTGATGCAGTTTGTAAATTAATCTTTTCATAATGAAGGTTAGAATTTCTTATAAATTGTAGCTAGACTACATCAAAGTACCAAGTCTCAGCTTTGATTTGAGTACAATATTCATATTTAATATTTTGTGGATATTACTTTGCAGTCAATGACTGCCTGAAGTCTTGGAGCCATAGATGTCAGTCAGATTGAGATCAGGTGATTGACTGGGCCAGTTGAGGATATTCCACCTCTTCACCCTGAAAAGCTCTTTGGTTGCTTTGGCTGTATGTTTAGGATGGTTGTCCGACTGAATGATGAAATGTGCTCCAATGAGTTTTGATGCATTTCATGCCCCCAGAGGATCAATCCTACTGACTTTGGTGAACATCTGACCTGTAGCACCACTATGAGGTTGACATTTTTGGTTTTAAGTGACATGCCCTAACAACTTTTTGAATTTCCATGGTGCTCAGAAGAAGAATCCAAATGACTTTTGTAATTCCTTGACTTTTCATCTGCCACCACCAGAAGGTCACAGTTTTAACTTATCTATGATATTTTGTACATCAATCAAGTGTGACTTTGGAAAACTACTGCTGGTGTTTTTCTGAAAAAATAAAACTTATTTCATATTTTTGTCTTCCATAGGCTGTTTCACTGCTACTCACTTTTCACTGAGAGTAGCACTTTGTTAGTATGAATACTGACTGTTTTGAGTGTGCTATATTGTACTAATTGCCCAGTGTGAACACACAACATCCTCAAATTGTGTAGAAATAGTTTGTAGTATGAAACTGGGACACAGCTTATATCTCAAATACTAATGGTTGTTTTTTTGGAAAATCCACTCTCTTCAGAATTTCAAACTATGCAAGAAGTACCTAAATCTAATGAGCAGACTGACATGAAAATTACTGAGCACATTCATGTTACCCAGAGCATGGATGCTTTCCATTCTGGATGCTCAGTATGATTTCCTCTTGTGCCATCTGGATGTTAAACTGTCAATTTTCACAGTCTAACAATGAGATTGATACTGAGTACACTAATACTCCAAAGTGAACAAACCCTTTTGACTTTAATAACCTTGTGGCTTTTCTGATTGCACCAGTCTTGGGACACACAAAATCTTCAGTATGTCTGTATGTATAATATTCTTCTGCCCGACGCTTCTCTATTGTGGGGTGTAATTACTATTGCAGCCTCTAGGGGGTGCTAGCACGACTTAAACAAGCCTTTTAATCTTATTTATCGTTTGTGAAGATCAAACAGCAGCCCCCAGGTTGTTTTCTGGCCTATCACTGTCCAGGTCAATCTGTAGTATGGTTAACAATGATGAAAAGTATAGGCTGGTGCTTATTATTCACATCATAACCTTGTCAGACAATCGCTCAGTGATTGCAATCCAGGCCTGGAGAGATGTACCTCAGCTGAGAGCTGAAGATGAAAAGTTTTCTTCATCTCACCAACTAAGTAATCAAGTTTTCCTATCAAAACAGCACCTGGAATACATATAAAGTACTGTGGAGACGGGGGAAACAGGAGAGTTGCGGAAGAAAATTAGTTTATTGTATCCTGAAAGTGTCGGCGTTGTATGAGCATGTTTAGTTTTATTTTACTTTGTGTTGTAATTGATTCTGCCTTAATTTCATCACTTTATTCTTCTATTTGTTCTGTCACTTCTGGTTTATACACTTCACACCTATTAAACACTGTAACCACTTTTTGTAGTACAATATATAGAATGATTTTCAGAGAGGTATGTTTTGAGGGCTTGTTTACTTGAGTGACAGGTGTCTTATGGTGTGGTCAGGTGAAATGTGTGTGCGTGCTGTGGAGAAAACCAGGTGGAGCAGGAAATAAGCTTGTTTAAGATGAGCCAGGCGTGTGCAGAATTTATTACTGGTGAACAACGCACAATGCATGCTGTTTAGATTTCTGCCTGAATTGATCCCGACTAGCTGTGATGCCATACGGAAACACCTGGCTGCCCTGGTCTTATCACAACATTTATTCTGTAATAGAGTTAAAATTTTGAGTACAAAATAAGACTAATACAATCAAGCTCTTACTCCTTGATTCCACCTGGCATGGCTGTGTCACGTTCTGGCTGTGTTTTGTTCCATCCTCTGCACGGTGTAATACACCACCGAGAGTGTTTCAGAAGCAGAGCATTTTGCTCTGACAGTGCCAGAAAGAAGCTTCTAAAACACGCTGCGGTGCATCCAGTGGGATCACAAGCATTGACTAGAGTGGCCACAGTCAGCTCTGGCATCTGCATCACAGCCAGACGTGAAGTAGACGCGACCGGTGGAATCAAGCTATTAGATCACAATAATGGCCATTCCAGAGAGCTATGTTTACTGTATTGGCTCAATTGTGTGACGACCCTGATCAATAGATGACCCCACCTTTTCACCACCTTTGGGAAAATACTCTTTGAAGACACACAAATTCACACTAGTCCTGTTTGGAAAGTTTCCTATGATACTATTAATCCAAGGAAAAAAATAGTCCATATTCTTTTAACCCCTTATCTTGTAAAAGTGAAATAATACCATTAAAGCACAGTGTAAATCCTACATTTATGAAGCTGGTCTATCAGTCACACACTCTCCTTACACTCATTTTCTCCAACAATTTTTGTGAAATTGGTCTATTGGCTGCTTGACAGATCATTCAGTCCGCATGTGTGTTTTTGCAGTAAAGATGTCAGGAGATGCTTTGGACTCATTTTCACTTGCTGAAAAACACGTTAAAGAACCTTCAGAAACTCCAGCATGTTAAACTGGGCTAACTAAACACTTCAAGGACTGACTGACTCTAATACCCCATTCAGACCAACCCAGTGATGCAGGGGCCTATCTCTATGGGTCAACCCACGTCATCCTACCCTCTTCTCAACCAGGGTTGTGACCAGGGACATGAGTCTGACACAAGTTGATTTTCATGTGAATTGGGTCTTTGACGTGGGTTGCTGTTCAGGAATCTGATTGTTTGTGTTGTGAGGCCTGCCAGTATGAAATATGATGCTGCTCTTCTCGATCGTATCTTTGCAGTCATATCATAAAGTGGTCGCACAAAGAAAATATATCCTAATAAATAGATGATTGCCTGAAGCAGCTCTACATTTCCAACTGTACCCGTTATGTCCATTCCTCAGAGTATAAACAACGTCCACATTTATTACTTTTATTTATCTTATGTGAATGGTGACGGCATGGATTTGACCAGTGTCCAACAGTCCAATATGGATAGGTCCAATGTGGGTTAAACTTGAGTCACTAGACCCACATCATACGCATGTCTGCTGTCTGAAGGTGGTATAACAGACACTATAAACTGACCTGAAGACACTCTTTAGCCTAGCAACAATGAGGCAAGAAACCACGCATAATGCAACGAACTGTATCAGTGCTCTGGGCAAGGGCCACAAAGCGTGCCAGAGCATTTGACAGGGGCACTGGGGGCATGTTAACCGCAGTTCATTCAGGTGCAAATTGAAATTGGCTGGTTCTATCTGCGTGGGTGTCATCTAGCCTATAGCTAGGACTAGGCCTGCATACATTACTGTCTTTACTTGAAGAATTGTTTTACCTTGGCATAACAATTAATGTCAGCTTTAACAGACCTTAAAAACAGTGTGTGTATCCTACTTGATGAAAGTATGTTGTGTGGAGTACCTTGTAATTACAACCTGTCAACAACTTTATACTGTGACAGCATGAAGAAAAGAGTAAGCTGGTATCAGATTTAACGAGATACAGTCTATCGAGTATTGCACAATGACTGTCAAAACTGTACATGAGCAGTGTTGGGCAAGTTACTTTTAAAAATGTCATATATTACATATTACTAGTTACTTTCATTTGAAAGTAATACATTACTTTACAATATTACTGTCTGTGTAGAGTAAGACATTACTTTTTATACTACTTTTGCATTACTGTCACCAAAATAATTGCAGAAATAGGACTAGGCATTATAAAATGGAAATGTGTAATGTTTCATAGCAGGCAACCAAAGTACAGAAGCTCAAGTTTATTGCAATTCATTATAAATCCAGTGATGGGCGACATGGCAGAGCCTAATAACAGTGTAGACCTGAAACAGCAAGCGCAAGAGCCCATCTTGTCCTTTCAGTTGGCTTTTCCTATTATGTGTGAAAGTGGCACTCAGGCAGTAGCCTAAGCCTAGGCCAAATTCAACGTCATTTAGGTCTTTTAGATGCATTAAAAAACTCCAATAAAATATCCAAAGTGATAGAACATGGTCATAGTAAAGACAGCCATCAGCTACAACCAGTTAATGTAAAAGGTGCAATGCAGCCTCACAGCGCAATACAATACAATACAATAAATAGCAATCACTGTCAGAATCTGAATGTCAGAATCACAAAAGCTTTCTCCTACACTGCTGACATAGACAGCTTTAGAACAGAAGCCTATATAGAACAATTAAATAGCTTAGACTTTTTTAAATAAACAAATGGCCTTGTACACAGGGATGGGCAGGCAGACAAAGGATCAGAGTCTAATAAATAATGAGATAGGGATAAATATTTTTAATTGTAGGGGCCTATTCATATGAAACACAATAGACCTAGACAATTCTCTAATGTAGCTTATAATGAGTCTGAGTCAGCCATCTCAGCCATCTCAGCAACAGGAAATTCTTTGGGGATATTATATTTTTTTCTGATGGCGGAACAGTGCACGGTGTGGTGGTAATGTGTTACTTGACATAGCAACTGTAACAATATTACAGAAATCCTATTAGTAATGAGTTACACTACTCAGTTACTGCTAAAAGTAAGTTACCCCCAACACTGTGCATGAGTGTGTGTGTGTCAATTACCACCGGTCAACTGGGAGCTGGAAGCCTCATGAAGTCAGTAATAAGTGAATCCGCCAGATGCTCTCTCAAGCTTAGCTGAGCATGTCTGTTTCAATCAACAACTCATGCAACAGACATATCCCACAGGTTGAGCTTCTACTGGTGGATATGAAGGTAGTTTTCCTGTCTGCGTTTCAGCCGTTCAGACAGGCTGCCTTCATATCCACTGAATACAATACAGACGCTTACCATTGACAGAAGAGGCAAATAATGAAAAGACCATGGTTATATTAGCATCTTAAATCTGCTAATATTTCCATAGAAAGACTGTATTTGAAGCCCTACGAGTATTGGCAAGGTCCAGCATTTTTCCTTTATTACATTACATCCCCTTGTATTGATCCTGTAAAACAACTTGAGCTCCTTGACCTCATTTCACAAACAGACGCTGTGACATTGTGCAGGCAAATTAAAATTCAAATCAATCTCCCCTGTGTAAAAAGAAAAAAGAGCAGAGAGAGGGAGCAAGAGAGAAGGAGCGAGAGAGGAAGGGAGAGAATGAGAAACCTTAAATAAAAGGTGTCGTCTTCCCTGGTGGAATTTTAATGAAGTGAATTCATAGTCTCTTCCCACAGAGAGGGGAGCAAATAGCAGCTGCAGTTTATCAGCAAACCAGAGTCAAACATCCCCAGTCAGAGGAGGAGGAGGCCTCTCATCACTGCCTTTTCAAAACTACACTTGTAGTTGTGATAGGGAGTTTCCAGATCTATAAAAAATGACAATGGGGTTTTGGTATACAAGTAACTTCAATGATCCATGTGGGGAAACTGGGTCACTGCACCTGTGAATTGCAACATTAAAGTTATAAAACATGAGATAAGAAACTGTGGGGGTTTTTGGAGACATGTGCAACCAAAAGTTTGTTCAGTAGACAGTATAGACCTCATTTAAAGATTTTTGAACTGTACATTGCAGTTATATTCATCACAAATAACAGAGTTTAAAATAGGTAGTTGTTTGTTTTTTAATGCTGCAATTTTGAACGTCTGAGAAGACGACTTTTCAGCAGTCTAGTCTGAATGATAGAAAAGCATTCATTTGAACTTCTGTTAATGAGTTTGTTAAAAAATATAAATATAATATAGAATTTTAACCACAGATTTTGTTGAATATTACCATTTTCAAAAGATGAGATGGTTGATATTTATTTATTTATTGTCAACAAATCCCATGAAAAGACCAAAACCAAAAATAAATTGATCTACTCACAAGTACTGTGTGTGTATCCAAAGACTGATATATCTTATTCATCTGTGCCGTAGAGCTCCATTGTTGTCCAAAAATGATTCAAAACACATCAGCGCTGTTGTACTGGGTGACATGTTCCTCCATTGCCATGAACAAAAGCTGTATTTTATTTTGAGTCAGTCCTGCATGTAATATCCTGCTGCTATAAATACGTAGATTTAAAGATTAACATCTTCAGTGGGAATGAGTGGGCTTGGGGCTTTGAGACATTTGGGACATTATGACTTTGGACTTTGTTGTGCCTAGTTTGGACTTCTTAATGTGAATCTTATTGCATCAGCATGAGGATGGCAGTCTACAAGAAATTCACAGAGAGTATTTCCAAGTTCAAACATATACAGTATGAAAAGTAATGGGTCTTGAGATATCTCAAAGGAAAGAATGACAATCAGAGAAGCTGCTATCACAGCATTTACAGTCCATAGCAGCATGGTTTGAAAACTCATGTCGCACACTCAATATTAAGAAAACTGTGGCAGTTTGCTTTTCTTCCAGGGATTGTCCTCATCAGAAGTTAAATTTGAAGATGAATGGACAGTGTATTGGACAGGTTTCGGAAGTAAAATATCTCAGCCTGATGTTAGATTCCCACCTAAAATTTGAGGAGCATATTAAAATGGTGATCAAGGTTGCCAAAGCTAACGTTCACACATTTAGACTGTTTACCATATCGTGCTGCAAATATTTTTTTGCATTCAAGGATCTTTTCACATTTAAGTTATTGTGTTACTTCTTGGCCACAAGCAGCATTTACAACAATCAAGCCTCTTATGATGATTTATAATCGAGTAATTAAAATTCTAGACAGGAAACCAATAAGATCACAGCACTGCCAAGTTCTTAAGATATTAAATATGCTAAGTTTTGATCATGTTATTGAATTTGCTAACCTTAAACACATCTATAAATGCATAAATAACCAGGCTCCTCAGGTGCTCAGTAACCTTGTGGTACCTGTCAGGGTCTCTGGCTCATTAACACGAGGTGCATCTACTGGGAATTATAAGGTGTCCTTTCATTAATCCTCACTTGAGCAGACCACTTTTGTTCTGTTCAGGGGATCAACATGTGGAACTCAAAATGGGTCCTGACTGGGAACATATTAAACTCAAACTGAAAGAGTTTTAAAGAGAGATCAGTCATGTAGTCATGAGTGATCTGGTGCTTGTTGTTTTATGAAACTTTCTTGGTGTGTTTGTTTGTGCATTGTTTGTGTTGTTTTTGTTGTTGAGTTTTGTGTTGTAATGTATGTATATGTATTGTTGAGTCTCAGTTTCATATGTATTTTACTGTTGTTTATGTATTTATATTTTTTAAAAAGCCCATCTAGGGATGGGCATTGCAAGCTACCTTTGGCTATAAATCCTGTGGTATGTGGCATAAATCCATGTTATACAAATGTCCCTAAATAAATGAACATTAAATAAATAAAGGCATGTGTTCTACCAAGTAGATATGAACAGCACTGTTGTAATAGACCCTGCAATGCAGGAAAAGCACAGGCAGAATTAATAACCTTAATGATGGCTGCTTTCTACTTAGATGAACCAGTTCCAGGAGTTTGGTATTGCGCATGCTCACTCACCAATATGGCTTACTGGGACACTTAATGGAGTATAGTCATCGTTAGTGTTATTATTTACATGTGTGCTTTTCCTGCACTTCACACCTGCGTACACCAAATGAGCTAATTAGCTCATTTGGCCTGCTTAACTAAACTAATTTTGGGACCAAATTTTATCCCTAAAAAATGAAAAACATATATCATATGCAAATAGGCACACATTCACATACTTGGGGGAGTGGTTGAAAAGACAAAAAGAGAAAGAGGAGTTAAGGGAGAACTCCAGGTGAAATGAAAACAGATGGATAAGATGAATAGAGGGAGCGAGGTCAGGTGTCTTGTGTCAGAGAGTGAATACTGAAACTGAAAAAAATCCCAATGAATTTCAGTCAGCACTCTGTAGGTCCTCTGCCCCATGCTGACTCCTTCACACCCTCTAAAAACATATTGATGGCTGTTTCCTACTGAAAATGTGTATTGATTTGCCCTCAGACGTTGTCCAATGAGGATAATCTGAGGTGGGTCCAGTTTTCCCTTAGGTGATTCAAGTCATGTGTTCTCCCTCTGGAAGGATTCAAGCTAGTATTTACTACTTGGTTATATTATAAACAAAGTGAGTCCAAGAAACAGCATGTACAGCAGTATATCAAATATACCCAGGAAGCATTGCACAGATGGCAATTTGTTTGTCTAGACCAACACAAATTTCATACAATATGTTATAATGACAGATTAAAACCTTCAGAAACTTTGTTTTGAAAATATCTATTTCTGACTTAACAAAAAATCTTGGTAACTGAATTAGGCAGATGTGATTGAATGCTTTAATTTTGACACTATATCTTTGAAGCTTTTCAGCGTTAGTAGCAGCTGTCACATTGCCATCTTTTCATTTCTTTACTAGAATATTTTACACATTGTATACTATTGGTTGAGATTGGTTTAAATAAAGTGCAGTTATTTACCTAAAAAGATCTGAAGAGTGAAATGAATGCCAGCAACTCTCAGAACATTCTGCAATCTATCAAACAAATCTTAAAGCTGCATTAATTGATTTTTTTTGGCCACTCGTGGGAAGCAGTACAAGCTGTAAACACAACATCTGACAAATTATAACCTTAAACAGATGCAGCCGCCGAGAATTGCCAGCTGATCCATGACAGATCCGTGACAGGGCCCATCCAGATCCGTGGCAGATCCCCGCTGGGTCCTTGGCCTGTAATGATATCCCCCCGATGACGTAGTGAACGCAGCCCCGACTCCTAACACCCATAAGCACCTTGTGTGGAAACCAGTTGCAATGCTTAATCCATCCAGGAGGAGGAGCAGTGATTACGCTCAGTGCCGCTGGACATTTTCATTGACCCAGATACATCATATCTGATGTGTATGAAGGAGGATGTTTACCACACAGAGTATACTTTTAGTGAAGCGCTTGTTTGTATCATAAGGTCATGAAAATATTATGCTACATTTTTTTTGCAAAACATTGATACAGATATTTGAGCGAGACACATCTCTAATTACTATTTATACATCTGTTAGGTGTGCCACGAAAGTGCCAAAAGATGCATTATTCAACAGAGCTGCGTGAAAAATTAAAGCAATATGGGTGGGAAATTAATAATATACAGTAACAAATAACTGTGTGCGACAGTGTGTGTTGCACTCAGATCTGTGCAGCTGATCTGCTGTTAACATATAACTTACAGTTACAGAGTAGCCTACATACCGCTACTGCAACAAATCAATGTTTGTCCTCTCTGATCCAAACTCCTTCTGTTTTGTCGTGATTTAGTTTTGCTTCAGGTGCATTTTTATATAAAATTAAATGATTAGTTAAAACATTCATCTCGGCCTGATTTTTTTTTATAACAACAGATGTCGTCAGCGTAAGCAATAGCAGTGACTTTGTGTGCATGACCTACACATGTCCCAGCAATATGATTGTTAATTTGTTTGATTAGGGGGCTGATGGCTAAAATAACATCTTACCAGGTGAATAAAGGTAACAGGAAAGCTGTATGCTTTCATCACAGCCCAGAGATAATCTCTGGGTTTTTTTTTTTTTTGTTTTTTTTTTTTTTTTATCAAGACCAATAATATAACAACATTTTGTTTCTTCAGGTTTGTGTAAGGTTTTTCTTAAAATGCTAAGGTTGTCCCCCATTACTCATCCTTTAATTACACGTATGTTCTTTATCTATAATTTCCTCTAATATATCATTAAGTCTTTTCATAATTATCTTAGCAAATATTTTATAGTCAGTATTCATAATGGTAAGATGTATATAATTATCTATATTAGATTCATCACCTTTTTTATACAATAAGCAAAGAAGATGGTGATGTTAGAGAGCTCTGTGTGTGTGCGCCTCTGCTGACTAAAGACACACAAACTGAGGCTTTTGTGCTCTCTGAAATTTTCATTATGGACCAATCTCTGCGCTCAAATGTGGAGAAAAGCCTGAAACACTGGAGACAGCTGCAGAAACCACTCCACTCACTGTTAAAACAAGTTTCCTGATCTTATAATTCATCCATGGCCTGTGTGCGTCTTGTTATGTGCAGCACCATATTTCTCCCCCTCCCTCTGACGCTCCACATTAAGTTCTGCTCTCTTATATTAAAATACCAGGGCAGCAATATGCAGGGCTATACTCAAAACATTCAGGACTGAAGCAGTGCTGGCCCTCAGGACCCAAAGCTTTGGCATTGCGCTCACAGCTGCATTTCACTATTGCTGAACATGAACACAAACAAGACGCAGGAGGTTTTCTGTGAATGATACACATCCAGTGCATTTTGGAGTCAGTTAAAATCTAAATATTGAGGAGAAAAAAATCAGCTTTCATTCTTTATTTCTTTCAGCTTTTAGGGGAATCTGATGTTCATTTGAAAAGCATTTGAAAGCTCATTTGTTCTCCTCAATATTCTGTGTTAAACCAAAACCACTGGATGTGTATCATTCAGAGAAAGCCTCCTGCATCTTGTTTGTGTTCATGTTCAGCAACAGTGAACAAAGCAGCTGTGAGCGCGGTACCACAGCTTTGGTCCATCATGCAGGTTCTGTGTGCCAGCACTGCTTCAGTCCCGAATGTTTTGAGCAGAACTTAATATGGAGCGGCAGAGGGGAGATATGAGCGGCTGGTACTGTAAAGGTATTATATTTACAAATTCAGCAGACACAGAGTAATTCATTTGGAGTTGTGTCTTTAACAACCTGAAGAATGGAAGTCCAATATTCTCACTCTTTTTAAATGTTTTGATCTCCACACACCCTGAGAAAAAGTCTCTTTAGCTGTTAAGAGTTTAGAGTAAGAGTTTTTTTTGCCAAAAACAGCTGCCTGCTGCTGAGAATGATGTTAATAAGAGCAAAGGTTGGAAAACCAAAACAATGAACCAAAAAAGACTAAAAGGCTCCATAAAGCTGAGGAATGATGATCTAAGCTTGGTGGATTTGTCACTATTAGTGGCCCCTTTTACATTCCACACAATCATTTGATCCATTATCAATATACAAATATCGATTAGTGCAGCTTTAAAGTCTAATGGGCAATCCATATAGAAAGTGTCATAAAGCTCTCACACTGTTTATGTTCTGAACTTACTAACTGTATCTATATTGATAGATCAGGCTCCCAACGTGACTATGAGCTTGATGGTTTCACTATAGGCAGATTCCCTCCGCCTGTTACAGTAAGCAGGGAAATCAAATCAATGAATCAATAAATAAAAACAATGCCGATTTATTCACATGGAGTTTACATTAATTTCTGTTGTCCGTCAGCCTGGTGGGCCAGCAGCTATCATCTCTGCTGACAGACAGCTGGCTCTGTGGACAGTGGCGGCCAAACAGAGGATGGAGTCGGTGTGAAGGGGATTCCCAGTTAGGCTCCCTACATATGATCAGTCATATGAGCTACGCTTACTGCAAAGAGGGGCACAGAGCACAAGGCAGATGTAAAATGTAGCATGGGAACTGACAAGCATGTGGTAATAACCTGGCAATCAAGAAGGGTTTGGGTTCATGAAACCCTCTTCATCCTTTTCAACCATCATGGGTTGCTTTGAGCAGACATCTCATTGGTTAGGCATTGGAAAGTTCCCGGCAGCTGAGGTAAAAGTCGAAACAGTTTGAACTTTGACTGCAGCAGTGAGGTGAAAAATTCCAGCTGCGCACGAAGGAGCATGGTTTGGTGTCTTTGCTCTCTCCATAGGAAAACAATGGCTCACCCGGACGGGAAATAATTCTGTAGCAAATCATGTGTGGAGAGCCTTAAGACCTAGTAGTGACCCCCAGAAACTGCAATGTTCCTCATATCCAACACCATCATAGTGTTAGATAATTAACAATGAAGCTTGTGATGAGGGTAGTGTTCTCAAGCAGAACCAAAAATGGAAAGGTTTTATCATTTAAACGTCAGTAGTGTTGGACAGACACACATACCAGTTAATACAATAGCTGACACTGTTTTTAGGTCACAATGCTCGTGGGGCAAAAACAGGTCCATTGAGAGACATCAACGTGGGCAACAGACAATCCTATAATAGCTCTACTCAAACCATTAGCAAATGCTTGGTATGTAGCACCATCCGGAAAAACTATATTTTATGAGTTTCCATAAAGCCTGTAAGGTGTTTTCCCTTTCCTACACATAATTTCTTTTTGTTTACTCCATCGTCTCTCTGTAAATTTCAACTTTGCATCAGAATGGATGAAAAGCAACCAGGTCATTTAAATTCTCTACTCATTATAGTCTGTGAGACACAGATAGAGAGGTCCAATTTACATTTAGATTGTTTCAGCAGAAGTAAATTAATCAACACTGCAACCCGGCCAACTCACTTGTACAGAATACCTAGAAGAATGACACACATGCATATACTAGATATATACATATACATGATATACAAATGTATTGTCTGCATAATATAGATAATTTCGCACATATGTCACATAAATGTGGTAATTTTGACATACAGACCAAGATGCATCAACAGAAATTTCTATCTGTGAATCAGCTTTAGATGCAGTCAGTGACAGCTATCACTTTGATATGTCAGGTACTTGTATTGCATTGTGAAAAAGTGTTTAAATTTTGTTCATTGCTTTTATAACTGTTTCAATATTAATGTGCCATGGTCAAGTCTTCAAAATTAGTATTTCAGAGGTTTGACCTGCTGAGCCTGTTAAAGAAGTTCTGCACTTTTATGACTGATCCAACAGCTTCTAAATCCTTGACTTCCCTCAGCATCCGTCAATGTCTCATCACAGCCATGAGTTTACATCCCCTTGTGTTCCATTTCCCACGGTTCAATTTACCTCCTTTCTCCAACTGCTCCTAGATGTACTCACAAACTAAGCCTCTTCAAGTAGTCTTTGACTGAAAGAAAAAGTGCATATACTAATGACTCATTTTGTATTCACATGTACTACAGTTGAAAGTAGACTTGGTGCCTTTTATGGTCTGCTGAATCTCTGATTGGGTCTCTTTCTGTTCACACCGCAGCTCTGTTCAGAACAAGGATCGCTGCTGTTCATAGGATTATCATGCATCAGTAGTACCTCATATCAATCAATATTTTTCCTTACTTTGCCTGCTGGGGCTTTTGCTTTTAAGATGCTCCTTTTACAAGAAGGCTTTCAAAATAGCATCACATATAGTGCACAAAACTATACTGTACAAACTTTTGGCTTTAAAGTAAAAGCCATCAAAAACATGGGGATGTATCCATGAATACCATGAGTGTCCAAAGCAAATTAAGAAAGAAATTAAACTGTTAATTTTTCAGATATTTTGTTTTGTGTAAAGATGTTGGTCACCATTGGTTCAATTTTGAACCAATGGTGGTGCTAAAGGAAAGGTCAGAAGGTCTCCAAAATCAATAGGAATCATGCTTTAGAGACCATGAATGTCCATACTAAATTATTTGCTCTTAGCCAGTATGTTGGATGGACAGACCAACTGACCAACATCATTAAATCAAGATATTAACATTCATCAAGAGGGAGGTATGTAGAAAGTAAAACACCTTGTATCTTCCTTCTTCACATGTGTTTTCTTTTCTAAGAGAGACAGTATTGAGAGTATTGAGTGTTACAGTATTGTTATCGGGTGCCTGTTGGTTGGACAGAAGAAAGAAGTGTTGGCTTTGTTTAGAGTAGACATAATCAGCCTGCTGAGGATCAGGAGCTGAGGCTCAGCAGAGTCGCTGATAACACTCACTCCACTGCTGCTCCACTTGGGACACACACACAGACACCCAGGGAGTCTGGAAGACAAGCTCTGTCCTGTGTCATTATTCATCCAAACTCTCAGCACTGACTTCTGCTCTGCTGCTTCAATATATAGAATCTACTGTATATCCTGAGTCCCTACTGCTATGATTATCCACTAATATGTACAGTAAAAATTACAAAAGCTATGAAAGTTGTGCCTCTTCTCCAACCTTTTTGGAAAAAGGCTAGTCCCCTTATCAGAAATTCCAGGTTAAGTTAGGTGGACCAAATACACTGGCAGCTGAGTGTATAAAAGAATATATTGTCAGCATCATGTACATATGTTGACAAAATGTACAGAAGACTACCAACACAGCAACTGCATAAGTAAATTTGCAAACTATTTCCAGTGGAAAGTAGTTAAAGCCTGCTTGAAATGTTGGTAGATGTCACTAAATGACGTCACATGTGAATTTGCATATCTGTGACAACATGACTGTACCAATACAAGATTAAAAAAACTTAAAGTAAAGAAATTCCATAAAACTAAACTTAACAAACTAGCTATATCATTAGCTATAGCAGGCTGTCATAAATAGAAAGGATCCACATGCTGGAACTAACTCACTATTGTAAACTGTGTAAAAAAAATGTTGAGAATTGAATTGTTCAGAATGAAAAGAAAGGAGAAGGAGTTCCTTGCACAAACAATTGGGATCAGTGATTTTTTGTTAAGTACAAAAATTCACAGATCATTCATGTCTCTGTCTGGCTGATGGTTGGTCATCTGAAGGTGCTGCTGCTCTGTCCCACTCCACAGTCAGTACAGAGAGCCACAGCCACAATAACACTCCTTCACTGAGAAATCCTGTTGACTCTTAAGGACAGGAGTTAAGGTCTGACATAAAAAGTCACTAGATTTGGCACTTTTTGGAAAAAAGTCACAGAAAGGGTCTTAATAGTTGCAAAGTCTAGAAAACTGCTAAGTTGGCAACAATGGTTGTGTGACAACTACATGGGTGTGAGTCATCTGACTACTGCTTGTAGATGACTGACAGCTCCACCGTAAATGAGAACAGTTTGAGTAAACTAATGAAGGTACAGACATTAAACAGCCTGTATACCAACAATTACAATCATTTACTGTTAAGAAACTTGTATAATATGCTTAAAACGGAGAAGTAAGACTGCATTAACCTGTGACAAATCAGTATTTACTGCTATGACCATATAAAAAAATTCAAGTTTAATGATAACCGACACTAACTCAAATAGACCAACCATGGCCTCATGACATTATGCCAGCAATGCTAACATTGTCGGGCACTAAGTATTTTTTATGTACCAAGATCAAACTTTTTTTTTTGTTAGTTTTATGTAGGAAATAGTCAAGTGGTCATTCTTTAGTTTGGACAGCTGTTGAAATCAAGGTCCCACAGTTTCAAAAAATACTGAGAATCTTGATTGTAAATCATTGTAAATTATATACTAATAATGATTTATCATGATATTTGTATAATATTTTATTTCTACTCAAATATTTTTATGTTCTTTTTATGTTTTGTTTTATCTCTATGTTGGACCACTCCTTGAAAGCCCTGTTTTTATTGCATTTTCTATGTATGTTCTTTTAAAGTTTCTGTTTTATTTCTCAATGTTTGCTATCTTTGCATCTATATTTTATGGTATTGCACCTTGTAACTCTGGCTTTGATCATGCTATAGGAATAAAGTTTATAATAATAACAATTATTATTATTAATACAGTACTATTATTATTATCATTATACATGTGCCATGTGACAACAGAAAGTTGGAAAAGGGTTAGCAACAGTAACAAAGGGAGGTGAGGCTTAGCAAGCAGTGATACTCTGAGTGGCTCTGGAAGAAGACAAGAGAAACAATCCAAGTGTCGACTATGATTTTGAAAATCACGTTATATCACCTACCTACCAAACTTAAGACTGCATGTGTCAGTGTGTGTATTTCATGTGCCCTCGTCTGAATTTTAATGTTTTAAATTCAACATGAGAGATATATCCAACTCTTCTACAGAAATATGGAATAAATTAGGACTTTAAAGATCTATCGGCACACCCCAAACTTAAATAATGCATTAATTCTAATGAATTTTTTATAGTTGCAGACTCATCATATTTCACCCTGTCTTTTATTATCTGAGGACCCCTTTGGCATACACTCAGCAGGCAGAAGTTCTCTGTCTGCTGGACAAAAAAGTGCAAATATGGCTTTTGTTAATTCAGACTGTTACAGGCTACCACTGCTGGTTTGCACTGACATGAGATATACAGTGAGTATAATATTCTCTTTCTTTAACTGTCAGAAACAGAAAAGGTAGCAGAGTGGATTCCGACTCATTTCATGCATCCTCACACCATCATAACCATGACCAATTTTGTCCCTTTGCACAATTAAAACCAAAACATGCAGATTTTACTTGCAAACCAGTTTCTTGAATTTTATTTGGAGCCAAATTGACCAAACTGAATTTGGTGAATGAATAAATCTACCAGTGTTACAGGCGTGCAATGCTAAATCTGTGTTACTCTTTTAAGAGTTAAACAGTCAAAAATTCTATTCATTTGCTGCATCAGAACTGTGTGTGAGGCCAAATTAAGCAAATCCTTGTCCTCATGCATGAAGAACAGCTTCTGAGACTGACACAGGCTCAGGCTGCAGGTGAATAGAGCACTACAAGCAGCATACTCAATGTGGCCCCCAACTCTGATGATTTAACAACCCATGTTTCTGGTGTTTGCTGAGAAAGAACCAGACCAGAAACATAAAGCCATAAAAGTTTATCCAAGCATGATAAACCTTCAGACAGAAAACGGGCTGCTCAGTAGTGGGTTTAGACATGCAGAAGTAAATGCAAAGAAATCATATTTTTCATTTAAAAAATTGCCACTCATATCATAATGTTATAGCCAGCACAAATTGTCCTAACTCAATACAGTATACACAGAAATTAATTACGTTATTCGTTAGACATTTCTATTACATTACAAGAAGATAATAACATTGACTTTTTATGACGTTATCCGCCATAATCAGTAATAAAATATTACATTTCAATTAAAATATTACAAACCCAAAATGGGTTCTTGATGTTTCCTCAGGAGAAGTCTATACGCAGAAATAATGAACCACTTTCATATTCCAATACCTGATCCACACAAAAGCCCCATTATCTGATAGCCACAACACAATGTGATGGAACAGAGTGTGTTCGGCTTGCAAAATGATGTCTGGAACAAACTGGGAATGTGTTCGACCAGCTAGGAACAGAGTGATAATGCTCTCCTGTTGTGCAGGGTGAACACAGATAGGTGGTACATCTGAGGCACCATTCATCACACCCAACTCCACAAACGCTGGCAGAATATGTAAGCAGGCTCCAAAGTTTCTCTTTCAGCCTAACTGGCAATATGGCTGAAGGAGAATTTTTAATACACAGTCTCTGTGAAAGGAAGGGAAGCTGGAGACAAGCAACTTGCGCTCTCAGGAGTGTGAAAACGAAAAATCAATCAGCTCTTCCAAACAGTGTACTACAGCATGACAAAACAATTACTATTGTATCAAGTGTCTCTATTCAGACAGAGAAGAAAGTCAGTGTGTGACAGAGATCACCCATATTTATGTGCATTTTAGAGATTGCATTTTTGATTTCTTATTGATGCATTATGTATGAAGAGACTTTTTTTTATCAAGTATTAGAGGCTAATATTTCAACAGGAGCTGATTTGCTTGTGTCCCAAGGGTGTGTTTGAGAATCCTCATACATAGAATAACAATGAAATATACGGGGCTTTTACATTATTGAGTCTTCTTTTGGAAATTTGTTTAGGCTTTCAGCATCATCCCTGTCAGGTGCAATGATTAGTCATCTCATAAATTAGTTGATGGATCTATTTTGATAACTGAATTATTGTTTTAGTTATTTTTCAGGCAAAAATATCAAGTATTCAGTGGTTACAGCTTCTCAAACATGAGGATTTTAACCTTTTCTTTGTCATACATAATAGTAAACAGTCAGCTATCAGGCTCCTCTTCTATGGAACCATCTACCAGATTCAGTCCGGGGTGCAGACACCCTCTCTATGTTTAAGAGTAGGCTTAAAACTTTCCTTTTTGATAAAGCTTATAGTTAGGGCCGACCAGGCTCACCTTGGATCAGCCCTTAGTTATGCTGCTATAGGCCTAGACTGCTGGGGGACTTCCCATGATGCACTGAGCTCCTCTCTCCTCCTCCTCCTCTCCATCTGTATGCATTCATGTAACATCAATGCATGTCACTAACTTTGCTTCTTCCCCGGAGTTTTTTGTGCTTTCTCATCTCACAGGAAAACCTGAGTCCCGGGCCGAACCTTCGCGGTCCTTCACAGTCCTGATGGCATCCTTCCCTGGCTGTTGCTGCTTGTGCTTGTTGCTGTTGTTGTTGTGATTTTTTTTTCTTCTGTCCCCCCTCCCCCTTTCCCTCTCTCTTTCTCTCTCTCAACCCAACCGGTCAAAGCAGATGGCCGCCCACCAAGAGCCGGGGTCTGCTTGAGGTTTCTACCCGTTAAAGGGGAGTTTTTCCTTACCGCTGTCGCCAAGTGCTTGCTCATGGGGGAATTGTTGGGTCTCTGTATATTAAAGAGTACGGTCTTGACCTGCTCTATGTGAAAAGTGCCTTGAGATGACTTCTGTTGTGATATGGTGCTATATAAATAAAAACTGATTGATTGATTGATTGATAAACTGAATATCTTTGTATTTTGGACTGCTGATCAAACAAAACAAGACCTTTGAAGAAGTTGCCTTGAGCTTTACGAAGTTTTTCTTTATTTTATGACATTTTATAGACAAAACAATTAATCATTTATCAAGAAAATGATCAGCAGATTAATCAATGATGAAAATAATTTTTTTTTGCAGCCTTAGTTTATATCATAATAGTTAGTTATGTTAAGTTGTGCTACATTTTTGTACCACACAAATTGTAGAGAGGAGGTTGGGGTGGATGGTGACTGTAAAAAGCTAAGGCTAATTTAGAAAAGAACAGGACTAAGGTTAAGGTTAACATGATGAAAAATTGTGGTTTTGCTTACAGTACATTTTATAAAAGTAAACATGCATAAACAGGTCTCAGACAGAGGACAGAGATGAATTGGTGGGTCTTAGGAGGCACACAGCAACTTCCAGCTTGGCTTTCATGTTCAGTTTGCTTGGTCTTGGTCTACATAATTTTTTTGTGCTTATTTGATACTTCCTGCTAGATGAAAAACATTCAAAGTCAAGTGCTACCAAATAACCAAAAACAACAAATGTGGGTCACACTCCTCTCACAGCGGAAACTGCACTGTGGTTCAAATGAAGTGTGAATGAAATCTGAACTGAAAAGGACCAAACACAACAATCAGGGGGCATTATGTCATCAGTCTCTCATGTTTGGAAAGCATAGCATTACAAAATGAGGTCTGGACTGATGCTCATACTGCATACAGTAATTTCTTAATGGTTAATGTGAGAAAAGGTCAGTGGTACAATAGCATTGAGTGCAAACAGGTTTGAAATGTGAATCTGAACTTATGGGACTGGTAGAGTTACTGAACACTACTTTAACTTTTATGCGCAAGCATAAAAGTAATTTGGCTCCATTAATGAAACACAAAAACGCAACAAAGTAAACTTTACCTCCACAATTCAGATCAGAAACCTTTGATATGATCAGACTTAAGATGTATCCACAGAAGAGACCAGAGAGCAGCTGTGGAAGTGACAGAATGGAAGACGGAAAGGAAAAAGTCAAAGAATAACAATGCAGCAGTACTCAGGCCTTTGCCCGTTTTCCATGCAGACAGGTGTATGCGGAACATATGCTCCGACAGATGGAGGTCCCAAGGTGACTTTACCTCTGGGATATTCCCACTCGCCTCAGGTTTTCTTAGCATTTCTGATTACTTGTTGAATAGTAGAGATTTTTGCATGTGCTCTGTAATAAAGCGCCTTCTAAATCAAGCACTGTTTCTCACCCTCCACAGAGAGAGAGTGCTCGCCCTCAGCGCTTTCTACAAAATACCAGACATTTCTGCAGCAGTAAATTAAACAGGAGCCATTTAAAATTCATGACGTTTTGGAGAGGAGAAGTGAACCAATACAGCCATTAAGACATTTGTAGCAGCGTTTGCTGGTCCACAGGGGTTGGATGGGAGGACTGTGTGGCTGTTTAACAACTACTCTATGTGAGATTGGGATAACCATTTAAGAATGATAGATAAGTGATTTCTGCAGGATGCGACTGCTCCATTGAAAGAGGAATTCATCTGTTTCGGAAAGTGTTTCTGGGTGCAGGAAAAACATTAGTTGAAGAGCCTGGCTGCTAAACAACAAGTGTGCAGCGCTTTTAACTTTCATGATTGACAGGTCATAGGAAAGCTTAAAGTGGAATGTCATTAAGAAATCCCCTAGAAGCTGGAGTGGTAGGAGAGCGAGGTGAGAAAAAGGTGCTCAGGTGCACACACCTACACACCTACACACACACAAATACACACTTTTCCTTTCTCTGACAGGAAATCTTTTGCCTCGCTCACGGTGTGGTTTCTGAGTGCTGGCGATGGGAGCAGGCCGTGTTAAAGCGTAAAGACAGCCACTGTACGTCTCTGCCTGGGAGGGAGGGATGAGGTGCACTTTTCCCTGAGTTAGTGTTTTCTGTCAGAGCCAAATGTTTTTCTCAGGCCTGTCACTTAGATCAAAGTAGGCTGGGGCCTTCAGTCTGCCTCGACCGGCCTGCCTCATACAATCTGACTGCCAGCCGAGAGCACACAATGTGAATACTTGCCTCAAGCAAGGAGCCCAGGAGTTTCTGCAATGTATGGAAAGATGTGGTATGTTACTTGGACAACACATTATTGTATGCACATAAATACATGAAATGTCTGTGCTCAAATGGCATTAAAAGCATGCAGAAAGAGAAACAGTGCTGTGCCTCTCTACATGAGGTGTGACAGCTGACAAATACTGATGTATAAAATCTAGCATTAACTCCACTAACTCATCCCTTTGTTGAACTAAATTCTTCTGCACAGATCATCAAAAGTGTGATTGTGAATTCTCGGAGCGGACCAAGGACCTTCATGTACACATAAGTGTCACCAATGAGAGAAACTGTTGACTCAAAGTAATTGTTTATTTTCATGTTGGTGCTGTCTGGCGGGAGTACAAACACAGGCTGATTAACACATCTGGAGGTCTGCTTTTGTAATGTGTTGGCTCCAAACAAACCTACCTGACATTGTGGTTATGCAGATCAACTGTCACAGAGCTATTTTGTCGTCGGTTTGTGATTAACAGGACAAGTCTGGTGATCTTCTCTATCTGTCTTATTGTCAACAAATCTCATGGAAAGACCAAAACCAACAATGAATTGTATGTGTGTGTGTGTGTGTGTGTGTGTGTGTGTGTGTGTGTGTGTGTGTGTGTGTAGAGCTCTGTTGTTTTCCAAAAGCTATTGAAAACACATCAATAGGCCACCCCGTTGCACTGGGTGACATGTTCCTTCATTACCATGAACACACACATTGAAGTTTGTTTTGACTCAATCCCAAACACACCGTCCTGCTGCCATAAATACTCACTAGAGCACCAAATGTGGATTAAAATATACGGTGACCAGCTGTTTTAGGAAATAACTGAACCTTTTTAAAAAATGAACCTATATATTCTTGCCATTCTTGAGCCAAGATTAATGTCTTTAGTAGGAACTGATGTGCTTGAGGCTGAGTACTATGGATAGAGTAGGAAGTCAGAAAGTATTGAGAGAAGGACTAAAACGTTTGGTCTTTATGTGTCATTTTGTTTACAATAACAAAAATATAGACCATCACTAGCCTCATCATTTAAAAATGACACATGCGTTTTTGCCTGCTCAGACCACCTGTTATTCTTCCTCTTCTTTTGGCTGCTCCTGTTGAGGGTCGCCACAGTGGATCATCTGTTTCCATCTCTTCCTGTCCTCTGCATCTTCCTCTGTCATGCCAACCACCTGCATGTCCTCCCCAAGCAGCAACCTCCGGGGCTGAAAAATGAAGCCAATGCAGAAGTGCCAAAAAACGCATTTCCTCGGATGGCCACTTGAGGCTGGCTCCAAAAGTGAGTCAATCCCCATAGACCCCCATGTTAAAATGCCCAACTTTGAAGCAGAAATAAACATGTTTACAGCCTGGTACAAAAAACGGTTTTGGTCTCTATAGCTAATTTCCCCTTTCATGACAACTGTACAGTGGGTATTTTTTTTTAACTCACCTGGATAAATTTTATTAAGCCGTAAAGTTATGCATAATTGACGATGTGGCTGCTTTGAGTGACAGGTCACTAGCTGCTAGGTGGCTTGTTTCAGCAACCAGGCTTTGTTCGCCCGCCTCAGCTCCATCTCTTTGCTCATTTTGGATTAGCCAGGAACTAGGCGGAGTCAGGCACTGCCAAGATGGCGATGGCCAGAGCCGCCCACTTTGAGCTTCAGAACCGCTCTTCAGAAACCAATGGGTGACGTCATGGTGGTTATGTCCATATTTTTTACAGTCTATGGTCTTCCCTCACCATATCCATAAACCTCCTCTTTGGCCTTTCTCTTTTTCCCTTGCCTGGCAGCTCCATCTTCAGCATCCTTCTCACAATATAACCAGCATCTTTCTTCCGCATATGTCCAAACCATCTCAGTCTTGTCTCTCGCACTTTGTCTCCAAACCTCCAACCTGAGCTGTGCCGCTAATACTTCTTTTACACTGAAATTTTAAAAAAAGAAAAAAAAGTGCGGGTAAACTTGCTCAAAATAGGTGATTGACTCCTTTCACATTGACACTAGTTTGCCTTTCTGTTTTTTTTTCCTGGTGTGTCATGTTCGATATCACGGCTAGCAGCTAGTTATCATGGCTAGCATCATAGTATAGGCATGACATGTTGTGTGTAGACCATAGACTGTACCGTTTACGGTGTTTATGTGCTCTGAAAGACATCACAGCACAGATATAAAGTCACACAGCTGATGGACTGTTAGCCTAGCATGCTTATACTTCATAAACATATGGATGAGACCATATGTTTACAGACATCCACAGAAAGAAACAGATAAAAGAGCAGCCGGAAAAGGGACGAAAATTAGCATGTCCACCCGAGTGTCATGTTTACATCACTGCCGACTGGAGCTGAAGCGGATAAATATCCGTGACTACAGCAGAGACATTTGACCCGGGTATGAATGCTGATTGTACTCTTTCACACTGAAGACAAAAGCCAGATGTTAGTGGGTGTTAGTGGGCTTTTTTGTCCAGTATGAAAGGGGCTTAATATACTCATTCCCAATCCTGTCCATCCTCGTCACTCCCGACGAAAATCTTAGCATCTTCAACTCTGCCACCTCCAGGTCCACCTCCTGTCTTTTCATCAGTGCCACCACCTCCAAACCATACAACATAGCTGGTCTCACTACCCTCTGGTAAACTCTCCCTTTCACTCTTGCTGGTACCCTTCTGTTATGCCTGATGTTGTCCGTCAACCTGTCCATCAACATTGCAAACAAGAGAGGGCTCAGAGCTGATCCTTGATGAAATCCCACCTCCACCTTGAACCCATCCATCACTGCAACTGCACACCTCACCTCTGTCACACTGCCCTCATACATATCCTGCACCACTCTTACATACTTCTCTGCCACTTCTGATTTCCTCATACAATACCACACTTCCTCTCTCGGCACCCTGTCTAGATCCACAAAGACACAATGCCTTCTGACCTTCTGTATACTTCTCCATCAACATTCTCAAAGCAAACATTGCATCTGTAGTGCTCTTTCCTGGCATGAAACCATACTGCTGCTCACTAATCATCAACTCTCCTGTCAACCTAGCTTCCACTACTCTTTCTCATAACTTCATACTGTGGCTGATCAACTTTATATCTCTGTAGTTACTACAGCTGTGCACATCACCCTTATTCTTGAAAATTGGTACGAGTACACTTCTTCTCCACTCCTCAGGCATCCTCTCATTTTCCAAGATTATGTTAAACAACTAGGACTGTTCCACTGTCATCTCTCCTAAACATATCCATGCCTCCACAGGTATGTCATCTGGACCAACCACGTTTCCACTCTTCATCCTCCTCATAGCTGCCCTCACTTCCTCCTTGCTAATCCACTGCACTTCCTGATTCACTATCCCCACACCATCCAACCTTCTCTCTCTCATTTTCTTCATTCATCAGCCCCTCAAAGTGCTCTTTCCACCTCAACACAATCCCCACATTAGTCAGCACATTTCCATTTCTATCCTTCATCTATCTAACCCGCTGCATATCCTCCCCAGCTCAGTCCCTCTGTCTAGTCAATCAGTACAAGTCCTTTGCTCCTTCCTTATTGTCCATCCTCTCATACAACTCACCATACACCTTTTCCTTAGCCTTTACCACCTCTCTCTTCACCTTACGCTGCATCTACTCATACTCCTGTCTACTTTCTTTATCTCTCTGGCTATCCCACTTCTTCTTTGCCAATCTCTTCCTCTGAATACTTTCCTGTACTCATTCATTCCACCACCAAGTCTCCTTGTCTTCCTTCCTCTGTCCAGATGACACACCAAGTATCTTCCTAGCTTCCTCTCTCACCACTTCTGCAGTAGTTACCCAGCCATCTGACAACTTTTCACTACAACCCAGCACCTGTGTTAACTCCTCCCTGAACTCCACAGAAGTCTTCCTTCTTCAGCTTCCACCATTTGATCCTTGGCTTTGCCTTCATTCTCTTCCTCCTCTTGGTCTCCAAGGGGAGGCCAAGACCACCATCACCATCCGACCACCATCCGATGCTGCCTAGATACGCTCTCACCTTGCAGTCTCCAATCTCTTTCAGACTGCACCTCAGGCATACGACATAGTCCACTTGTGTGCACCTTTCTGCACTCTTTCACATCACCCTGTGCTCCTTCCTCTTCTTGAAATACGTATTCACCACAGCCATTTCCATCCTTTTCACTAAATCCACCACCATCTGTCCTTCCACATTCCTCTCCTTGACACCATACCTGCCCATCACCTCCTCATCACCTCTGTTCCCTTCACCAGCATAGCCATTGAAGTTCATTCCAATCACCACTCCCTCCTTCTTGTGTACACTCTCCACCACTTCATCCAACTCACTCCAGAATTCTTCTTTCTCTTCCATTTCACAGCCAACATGCGGGGCATGTGCACTGACAACATTCATCATCACACCTTCAATTTCTAGCTTCATACTCATCACTGTCTGACACTCTCTTCACCTCCAACACACTCTTGACATACTCAGGTAGGGGAAATGAGTTAGGGGTAATCCTTCAGGACCATGGTAGAGCAGTTTGAAACTACCTCCGATGCTCCTGGCCTTACGCCCCTTCCACCTGGTCTCTTGCACACACAAGTGCATCTATCTACCTTCCTTCTCTCCATTATATCAGTCAGCTCTGTCCCTTAACCAGTCACTGTGCTGACATTCAAAGTTCCAACTCTCACCTCCACACTCCTACCCTTCCTCCTCTCGTATTACGCCAGATGCCCCTCCTGACACAACCCTCCCCATTTATCCAGGCTTGGGAACAGCACAATGAATGCACTGGCTTGTGCATCCCCAGTGGCTGGATTCTCAGACCAGCTGTCATTGTGAGTGCAAAGTGCACATTTTTTCAGCTTTAGTTGGTGTGAGAACACATGCACATATACACGCCCACATTTTTTTATCCAACCCATCTCATTTTAAACAGATCAAAATCTTTTTTTGTTAGAGTCTAGATTCATTGGCAATTCCTACCAATGCTGTCACCCAAAACTGGCTGTAGGAGGCATAGAGGCCCTTCCCTTTTAGCTGATTAAATCTTTGTAGCTATTGTGCGGTAGCTGCATGCTCCATCTGCAGTCTTTAATTTTAGGAATGTGCTGTATGTTTCCAAAGAGCATTACAATTACTCATGCTTCATACAGCATGGACATTTTGAAAATATCTTGGAACATGGAGGCTAGCTTTAGAAAGATAAGTACATGGGCATGTATTTCTTTGTCACTCCAAATTGCAAAGCTATTCCACACAGATGCTAAAGTTATACAGACCCCCACCACTCAAACATGTGTTTTTCTCCTTGGTCCTCTCTTCTTAGATGTTTGAGCTTCACCGTGTAGAATTATGTAAGTATAGTTTGTTTTTTGTTTCTTTGTTTTTTTTTACGAGAGAAGGAATACATGTCATTTTGAGAATTTTAAATGATGTTATCTTTGTGTGTGTGTGAAAACCATCACCATCTCAGACACAAATTGTTCAAAGCAGACATTTTTTATGCCTTAAAATATGTGTGGAGGGGATCTCTAAAGATTTCAAAACCATTCGTTTAAGGAAACTCTAAACTCTAAAGTCAATGTGTAAAGGGACATTAGGGAAGAATGTTTGGGCAGTTGTATATTAATCTTTGGTGCTGTATATAGTATTGACAATAAGAGTTTTCTCTCAAAATTTATCCCAAACTGCACCCATCCCATTAGGAAACACTGTGTTGTGCTCTTCGCCATGACATGAATACACCAAGTTGGGGAGGTGCACTGCTTTTAAAGGATATGAGAAGATTTGATTGGCCATCCTTACAGCCTGCTCAAACACCACCTGCTACTGACAATGTGTTCATCCCGCTCCTACCACTTTCCCAGATTACACCCAGCTTCTTCATTGTTACACTCAAGTCCCAGGTAATAACAAAGTTGATGTATACTACACTTTTCATATTTCAAAAATGATCTAAAATGTAGGTGCCCGAGTAGAAATATGTTTTTCTGCAACTTCAATGTATCCTTTGGCAGATACTTTAAAAAATGGCCACATTATTGTCTTAAACATACTTACTTTTTATTGAGAGCAATTGAATACAAAACAGGTCTATACCGGGTTCTCTTAATTATGCTCATTTTTATACAAAGGCTTACTCTTATTTAATTGTATGCTTCAGGGATCTGGGAATTTGAAAATTAACAAATGAATAAACTATTCTTTATAAATCAAACAAATCAGTTTTAGGTGTTTTTATAGGATAATACTGTTCTCTACTATTTTGAATGCTCTATTCAGAAATCAAAATGACTCTATTGTAAATAACACTGGATTCTAATGTAAAGAGCAACTTATCACCCCGTTTTACACATTGTCCACACTGGTAACAGTTGATATCAGTATTTCATGGTGTTGCCTTGTAGTTCGGAGGTGGAATGTCCCAATCCCTACATCAGAGAGATTTTTTTTTGTGATATACACAGCAGAATTACTGGATTTTCTCTGGAGGGAGGAAAATAAGTTTTGTTGTAATGAACATTGCATACAAATCTGTTTCCAGATTTGTTGAATACAATATAACACTACCATCGGCTTTGTATCTGTGAAAGATTACTTTGCAGTTAGCTGTCTGCAGCCATCCAGTCAAAGCCCTCTGTCTCAATCAAATCAAAATTGTTTTCATTTTAAAGAACACAACTTCCTCTTTAATTTGATACCAATATGTGGCATGTGTAGCAGCAAAAGTAATTATCACTATAAACATGCACTCTCTGCAGAATAACCAACCTCCCCTCAAGATAACATTTATGTGATGACACCGATCAGTTTCTACAGTATGAAACATGACAACATAACTTCACAATTTACCCTATCTTCCTCACACACACACACACACACACACCTTTTTCTTCTTTGGAAGAAACTTTATTATCATAACTGCAAAAGCCACTACAAATTGTACATGCAGTTACAAAAAGTAAAATCTCAAAGTCAGCAAATAATAGCCTTTAGTAACATCCTATTTATCTTTACCTAGGTGAACATAATAAGAAATGAATAAATATAATGATGCCCAACAATCAAAATATTCAGTGAGAGATGCAATGGATTCTAAAAGAAGATAAAGTAACTCAAGGTCATTTTTCAAAAAGAATGTGATCCACAACATTTCTCTCTATCAGCTTCCTAGTGTCAACAAATCATAGCCTATGACTGCACCCTATTTTTACTTAGGTGTACATGAAATCAATATATAATTATGCCAAACAATCAAAACATTCAATGAGAAATACATCTCAGTCCACCTAAAAGAACAGAAAGTAATTTCAGGTCAATTTTATGAAAAATATGTGATCAACAACATTTCTCTCCGTCTGCCTACTGAGTCAACATTCAGAGTCTAACAACAAAACAGATCCTTCACTGGTTAATGCTCAGCTTTCAAAATGCAAGAGAAAACGTCCCACACTATAGTCTTATGTGGAAAAAAATTGCCAAATTTATATGGGGAAAAGTAGCTGCAATCCATGCATAACATTATAAAGATGGGGATGCTTAATTGGCGGAGCAGTTTTGTAGATCTGTAAGTGGAAACCAGATGGGGGGGGGGGGGGGGGGGGGAAACCAGATCTCAATGTAATGATGTATATTTCCGGATCCGGTTCATTGATGACATCTAAAGTATCTTAAGTACTGACACCAGCAGTGCATTAGGCTACTGGTGATGCTGCACCAATCCACCTGTCAACCTCATGCTCCTCTTACTCCCACTCATGAACAAGACCTCAAGAAACTTGAACTCCTTCACCTGGGGCAGCAACTCACTATCAACCCAGAGGCAGCAGTCCACCTTTTTCCAGTAGAGCACCATGGCCTCAGATTTGGAAGTGCTGACATTCAACCTGACTGTTTCACAATTGGCTGCAAACCATCCCAATGCCTGCTGGAGGTCACGGTGTGTTGAAGCCAACAGAACCACATCATCTGCAAAAAGCAGAGAAGCAATCCTGAGGTCCCCTTGTGTCTCTCTGTCTCTCCTCTACTCGGCTGTGGTTTAACAATGAGCCAGGGAAGCCTCAACAACAGGTGTCCTATCCCCCATGTTTTCTCTGCTTGTCCTGTCCATGCAGGTTGAACTGAGTTATTGATCTTTGGTTTGTGTGTAGTGTCTACAGATTCGGTTCTTTCCTTGTAGTTATGGGATCAATGTCACGCAATATTTCGAAACAGGAAAAAAAGCTTTGAAAAGTTTAAACTCAGATTGAAATCTAATAAAAAAAGGTTTTGCAAGATTGAATATAAGTTTTGAAGGCTTGCATAATGTTTTGTTAGGCTGAAAAAAAAAATCAAATCTCTGAAAATATTATTTTGTATCGACGTTTTCCTTCTTCACAACTGCAGCACTCTTTTTAGTGTTTTTCCAACACATTATCAGAGTTTCAAATTTGTCCCTGTTCTCCCGGTGTATTAGTGTGTTTTCCAGGTTTGAAACCTTGAAAATGGTGATCTGAAAACTGGTACGCATATGTTGGGGAAAAAAGATTTGAAACTTTGAAACTTGAGTTTCAAAGGGCAAATCTTTATTTTTAAACTTTTGCAGATGTCCATTTGCACTTGCATTGCAGACTGCTCTTTCAAAGCTGAGTTTACATCACCCACTTTTCAGAGATCTGCCCACACAGTTGCGGACTTGCAAGTGATTTTTGGCAGCGTTATCTCACAGCTCTGGTCTGATATTCTGAAACTCTGAAGCAGACGGTCTGAAAAAAAAAAAAGCCAGAATCCCGAAGGCAGGGGCATTTTGCTCTCAACCTTTTGTTTACTCTGTGCTGAAGTACAGTCCAATCACGTTGTATTTACCAGGTTAGGTGGGATTGACAGACTGCTCCGTCTGCGTCTGACTAACGTGCACAGGATGCACAAACAGGATGCACGGTTCTCTGTGCTGTCTGGCTGTCCCTGAGCAGTGCCTGTGGCAAGCATGGACATCGAATGAAGTGTGCAGTAATGTTAGATAAGATAAATTAGCTAGCTAACTAGTTAACGGGTTAATGAAGTTAGCTTCAAGTTCAAATACCACATCCATGACTGGGATAGAGGTGAACAGCTTTGTTAACATTACCATGTTATATGCATTAACGTTAGCTAATTGGCTAATACGCCTGTGACTTTTTAGTATGCTTGTGATAATCTGTAGTCACTAGCTAATTAAGGATGTGTTTCGAAATGGCTCACTCTTTAACTATTCACTATATAGTGTTGTCATATAGTGAACTATATGAGCAACAGCTCTTAAAATATTTTTTTTCTTAAATTAAACATTAACGGTATCATTTATAACTGTATCACCCAGTTTATATACTTATACAGCTACTTTTATTTGGATCAAACAGTCATAACATGCAAATACTGACTTTATGTTGGTGGTAATAGTGAAGGTATGTGTTTGTGAAACTTTAATATTTCTTGTAACCGAATGATAATGATTGTGGCCAAATAAGTGCAGTTTATAGCGTAATCAGGCATGACATAAATTATAGGCAATACTATAGTATTGTTTCCGATGTTTATTTGTGTTTGGTATGTCTAATATCCTTGTTAACTAGACTGTAATTAACATGATTTATGGATGGGTTATATAAGCAAAACAGAAATGATCTTTTTTAAATTATCCTTATGACTCGGCATTATTTTACCTGCTCTGTGCCCTAGATTATAACCAATTCAGTTTTTTCTTTTTTTACCAGTTTAAATATATTTAATGCTGCAATAGGCCTACAACCCATAAAAGGCGGTTTTCCACTCGCCAAAATGTGATTCCAGCTCCTAACTTGTGACTGAAAGGTTATTTCTGCCTCAAAATGAGTTGATTTCACTCATGGGGGTTATATTTTAAAGATTATAGCTCACCCAGTCCTTTTTATCAGTTGAAATATCTTTAAAGGGCCAATGCAACCCAAAATGTACTTTTCCACTTGCCAAAAAGTGATTCCAGCTCCTAACTTGGGACTGAAAGGTTTTTTCTGCCTCAAAATGAGTTGATTTCACTCATGGGGGTTATATTTTAAAGATTATAGTGCAACCAGTCCTTTTTACCAGTTGAAATATCTTAAAAGGCACATGAAAACCATAAAATGTAGTTCTCCACTTGCCAAAAAGTGATTCCAGTTCCCACCTTGTGACAGAAAGGTTTTTTTCTTCTTCAGATTTCCTTGGTTTCATTCATGAGGGTTATATTTTAAAGATTATAGCTCATCCAATCCTTTTCACCTGTTGAAATATATTTGAAAGACAAATACAACCCACAAAATGCACTTTTCCACTTGCCAAAAAGTGATTCCAGCACCTACCCTGGGACTGTAAGGTTTTTTCCTGCCTGAAAACGATTTGGTTTCACTCATGGGGTTATATTTCAAAGATTATTGCTCACCCAGTCGCTTTTACCAGTTATACAACCCATAAAATGCACTTTTCTGCTTGCCAAAATGTGATTCCAGCTCCCACCTTGGACCTAAATGTTGTTCCTGCTTCAAATTGACTTGATTTTTATTTCAGTCAAACCTTGATTGAAAAAAATGGTTCAGCCTTATGCAGGTACAATCTTGCCAACAGCAATTATTTTTCAGGTTTTATAATATGGCTTTCCTTATAAACTGCATTTTGGCTTCCCTTTGTAGCCACAATTATTAGGGACCGAGCCCAAAAGGCAGAGGACTACTGTAAAACAGTAGTCCTCGCTTAAGGGTGAGGACCCTATTGTTTTTCGTGTGTTTGTTTGTTTCTTTCTTTCTTTCTTTCTTTCTTTCTTTCTTTCTTTCTTTCTTTCTTTCTTTCTTATTACGGAACATCACACCTAAATTTGACACCCTAAACATGCTCAGAAACTCACCAAATTTGGCACACACATCAGGTCTGGTGAAAAATTTTATAAAAAGTAAAAATTTACCCCTAAAGTGTCAAAATGTGCTCTCTAGCACCACCTATGTAACTAAAATTGCGGCCACGTCCCGTAGGAATGTCATAGAGAGATCAAACCAAAACCATATTATTCGTCTCATCAAGACCTACAAATCATATGCTGACATTTTATATTATTATTTTATTTTATAGACAAAAAATCCTATTCATTTATAAAATAATTAGTAGATTAATCGATAACTATTAGTTGCAGCTCTACAACAATTGAAGAGACAAACTTGTTGATTCAGAGGAAGGATACAGGTAAAATTTACATGTTTGAATTAAATATTTGATTCATTAGTTTCATGATGTATTGTTTCTGTAGTGAATGTGGACCAAGACAAGTACTGCCTCCAAGATATGCTGATATAAATTCAGTAATTGTTCAAAACCAAGTTTATCTCATTTGCTCCGAGACTGTGGTAATTGTGAAGCACCACTACAGACAAAATGCAAGTCTTTTGGGCAAACATACCCACTCAAATCCGAAGTGAAGGCACAGAAAATAAGATCAATCTAAGAGCCCAATATAATTGATCCACTTTGTTTTAGGGTGCATATTATTTCATTTTTAAATGCAGCCCTTATTTTACTTGAAATGAGAAGAGAGCACGTATTTACTATCAGAGTACTATATATTATTTATATAATCTGTGTATAATAGAACGTTAGTTTCTTTCATGTTGTTGGTGTATTTACTCATTCACACATCATATCAACTCTATTCATTGTTCTATGCATTGAAGTAGGCACATTTTGAACATTACTGCTCTAGTTTATTTAATGCAGTTAAGCATTACAGACAGATATTACAGTCTTAACATGGAAGTCATCACAGTGGTTGTCTACTCACCCAGTGAGACATCCTGTTCGGCAGCTGTGAAAGCTGCTTCTCCTCGTCCAGCTCCGCTTGGACCTCCTGCTCCATTTGATTGAGACAGAATCTCCTTGCTGTGGTCCAGGCCTGTCAACAACACTCAGTTAGTCTCAACAGTAAGATAATAAAGGTTTATAGTAGACTAGTGTTACATACAGGTTTACATATCAAACTACAGTCTGAAGATTCACTATATTTACTCACCAGTTCAGCCATGAGGAGATGTTTTGTCTCTAGTCTCCCAATCATTTCCTGAAATCTGTAAAAATAAAAAAATGATTTCTTAACTGTTACGTGTTTGTAAAAAAGCTGTAATATAATATGTCAGTTTTCTATCAGTATATAAATCAAATAAACGGTCAATTTGACTTACTCCTCCATGATGTTTCTTCCTGTCAGCAGCCAGGTCTTCATCTGTCTGACAGTTAAAGCAGGGACTTGATCGTGGTCGTCCCCTGACGGTGGTTGTCCCCTCATCCAGTGAGACCTCCGGAAAAGCCTCCTTCTCCTCCAGAAGTCCCTCTTTTTGATCTTCTGTGGCAGTAACCTCTGGAGAAGCCTCTCTCTCCTCCAGAAGTCTCTCTTTTTTTGGTCCTCTGTGGAGGAAACCTTTGATTAACCCCCCCAAACACACACACACACCCCAAATTCCCTCTTTTTGGTTCTCTGTGTCAGCAACTCCTGGAGAAGCCTCCCTCCCCTCAGGAAGTCCCTCTTTTTGATCTTCCGTGGCACAGAGATTGATATGATTTAGTCCTCAGAGGGACAATGGAAGCAGCATGACATTGCCCCCCCAAATGCCACGGAAGAAGGCACGCACTCTCTTCTTTTTCATCATCTTTCTCTTAACTCCAAAGTCCTCAGCCTCCAACTCCTCCTGCAGGACTTCCAGCTCTGGCTCCATGTATACAATCACGTTGGTCTCCAGTCTTGAGGATAAGGATGTCCTCACAGTGGCTGTTACTTGATCCAACGAGACCTCTGGAGAAGCCTCCCTCTCCTCCAGAAGTCCATCTTTTTGGTCCAGCTCTGGCTCCATGTGAATGATCACGCTGGCCTCCAATCTCAACATGGATGTCTTCACAGTGGTAGTCTCATCCAGCAAGACCTCTGGAGAAACCTCCTTCTCCTCCAGAAGTCCCTCTTGTGGTCCTTCCGACGTGCTGAGCTGAGGCTGAGGTCTGCATGCGGCAGTCTGCATTCTATTATCCATATCCTGGATTGCAAAGATGACGTCCTCTCTTGCAGAGAACAAGCTGTCATCATAGTCCATTATATGGAAGGTCCTGGAGTGATGGTCAAACTCCTTAAAGATGGATCTGACCATGAATCTTGCTGCTATAGTGCAGACCCCGAGCTGCAGAGAGAGGTCCATACTGAGGCAGACAGGGAGCTGCTGAGTCACTCAGCAGTCTCCCAACCACAATGCTGGCTGCTTCAATTTGGTCTGCAGACTCTGGTTCCTCCAGGAGGAACTTAAGAGTGGTGTTTATCACTTCCTGGATGACTGGTGCAGTGCTCTGCTGGAGCTCTAAGTGCTGTCCTGTTTTCGCATCCCCTGAAGAGACAGGAGGAATGCGAGATCCACCAAAATATTTCAGCAGCTTGCTGAACAGTGACGGTAGATATGTTCGCACAGCCTTCTCTGCTTTTGGTCGGAAGAATGTAACAAACATCTGAAGGCCCTCCAGTGTGACCTTCCTGTTCAGCAGCTGTGAAAGCCGCTTCTCCTCATCCAGCTCATCCTGGACCTCCTGCTCGATTTGACTGAGACAGAATCTCCTCGCTCACTAGTAGACTAGTGTTACATACAGGTTTACATATCACACTGCAGTCTGAAGATTCACTATATTTTACTCACCAGTTCAGCCATGAGGAGATGTTTTATCTCGAGTCTGCCATCATCATTCATCATCATCATTTCCTGAAACCTGTAAAAATAAAAAAAATATTGTATTATTTTCTATAGTTGTTATGTGTTTGTAAAAAAGCTGTAATATAATAAGTTAGTTTTCAGTGTATGAGTTAAATAAACGGTCAGTTTGACTTACTCCTCCACAAAGTTCCTTCTTGTCAGCAGCCAGGTCTTCATCTGTCTGACAGTCAAATGATCGGGGACTTGATCCTGCTGCTTCAGGAGCACAAATTGCCTGAGCATTATTTTCTGCAAGACAGATTCAGCAAACAATCAACTCACAGAAACAACATATTATACTCAAATATAACATTAAATTGAACAGTGCACCTTTACATTTGACAGTGACTTACTTCTGCTTGGTAGCGGCATCGCTCTTCCTCAGAGAAAGAGGATGGTCTCATTTGTTGGACTCGTTTAAAGACAGCGTTGGTGTCCATTTTTAAGAGATGTCAGTTTTCCACAGAGAGAAAAAAACAATCAATCAGTAAAGTAAACAATCGGTAAACAGGTTTGTCGAACGCAATGAACGTATACGTCGGTTCACAAGGTTTGGACAGCTGAGCGATCAGGTACCAAATGAGTGAGAATGTGCAATAGTTCTTCAAGTTAAGAACACTCAGAATGTAGATGTGTGTGAAATCATCAACATTCTTGACACATCAATGGACGGAACTGATGAGCAAATGAGCTTACCTCCGCCCACTGAATAATTTTGAAAAATGCTAAAAAGTGGTCAAGGCGCTGAGGGGGGTCGTGGAGTTGGGTTGGGGAGGGGGTGTTGGGGTGGGTTATAGGGCCCCACCACTCAACCTTGCAGACAATTTTTCCCAGTGGTCACTTACAGTATCGCAGCAAAAAATCCCCCTGCGGCCCAAAAAGCATTTTCCCCATAGACCACCATTGTGAAAGAGACGTCTGTAAAACTGTTGACAGGCAAACAACATCAATTATGACTCTTTCTATTATGAATTTTTGATCCATGGAGGTTTTATATTTGTAAAACTTTCCTCATGTCCAGAAAAGTGATTTAAAAATCTGTGATGTTGTCACAATGTAAAGTTTACAGGCAGAGTGGGAACTTGCGGGTTGGACCAGTGGGAGAAACATACTGCGCATATTCGGTGGGCCGCACAACGCGGAAGCAAACCTGGAAGCTAGAAACTTTTTTTGGTGTATGAGCCAGCTGAGCAATTCTTATTGGACTGAATAGGCACCATTTTTTGTCCGGTATCCAGCTCTGATAATACATCCATTGGCAGGACACCAGAAGTTGCTCAGCGACATATAATAGTAACGAGAGGAAGACAAATAGTGCAACGACATTTAAATGAGCCAAAAGTCATTTCGCATTTTGTCCCTTAGCTGTTTAACTTTCCGGCTGTTTGTTGCTGCAGTTCTCAGCTGGTAAAATCTTTTTTTTAAATGTAAAACTGCAGAGTGACCTGAGCTGTTACTGAACCTGACTTACTGCACCTCAACAGTTCTGCTCCGCAGCAGACAGGTTCAGGAAGACTTTCACCGGAGCTCCTGTTGCACATTTTTCAACTAGATTTTACCAGCTGATAACCGCTGGAGAGTTGAAGAGCTGCAGGATGAGATGTGAGGAGGATTTCTGGTGTTTTTGTGGCTGCCAGCAGCCCTCCTCCTGCAGACAGTCACAGACAGAGAGACCCCCTCCAGCAGGCCAGCACTGCTGTTAGCTGCCGTTAGCTCCTGACGCTAAAACTGTCTCAATCAGCATATATTTGAAAATGAGCACAGGGTTGGGGGAGGCCAGGGTTATCATTCTACCATTTATGTAAATTTCATGATGTAGAGACCTCACAAATGGTTGACTCTACATCAGCATTGGCCTTTTCAGGGCTGTTTTTTAACAGCGGATGACAAGTTGAGCCATTTTGAACCCATGAAATGCTGATTTTTATAAAGTTGCTGTAAATGTCAATATTAGATTGACATTAACAGCAGATATTGCTGGGAATTGACATTTCCCAGCAGATAATTTACAGAATCAAACCATACTTGGCCAAGTTTCCGCTAACGCACAAAATGATTATAAATATCATCAATCTCATCAATCTTTATTTATATAGCGCCATATCACAACAGAAGTCATCTCAAGGCACTTTTCACATAGAGCAGGTCAAGACCGTACTCTTTAATTTACAGAGACCCAACAATTCCCCCATGAGCAAGCACTTAGCGACAGCGGTAAGGAAAAACTCCCCTTTAACGGGTAGAAACCTCAAGCAGACCCCGGCTCTTGGTGGACGGCCATCTGCTTTGACCGGTTGGGTCAAAGCAGATGATAATACTATATACCATTCAGAAATGTAAATGATTGTAAATATATAGGTTTTAAAGAGAAGGCTGGTGATATTCTTTATTTTTCTTTTTGTCAAAAAATACCATGAGGAAATTAAAGAAATTAAAATCACATCAATTAGCCACTAAATTATAGTTTATTTTGAGTCAATCTCACGTACACCATCCTGCTGCTGTCAATATTCACTAGCAAAATATATAAAAAAGGCAAAGGACTACTGTAAAACAGTAGTAAAACAGTAGTAAAACAGCAAGGACTACATATGTAAAACAGTAGTCCTTGCCTAAGGGCGAGGACCCTATTGTTTTTTGTGTGTTTGTTTGTTTGTTTGTTTGTTCCTTTATTATTACGGGACATCACACCTAAATTTGACTCCCCAAATATGCTCAAAAACTCACCAAATTTGGCACGCACATCAGGTCTGGTGAAAAATTTGATAAAATGTAAAAATTAACCCCTAAAGTGCCAAAATGTGCTCTCTAGCACCACCTATGTAACTAAAATGGCCGCCACAGCCCATAGGAATGTCATAGAGAGATCAACAGTATTCATTTTTCTATGCGTTGAAGCAGCGATACTGGAGGCCAAGCAATCTGCCTGTTCCCAAGAGGCACATTTTGAGTGGGCGCTGCACTAGTTACAGTTTAATTATCTTCAATGTTTTTGTGCTTTGACTAAAAACAAAGTTTTACTAAACTGACAGGATTTGTAATTACTTTACATTTTAGTGATATTGATAAAGGGTGTACTGACTTTTGTCATACTGTATATTGCTGTCCTCCTGAGATGCACTGTTCTGATGTGGTGGAACTATATTTTAATTGAAAATAATGAATGTCAAATTTCTGTGACAACTACATCATGATTGATCACAGATTGATCATCTGGCCAACAACTGAGTCAGTTGAGGATGACGACGAGGAATTTCCCCTTGAGATGAGCCAAGATTGGAATGTACCTTTGGTATTTCATTGAAACGGGTATGTCATATCCATACACTTCCCATTATGTAGACGTCAATGAATGATGACACAGCATAAGGGAGTCACTGGTAATGTAAGTGCAAATTAGTGTTCACCATTATATCATGTGGCTGGCCAGTCTATTTTTTTACATTAGCCCACAGCCTAAAGTCATGATGAAACCACATTATGCTTCCTTCAAGAGATATTTGTCCTTGGGCTGAACCTTGTGTTGCATAGCAACCCAGCCCTAGTACATGTCCAAATATTGATGATCATCTTTATCTTCTTTTTCCATTCCATGCCATTACATATCTGGTTTCAGAGATTTCGGTTTTTGATTTAGTTACTCTTTCACAGCAGTAAAAATAAAATTTCCTTGAAAGGTAATACATTCATTTTAAGGTTTGAATGGTTAAATATGCGTTTGAGTTAGTGTAAAAAGCTTTTTTTCTAGCTCCAGCAGTGTCTCTCATGAACCTACTCAAGTTTTGGACTGGATGGGAGGTTCTCTCTGGTAAGCTGAAAGTGGAGGTTGCGGTAGGGGAATTCCTGAAATCCTTGACTTGTTACCAGAGACTGCATCCTTGGCCACCACTCAACGTACGAGGAACTTAAACAAGCTCTTGAAGTATCTATCGAGATATCTGATATTGGATTTGGACTGATATAATGCTCCTTCCAAAACATATGTGAAACATTCTCAATTTCCTTCAATCTTGGTGAACCTTTACATTTATTTTTAAAGGTCAACATGTATTTTGTATGTTGATGTGAAGAAAAAAGTGACATCTTTACAGGCCCTTGGAATTGTAGCATCATACAATGTGGGCATAATGAATGGTGTTTCAAAATACAACAGAAATTACAATATGTGTTCAATAAGTGTGTTCAGCATGTTTACAGTCAGTCACAGTATCTTGTTAGTGTTCAGTATTCATCCTTGTTTTCATTATTTATAACTTTTAAAGCAAAGGTTTTATGAGAATATACACAACCTGTTGTACTGCGAGTGTTCAGAAATCATCAATAGATTTGAGGCAGAGTACAGTAAAGTCAATTTTGCAGTTTTGAAGTTGCATTGCTGCACGTACAAAGGTCGTATTTCTCCAAATCTGCCACCAAGGCATAAACTTTAATGAGATACATACAATAGTCATTTGGGGGCAGCAGAAAAATCTTGAAGCATCGCCACTTTTGTTGCACGTAAGCAAATGATTGCTTATTTACCCAACAAGCAGACTCAGAGCGATATTAGCATTTATTTGGAGTCATATGTCTGTCGACCTGTCCAAGTCCAATATCCAAAATGTTTTTAGCTCTGGTTTGGTCTACATTAACACCTGAGGAATACTGTATATCTGGCTTTTAAGCAACTAAATGCTCCAATATGTTCATTAGCTAGTCACTGACTTTGTTTGCCTGCTGTTTGGTGCTGGGAAGGTAGAATACAGTCACTGTTTGAGAGCCTTTTTCAGCTGCCTGCTGCTGCCCCTGCAAACAAGGTTGATGAGAGTGGTGAGAATGAGCCAGTAAAGCTGTGGGACATATAACCAAAACAAGCCGAAAGAGACTAAAACGCTGGGGGAACTGAAAAGTCGGGTGATAAATCTCTGCTGTTTTGTCACTACAAGTGACTCCTTTCACTTTGCACATTGACAGTTAGTCAATTTTTAATATATAATTTTGATAAGTGTTTCCAGTGTAAAAGTACTAAATATGCACGTAAAAATAAGTTTTGGTTTTAAAAGCTTCAGTGTTGAATGAAGCTTCAAAGACCAACAAGAAGAGATAATGATCAGTGCAACAGTCTCTCTGTCTCGCTTTCTGATTCATTCCTCTCTAATCAGTTTTGTAAAAATGGCGAGCAGTGCGACGTGACGCTGAGCGAGGCTTTCTGTTACTACAAATGGGTGTGTGACTAAACCACTGCTTCATATTCTGCTTCGATTCTGCAGCTGCATTGTTTTCTCAGCCATGGTTAATGTCTTTCACAGTGAGGCAAATAATTAGAGTGTCTACCTGTTGCCTCCCAATTTTCCATCCTCTAACTCTCTGTGTGGAGATGGGAGAAATGAACGCTGATTATCTTCACTCCAGCAAATCCAAAATCACCCAGTGAATACAAGCATGCTCACTCTGTCATGTTTATTTTCTACCTCTGTGTTGCTCTCCGTGAGACAATCAGTGTTATTGTTGAGAGGGGTGAAAATCTGTGCTGCGCTGGCTTGGGCTGGAATACCACAGTGCCATGCAGGGTAAGTGCTAAATGACTGAGTGCATATGGGATGAATATCATGCCATATTTCAAAACTGAAAAAATAAGAAGCTTCAAAAGGTTGAAACTGAGTGTTTGAAAGCTTGAAATCTAATAAAAAAGGTTTTGCAAGATTGAAAGTAAATTTTGAAGGCTTGAATAATGTTTTGATAGGCTGAAAAACATTTTTCCTATCTCTGCAAACATTATTTTTTATTCAAGTTTTCCTTCTTCACGACTGCAGCACTCTTTTTAGTGTTTCTCCAACACATTCTCAGAGTTTCAAATTTGTCACTGTTCTCCTTATGTATTAGTTTGTTTTCCAGGTTTGAAACTTTGTAAATGGTTATCTGTAAACTGGTGCACCTCTCTATGTCTGGGAGAGAGGTGAGCAACTTTGTTGCATTCTTTGTTACAATTAAAATTCATGATGTTGAAAACACACACTTATTGTTGTTGTGGATATTTCTGAGCGATGGTCAACACTTCAGTGGAGAGAAGCACACAGAAGGCTTTGATGTCTGAGGGCTGAAGATGTTTATTGACCATACTTGATCAAGGAGAATCATAAACAGCGAACATCCAAGTTGTTGTAACTGGGATGCTGTCTCTTTCCGTTCTGTCTTCTGAAAGTCTGAGTCTTTAGTCTTTAACCCAAGCAGATCGGCCTACAATATGAAAAATTAGTCTAATTGGTTCACTAGTTTGTAAACAAAGGACTGCACTTTACCCATGACATCTTAAGTCACGTTGCATTGAGCCTCAGGTCATTGTCAACACATTTTGGCCACACATTCCACCTATCTGTGTTGTCTAGAAGGGTCCTCTCTGGCCTTGGCTTACTATGGCAATGCTGATAAACTCTTTATCAGAGAGGTTTCTGCTTTCACCAAAACATCACAGACAGCTGAAGTCTTGAGGAGAGATTAAGAATTACAGTGTGACCTCAAGGCTCAGTTTTGACCCAATTTGTCACTCAATTTGTAACCCCTAAAGATGGAAAATTCCATAACAATTGTAACAGATAGTAACCGATAATTATTGCCTAGTCCTACCCACAGCTCTCAAAAGCTTTGTTTTGGGAAAAGTGACGACTTTCAAGTTTGATGTCAATCACAAGATAAAAGTTTAGGAAGGCTGAAAGTTTGAGATGTTTGGAAACTGCATGCAAAATCATGTGCTTTGATATGTGTTGTGGCAATTTTGCAATTCCACTCTGACAAATAGGAATGAGACAAACTGTCTTACAATATTGTCACACTTTACTTCTGCTCAGAGTGTCACGTGTGCACACTGGCTCAATGCCAGTGTCAGGCAGAGAGCAAAGAGGCAGAGAAAAACACAGATTATATGGCCACCTAAACGAAAGCTATAAAGCATGTCTCATTTCTCAGAAGCAATTAAAAATCAACAGCTAAACCATTGTCTTGTAACTTAGGTTTCTCTTTCCAAGGAGTTTCTTGCAACTGCTGAGAGGCCTTTCATACAGTTTGCATCCGCTGGGAACAGCGGACCAGACATCTTATCTGCACCTTTAGCCTTGACCTCTCTGAATCAGTTATACTTTGTTCACACTCCCAAAGCTCTCTTGGTTAAAGACTACATGCTAAGATTTCAGAATAATCAAAACACAGTGGAATTAGACAGAAGTAAATAGTGAAAATTAACTGTATAAACAGACGTGCAATAAAAGATATTCAAACTTGATCATACGCGTTGTATGTATAATTTCCCTCACAATATGCATTTAATGTGTGGGTCTTTTGGCCTTCAGAGCTGTGTCTTCTGGCTAAAAGAGTGACATAAGTTTTGCAATTTGACTGGGCCCTGGGAGGATGATTGTCCTCACATTGGATACCAAAAATGGCTGTAAGAGGGTTTAGATCTATTGGACTTTCAAGTATCTTGGATAGGGCATCAAAAATGGAGGACCAGTAACCTGAGAGCTTTGGGCAAAATTAGAATGTATGAGCTAGTGCTGCAGGAGAGATTTTACATCTGTTACAAGAATCGTCAATGCTGGGGTGGGCAGTTTACTTTTGGCGTTATTGGGAAAAAATTCCATAATAACCTTTCAGCATATTGTTCAAGTGGTCTGAGAGAAAACTAGACTTCTAACACCTCCTAAACGAAGTCACAAGCCCCCCGTTCTGCTGTCACTTTCAAGTATTAGAGCAGAATTGATTAATGATCAGTGAGTTATATTTTTTCATTTTCACCAGCTGAATGGGTTTTAGTATCCTGGGGCTCTGGTTGTTGGTCACCAGTTTGTGCGGCTTGTGTTACTCTCCTCAGTTTACACAATGATCTAGCCACAGTCAGGACTGAGTTTTATTCATTAAAAAAACATCCAGGAAGTCTTGCTAGATATTTGTCCTTAAGTGGTGCAGATAACCATGGAAAAAAAAAACTAAGGCACTCCATCTTCAGCAAAATAATTCAGTGAATTTATTGTTTGAGCATAGTCAATCAAGTATTTTTCCATGGTCGTCTGCACCACTTAAGGACAAATATCTAGCAAGACTTCCTGGATTTTGTTTTTTGTACTTTTACCTGCTCCACTAAAGAGCACCTGTCATATGGGCCGTCAGAGGCATGCAGTGCATCCTTCTCCTCTTGTGAACTGTTCAGTTTTATTCCTTATCAGACATGTGTTTTAAAACAGAGAGTGTAGGTTTTACAAGAGAAAACCCCACCTCCAGTAAACACCGGTGCACAGCAGAAAGAGACAAACCCGACCTGAGCTGCACGGCCGCCTGCAGCTCAAAAACCTCCATAAAAATACACATATACCTGGACACGCTGCCAGTCACAGAGAACACACAGAGTGAAAGTAAAACAGAACAGATGTTTAATTGAAAGGTATGCAGTGTTTGTAATAGCAAATGATAGCATCACAGTCTGTGTTTAAAAATGGTGCTCATCACATCAGCTGTGAAAAGTATCATGCCAGCCTGTTACTGCAACAACTGGGAACAAGATTAGTTTGATTTAAGTCTTACTACTGCAGATATTGGCCTTTATTGATTTTTATTATTTATTGACATTGACGGTCATATTAGTTTTTGAACTTTCTTATTTTGTCCAAATTGTCTGTGATTTCAGTCACTGTGTTTTGCACCATGTCACCTGCCACCTGTCACAGACAGCTGCCCGAGAACCACAACAACATCTGGACTGAGCAAGACTGCACACAGAACCCTGATCTGTGGCTGAGGGATGTGGAAAAGTTTTGCCTTTCAGATAAGTGAATAGTTCTGCATTTTCACTAATAAAGTGTGTGTTCACAATCACATGGATCACTTTGGACATATCAAATATGTGTTTTATCCTTTATCTATTAGAGAAAATATGTTAAAAGTGTTTTATAATTTGCCATTTGTGCTACATGAAAATCAACTGCAGAACTGGAGTCATTTCACAACCACATCTTGATGTACACTTCCAAGAGGTTCTCCTTCAGCCCACCTGTGCATGAGACCTGGATTATATCTATCATGTCCACAGACCAGCTGTGAAAAACAGGGATGGCATTTTGCTGTAAGTTAAATCCAATTACTAGGGATGTAACAATACCAAAAACCCACAGTACAATAATACCACGATAAACGTCCATGATACGATATTTATAATGATATTTGAGAAAAAAAGAAATATGATGACTTGAAAAAACGTCCTTGACTATTTTTCCTTTTAACTTAAAGTGCTTCTGCTTTCCTTCTTTAATAAAATAAAATAAAAGTAGTCAGCCATGACCTAAGCATGTGCAAAAAATTGTCTGAATTGTCTTTGGCAATGATTGCACCATGTACAATTGCAAAACAAAAACAATGCAGCAGTCAGTAGCAGTTCTTTTATAAAATAAAATAATAAAATGAAATATTATTGCAGCAGCTGGGTCCTGTAAACAAAACACTCAAGTCACAAGTCACACTCACAGTGGAACATCAGTGTTTTTCAGTACCCCCTATGCTACTATCTACCTCCCTACCTAGAAGACTAGGCAGGCATTTATTTTAAAGTGCCAAAAACATGGAGTCAAGTCTGACAGTCAGTCACAAACTGGAACAGGAACATCTAGTTCAGTTCCTACTCAGAAAGTAGGCATTTTCTTAGTGCAACTGCATCTCACAAATCAAATAACAAACAAGAAATAAAATAATCAGATCTTGCAATACAATAAATCAACCTTCACTTTAGCTATTCAAGTAACTCAAACAGACAAACAAAAAACAAGTTAACTCAAACTCACTCACTCATCATCATCAGATAGATGTTTACAGTGTCCCCTGCTCTAGGAAAAACTTGCTTGCTCAGTACTGAGGGTGCTGGGACAGAGTGATATGTTTTGGCCATGGCTGACAGCAGTGGGTAAAACCGTGCATTGTCTCTCCACCACTTGAGAGGACAGAGAGTAAAATCGAGGTCTCTTTGCGGTACAAGTCAATTTCAGCCTCAATCCCAATGTTGGGGTGGTGCACTGTCCCAGTCCTTCAGGGAAAGAATCCTCAAGGAGATCTTCAAGTGCTGTCTTTTTGGAAGGAGGAGATTGTTCCTCCTCAGCTCCATGTGCTGTGTGTGGCAGGCCATCACTAGTCTCAGTCTGTCCTGCTGCATGTGTGGGGCTGCCCGGCGTTGCTCCTTCCCCTTCTGTTTCACTAGGGTTCTGTAGAAGCAAGCAGAGGTAGATAAAACTTCCTAAATGCCTCATCTTGTTTCTTTTCATAAAAGCAACAGAGCATCAGAGGCAAGCCCTGCACACAGGCACACTCTCTCTCCCTCTCATACACACAAGTTACCTGAACACACACACACAAAGAATATTTAAATATTTAAATAAATACCTGGTAATGCATCTGTGTTGCTTTCGACTTCGACTGCTGAAAACTTCCTCCCTCTGTCGTCTAGCTGGTGCAAGCTCCAGAAAATGGGGTCCAACGCTTTCTAGTAGAAACTAGTTTTACTTCCCTTGATATCAGTCTGTCAAGTCCTTCAGTATGGCTCTCTTCATTTGGGCGATGGTGGTGTAGTCTTCATCACACTGTGCCATGCTCTATTCGATCATGTGCTTGAGGGGCACAATGACAGACTGTAGGTCGAGACTCATCACGCAGCCCTGTGGTTGCTTTTTTTCAGCGGAAAGAGAAGCCTTACTATGTCCTCAGAGTCTGTGATGTCAGCTGGGTCCAGAGTATCTATGTCACATAAGTTATGCCTGACTTCATCACTCAGTAGCACTGCTTGCTGTTGCTCCAGGTAGCGCTCAATCATATCGACCACATCCATGATCAGTTTATGTACTAGCAGGTTCATTCTGTTTGGAGGCCAGCACAGCTGTGGTAGTTGAACTGCGGTGAAAAAACACTGCTACACGCCTCAAGTAGATGGCTGATGCGGCATACGTTCAAACCCGCTTGTGATGCAAGGTTTAAAGTGTGTGCAAAACACTTTGTATGGGGACAGTCCGGCCTCTCTCACTGCTACGTCCGTATGCTGTACATTGTCTATAATGACAGCCATGCCACACACCTAAATAAACCAGTAGGGCTCCTACACCAAACCAAAGGAGCTGCACTTTAATAACCAGATTCACTTTTCCCAGACACATCTGAATAGAAAGATTTCCTTCATGCAGAAAACATGAAACTGAGATTCTGTTTCTTGTTTGCCTAAACTGCAAAGTATTTTTAACAATATTTCTGTAAAAAATAATAATTTGAAAATATAGGTAAACCTGTCATGCATGTTTGTGTAATCAGACTGATAATTCCTAAACTGTTTTGTTGTTGCAGGTACTACAGTTATCTCCAGCAATCGTCCAGAACAGCAGCCTTTCAATCAACCTGGCAAACCACTTTAACAGTATATGTTATTTTAAAGTTTGACATTTTATTTATTATGGTTGTGGTTGGTAATTCTTTCAAGAAGAGCGCTGACACATTTAGATGTAATTATCTCTATAATAAGTGTAATAAAATATAAAGTTTTGTAGCACATTGTCTGTCATGCTTTTGGATTTATAGGTATTTAACTGTGGTAATGTTATGACACATAGTTGCAAGTTTTAAGCAGTACAATGTGATACAAAGCAATTCAATGTGAAACAGTTTTTAAAGCTTCATGACTCTGGCTGACCCTGTGAGAGCTCATGATTAAGCTCTGAGTTATTTGAGTGCTGTAATAATGTTGTATCACACTGCGGTGCCTTTTTCAATGATTTCAGAAAAAACAAGGTACAATATGTGTTGTTTTTAGCCAAAACAATTATCATGAAACATTATATAACTGTTTTAAACAAATTAGGACATCACAAAGAGAGGTGCAATCTGTTATTACAGTGTAGTGCAAAACAAAGTGAAGACGATTGAGTCAAAATTACATACAAAAGTATGAAAAAATGAATACAAAGACAAATGTTCACAATGCTGTTTCCATTATGAAACTGCATAACTGTATGGTCATTTTGGAGGCTGTAGTTTGTGGTACTGCTGAACTATATTTCATTATAAAGAGCAGTGTTTTCTGTTATTTAGCCTAACCTCATCGACATAATGAGATGGACACAAGATTAGAAATTCCTGTCAGTATAGTACAATACATTTCAACAGTAGTAAAATCTGGAGCCTCCAAAATGATCATAGATTTGAAACAACACTGAAAAGGTTTAAACAAAAACTTAACATTATCACCTTCATAAATGGAGGATTTGTTCACAGGACTGTTGTATTAGACTGCATTAGTTTTAGCTAGGTGACCTTATACACTGGAAGCAGAGTGTTTAACTTTATTAACTGTTAGATTTACCTGTTCAGAATGAAGCCTTTCGCCTTGCAAATACTGCAAGTGGCCCAGGCACTTGGGGATCTGGGCCAGCTCCATGGCTTGTCCCTCAGACATGGCTCGTGTCCTAGCAGCACCACAAACCCTGGTAGGTAGTGAGGGCAATGAATTCCTCATCTGAAGTCATTGACGGCAAACTTTTCTTGTGTAAACTCTAACTGATGAATGAGTAGTTGAATGGTTGATTACACTGCCATGCTGAATTAAACATATACTAGCCATTTAGTGAATATACTGGACAATGAGATGAAATGTAGCAATTTATATTAGCCTATCTTACTAGCAAGATAGATTGCATTGCCACACTGTAATGATAAACTAACTAGTTTATTCAAAATGTAAGCTCCACTACAATTTATCATTTCATATTGTGACAACTGTTTGTAAAATGTGTGCAGTTCTTACCTGTGAGTATGATGTTTTGTATTAAGGCTGTAAAACCCAACAGAAGAGCTCTGTTACTTCCAGTCCCCAGAGAGAAATCAACACAGTGGCTGTGCGCACGGACCAGAGCTGCTTCCATAGGAGTCTCATGCCACAGCTAGCTTAATTTCCAGATGTTTCCTCTCTCTGCTTCAATCGATGGACACATATCTGAGATTCAGACTTAAGATGAAGTCTGTGTGCCACCTTGAATTGACTCAGGTCATGCCTGGCACATATTGATGAGGAGTGTATTCTTGAGAATATATCTGACCACTCAACAACTGTAAATTGCACATTCAGATCTGTCTGCCATGCCTCTCACAATGCATCAAGAAATGCTGTCTCTGCATAGATGAAAGTTTCATATACATAAAAGATATTGTGCCTTTCAGCGATGGAGCTGCTGGGAATAGAATAGAATACTAGGGGCTGCAGGTAATGATCCCATGTGGTTACAGGCCCAATCCCAAATCTGTAAATATCTTAAAAAAAAAAAAAAAAGATGCTCTTGGTATATCAAATTTAGCTCTGAGCTGATCAAATGAGGCAAAAACATCTGCTATGTACAGATCCTTAAATGAGACAACACTCTTCTCATGCCAAACGAAGAAGGAGTGATGATTTGCCACAACTGGGGCACAGAGCGAGCCAGCCTGCCAGCCAAAGTGATTCTGCACCTGAGCCCATATTCTTAGAGACTGATGGACTAAGGGGCGGCGGAAGTGTGGAGCGGTGCAATAGGCATTGCAGAATACAACAAAGCTGGGAGGGATGTTTGCAGGCAGGCATCAGCCTCCATCAGGACCAAAGCAGGAGCCCCATTGTTGGCCTAGGTTTGAAGCCAGTATGCCAAAGCTCTCAGGTTACTTGCCCAATAACATAAATGCAAAAGTGGTAAAGCCATATTACCCACTGGTCTAGGTCTTTGTAAAAATTTCTTACGGATACGAGATGGATTCTTATTCCAAATAAAATCAGAGATAATCTTATTGAGATGTGAAGAAAAAGATTTGTTAATAAAGATTGGTATAGTTTGGAACAGGTATACAAATTTGGGCAAAGTATTGAATTTAATTAGATTAATTCTGCCTGCTAAAGAGAGGAATCATAGACCATTTGTTGATTTTGGTCACCTTAACAGAATGGGAATTAAAGGAGTCAAGTAGTAGGAGACTGTGCAGCAGAGTTTACAGGACAAAGTTCACTCTTTGAAACAATAATCTTACACTCAGAAAGTTTGCTAAAGTGATCAAGTGCAGTCATAATGTGGGTCGAAGTATTCTGGGGATCAGTTATATATAACAATAAATCATCAGCATATAATGATATTTTATGTTCCCTTCCCCCCCTTCATATGCCACAAAACACAGGTGAGGAATGCAGTGAGATTGCGAGAGGCTCGATAGCTATCGCATACGATTTGTTGTGGAAAATACTGGGAATCAATATTATTGGTGCACACTGAAGATGTTGGGGACTTGTATTGCATTTTTACCCATGAAATGAATTTTGGACCAAATCCAAATCTCACTAGACTCTGAAAGAGGTAGCTCCATTCAACTCTATCAAATGCTCAGATAGTGGTTGATTGGGATCTGAGGAATGCATGATATTTAAAAGCTGGAAAATATTTTGAAAAGAGAGATGTTTTTTAAAAAACCAGTTTGGTCTGAAGAAATAATAGAAGGTAGGGTGGACTCTAGGTGATGAGCCAAGACCTTAGCCAGTAATTTACAATCCACATTAAGGAGTGATATAGGAAGAAATGACCCACAACTAAGGGGATCATTATCCTTTTTCAGTAGAACAGAAATAGAAGCCTGATAGAAAGGATTCCTCAAAAATTTTGCATATTGTAAAGAGCTGCTCTGGTTTCCTCCATAGACAGAGGTTCCTCCAATTGCTCCATGAATGATTCACTTAACTTGAGGTAAATTTATGCTCTGAAAAAATGAATTGAATTTAGAAGGGTCATGGACCACCTCAGTAGTATAGAGAGAGGAATAAAATATTTTAAACTCATCCTTAATCTCCTGCTCAACATTAGAAATCTGACCATTGTGTTTATGGACACTTGTGATCAGAGTAGAGGCCGTGAACTGTCTAATCTGTTGGGCGAGAATCTTGTCCGCCTTATTTGAATATTTATACAGGCTAGAGCAAAACTGAAGTAGTAGCTGTTTTGTATGGTGGGTGGTCATCAAGTCAAACTCTGTCTGCAGAGTTGACCTCTCCTTGAAAAGTTCAGGAGTGGGAGCAGTTGAGTAATTATAGTCCAATTGTTGAATTTGGTCAGAGAGATCTTTATGATGTCATTTCATTTTTATTTGATAAATGACCAATATGATGAAGTGGTTATTAAAATAACATTACATTTTTTTGTTGATTGACTAATCAGTTAATGGACTAATTGTTTCTGCACTACTCAACAATGATAATCAGTACATACATTGTTACAAAGCAGGAACTTTGGACATTGCCTACTTCTTGTTTGCGAGACATGGACCCGGCTGAGTTAGCTTTATCAGAAAAAAAAGATGTCTTTGTCTGTCAAATAGACACACTTCAGTCAACATGATACAGGACAAAATGAAGCTAAATGGAAATACAGTGGAAAAATAGCAGAGTAGTGCAGCTCCTTTGGGAGCGTTCAGTGTGGAGGAGTCAGGTTAGCAGCACTGCAGTGAATGTAACAGTCTATATTCAGTATGAGGTACAGTTTGTCAGAAAATAAATGCCTCAGCTCTTCAACAACCAAGCCAAGTTCCCTGTATTGTTTTGCAGCAGCTGAATATGCTGATGGAGTTAACCCTGAAGTTAGCTACAACTTAGCCCTGGATCTGTAATTACATCACTCTACACTCATTGCAAGATACATAAAACAGAGACATATTTTAATCGGAATTTTCAATTTTTTTCACTATTTTTCAATAAATATTATTCAATGATAATCAATGATTTTCTGTTTATATGTCAGTGCAAATAATTCAGCTCCGCTGTTAGGGCAGAGAACATGTACACAGGTGTGTTTAATATAAGAAAATTGTTTATGTGTAAATGTGACAATTAATCATGATACTGATTTTAGATGATATAGAGCCATACTCTATGATCACCTAATCTAACACAGTGATCATCTCAAAAGACAAAAAATATCATGTAGTCTGATCCTGTCATGCATGTAGGAAGTGGAGGAAGCGGAGTATGGTCAATGCATTCTTTACCCGACCATTTTCATGGCTTGGTACTACCAGGCTTTTGTGGGTTACGACCAGTCCTTCAGTTACAAGCATCAAGTTTGTGTCAAGCTCCCCACTCCAGTCTAAATTGCTGCTCCTTATTTAGGTTTAGTGGCACAGGAGAGAATAAGGCTTTCAAGAGCTCAAGAGAAGTGACCATTATCCAGTCCTATTTACTTCTGAGTTCAGGGCACAACCACATTCACACAATCATGTATCAGCTTTTCTCCATCTGGGGCCCAAACAAAGGAACTGCTGCAGTTCTTCATCAAAATGAGTACGAATTCCATTTCCCCTAGGGAAAATAACACAATGAAGAGTCAGGAGGGTTAATGATACTTGTGAATAACTCCCCATGTGGGCCATTTGGGGTTGAGTTTTCAGAGAGAGAGAGAGCAAGAAAGAAAGAGACGGAGAAAAAGAGAGAGAAAGGAGCATGCTTAGTGACAGTGATCCATTTTGAATATAATCAGGCGCTGCTGCTTTAGCTATTAAAAACAAATTAAGCAAAAGCACAATTAGAGGGCATTGTCATGCAAATGCTATGAGATGTATTGTTCTCTGCCAGAACACATGTTAAATCTAATTAAAGTGAACTCTGGGCTGTCTACTCTGTTGTTTTTGGAAGAGAAGAAGAGCAACACAGCGGATGCACTAGAGATCTAAATGTGTAGATGGACAAACTAAATAATAGCCTCTTGACACTGTTTTTCTTTACACTTTCAGAAAATATAGTTAATTATTCAGATAAGACAAATCATCATGAAAAAGGCAGATTATGAGGGCCATAGTCCACAAATGGTTTGTGTTTTGCCCTCTGAGGTAGTAAATACACTGATGTCAGTCTTGGCTTATGGGGAACAATTTATCCAAACGATACTAGATTCGGGCAATTGAAAAAGTAATAAGAGAAAAAAAGCTGAAACTTAGAACTGCAAATGCTTACAACTGCAAACTTACAACTGCAAATCCCTCCAAGCTTAAGATCTCCTCCAGACATGTTTTAAGACATAGAAAAATAATGGTTTGAATGGTTTGCTTTGAATAATAAGTACTGTCTGATATGTTTTTTCCACCAAAAAGTTAAAGTGAACATATGCTTTTTCTGGTTTTCTGTTAATTCATATGCTCTTATGATGTCAGATATCTATGATAAAGGTATACTATGCAGGATTTATCAGTTGGTGTTTGTAAACACAGCATTCAAAGTTGACCCCTCCTCATGGGTGCCTGGTTATAGTTAAAAGTGGGGGGTGCAAGATTAGTGACAGGCAAGGGAAATATGGCAGGAAATTTTTCATTTAATTAACTCATGAAAGTGCCATTTCCTGCAATATAGAGCCTTCAATCATGACCAATAAAGCTGCTCTTTCAAAATAAAGCTCAGTTTATATAGCACTGTATTTTAAAATATTAGTCTCTTTCTGTGCTCCCAGAGTCTGCTCTGTTACTTCATTCTACATTAAGGAGAGCAACACACTTATGAATACACTGAACTGGTTTGAACAAATGAACTTAGGCCACTCATGGAAAGAATGGGCGGGAGACAGAGAGAGAGAGAATGTGTGAGAGTGAGTAAGAGAGAGAGAGAGAGAGAGAGAGAGAGAGAGAATGATCCAAGTCTGTTAACTCGCTGGGCAGTTTAAAAAAAATTCAACAAACTTTGACATTTTATTTTTAGTCTGCACCAACAGAGTCAGAGTGACTGTCTGACATCGGTCTTGACTGCGGCACAATGATTGAAAACCAACCACATATATATTCAGAACGCTTATGTAGTTCTTCCTGCTGTAACAGACTAGGTAAGGATGGGATGCTACAAATGTAATTTTTAATTCATATACTACATATGAAATGGCCAGATATGACTATTTTTGATCTAAACTAGCTCAAATATTTTAAAATAGCAAAGATGTATGATCAAAAAACGGGGATGCAAAAGCACATGTTCGCTCCCCCCAAAATAGTAGAGGTGCAGCTGCTCCACTTGCTCCATTGCTCAGGTGCCTATGCCTGTTGTCTCTGGCTCCACCAGAATGACCAGAGAGTTAGATATATATGTATATATATATATATATATATATATATATATATAGAGAGAGAGAGAGAGAGAGAGGTGGTCAAGTGAGCTAGAGAGTGAATGAAGAGAGCGAGCAGCAGATAAATTAAACATTATTTTCTGATTGTTTCATGGCGGTTACATTCTAAAGCACAAATAAACACGCCCACACCCCTGCACACCTCCACACAACCCTCCATCAAGGTACTGCATTGCCAAATTTTGTGTGTGCACAGCATGGATGTATAAAGAGAACTGAATACAGCGTCAGAGGTGGGGCCCCATTCATTCCTATGAAAGTTCCTCAGTGGTGCATGAAGCCAAAAAAGCCACTTCCTGAAAACATACTGCGCACACTCTATGGGCCCAATACACCCATGGAACATGCTCACTACAGAATGTAACCTGGTCCTGACCTCACAACCTGCGCTCTGTTATTGGCTGGGATTACACACCCAGTGCCGAAAGGTTGACGCCTAGAAGCGTCCAGCAAAATAAGAAAATACAGGCAGAGGGCAGGATCTCTGGAGAGAACACTTCTAGTGGGTCATAAGTGATGATTGAGAGGGATTACTTTTGTATGAGTCTATATATTGTTTTGTTTTGTTTTAGGAAAATCCTGCATAGTATGCCTTTAAGCATGGTCAAAGTTTCAGAATTTGAGGTGAATTTAGGTAGACATTTTCCCTGCAAGTCAAAAGCCAGGACTCCAGACTCTTCCCAATGCTTCTTTTGCAACGTTGTTTTCTATCTTGCAGACAAGCTTAGCTTGTCCTACATGCCCCTTAACGGCCATCTGTTCCATAGTCTCGGTTGCTAAGGTTGTTGCTAAGGTTTTTCCATGTGTTGTTTGCGTTGTCCACTCTCATATTTCAGATCAGATTCTGGATCAAACATGTACAGATGTATTTGAGAAGATATAATTAGAGTAAAGAACAAGAAAAATAACTTAAATCCTACTACTATAGTTTGTTTCATGGTTAGTTGAAATGGCTGGTAAAAGTCTGCTGAGGGGCAGTTTCCAAGAGCTGGCCAATCAGAACAGAGTGGGCTCATCGGGCTCATCCTGTTTCAGACAGAGGCTAAACTGAGGGACTGTGTAATGGGTCACTATAAGATAAATAAAGAGTTTTTAACTGTAAATCATGCAAAGATATTCCAGTAGAGCCCCAAAATATAAGTACAGACCTGGAAATATACGTGATATGTCCCCTTTAAATTACTTTAGAAATTATTACAATTACATCTACTTCTTCTGCCTCATTGAAAAATACAGAATATATGAAAATACAAATATTTTTCATTCCAAAAGTTTAACAGCTGGACACAAGATGTTTCCTGCTTCACGAAAAGTCCATTCTCAGTGTATGTGCACTGGAGGCTTCAAGTTTCCACATCACAGTTGTGCAAGTTGCATACTGGACCACGACTGGCTTCCAAACTAGTTGTGATGTCACAAATCATGCTCATATGTACATGCCTTAAACTCAGATTTAACTCTTCTCCTACACACTCTGCACATACATCATTCTGCACAGTGAAGCTCAAAGATCCAAGTGAATTAACAATAAACAACACACATTTTGAGTGGAGGGGGACTTAAATGTGAGGCTTCAAATAGTCAACAATGCCCCTTCACTCTTCCAGACAACAAAAAAATGTTTCAGTGACATCACTGCTGCAGCTACCCTGAGGTCAGGACCTGAGTAAGTTCTACTAGTGTACAGCACATAAATATATAGAATGACAGTACTTTCCCCAGCTGTTATTTCAGGTTGTATTAATTAATAGTCATAGTAACCAATGTAAACATATCAATGTACAAAACATGAGGTGGAACGAAACTGACCAGTATCCGCTGGAGTGTAGAGTGGCCATTGTCATTACACAGATAAAAACAGCATTCACTTTTAAGTCGATCTGAAATGTGACGTTGGTTGATATTTTGAGACTGAACAAGGTTTGTTTGATTGTTGTTTTTTGAAGGCTGCCTCTGGCTGCCAGTCAGTCAACTATGATTGTAGCATTTGTTTGTTATTTGCTTATTAGTCATTCAAATAAGACAAAAAATACAAATAAACAATGGGAGATTCAAGCATGAATGCAATTTCAATTTTATTGTACTCTGCCTATTAGATTATGAGATAAATTATGGTGTGTAAATTTGAAAATTTGACATTGTGTCTGTGCAAGAGAAAAGCTCATGAAGTGTCCAAAATGGAAATAGTGAAATCTTTTGGGAGCATGAATGTGCTCAGTATTGATGAAAATATGACACTACTTTTATATATTTGATGATTTTGGAACATAAAAAGGTCAGTTCTGTATTGCCAATTGAAATTACAAATATTGATTGAAAGCACCAGGGTTTAAGCAAGTTAGTGGAGATTTTGTAGAAATAGGTTGCCAAAGACCCTTGATGAGATTTATTCATTCTTGAAATGTAAGCTTGGGTTGTCAGTTGATGAGCTTGTCTGATCTTCCTGAGGGGAAGGCAACATTGAAGGTAAGCAGGCCCCTGACTCATATCATACTGATTCAACACAGGCGTGCCGGATTAATTTCAGAAGTGCAGAGGCCAAAAAGTGTGTGTGTGTGTGTGTTAAGGCCTTTTCATACTTCCTGCGTTCCATGTCCATGAACAGCAGTGGACTTGCATGCAGACGTGCACACATTTCCATTCATTCTTCTCAGGGGTCTGCGGACACAGACGCGTTCCACATGTGCGCACTAGTAAACAGGGTTGCAGTGTGATAACTTTCCAGAGTTGTGAGTATTACAAACCGCTGTGCAGTGTTTTTCTCATCAGCCTTTAAATGCGATAATCTGTTACTCCAGCCGGACTTGCTGGATCGTATTTCATTGTCTCACCAGCACTTTAAACAACACGCCCACACTAACACAGCCTCTTGTATTGTTTTACACAGTGTGTGTGTGTGTGTGTGTGTGTGTGTGTGTGTGTGTTTTACGCTATGTGTAACAGCTAAACTCTTTACACACAGTCAGTGGTATAGATGGGTAGCAGATCACAGAACATAAATTACTGTCAGATCCTGACCAATCTGGTGTTAATGAAGTTACTGCTGCTGTGCCACATGCGTAAATGCACACATCACTCTAAATTTAAAGACACTTATCATGTCATTTATTGTTTCAGCTGCTGTGTGATGCTACAGGTATTTAATAATCTCAAAGGAAAGTGTCTGACACATAGCCAGCTGTGGACAGCAGAACATCAAGAGTGATGTTTCACATTCAGTGACACCTGACATATTATTGTAAGATTCAGACAATCTAACACGTTTCAGACCTACAGAGTCATATTAATAGCTATAGCCTATTCTGATGGACATTTCAATATATTATGTTATAGATGCGAAATACTAAAGAAGTAAAAGAAGCAAAATACATGAAAGTTGGTTTGTGATTGTGGAGAGCTCTGTGTGTTCCCATTTCTGCTAATTAAAGCCACATTATGGTTTTCATTATGGACCAATCTCTGTGCTGAAATGTGGAGAAAGGTCTGAAACACTGGAAACCACTCCGCTCACTGTAAACAATAACTTTACTGCCTGTAATACATCCATGGCCTGTATGCGTCTTGTTATTTGCAGCACCATATTACTCCATATTACTACTTACTACTTTTACCAGGATTAAAACTGGTAAAAACACTCAATAAAGCAGTTTCACATAAAAAAAAATAAAAAAAATCAGTGTTTCTCTGCAAGCTGAGCTGCTGCTAATGTTTGCTTAGCTTGTTTCTCTGGCAACTTAAGATCCACACATTCAACAGGTTTTTACCAGCAGCAAACAAACATGGGGATTAAAACAGGTAAAAAGACTCAATAAAGCAGCTTCAATTAAAAAAATCAGTATTTCTCCGACGCTGTTTGGTGGACAGAGGACATCCGAGAGGGGCTCTATGTGAGCCAAGCTGCTGCTAACGTTTGCTCAGCTTGTTTCTCTGGTAACCTAAGATCCAGTGATTCAATATTGGACATGGCAAGTTTGTCCTCGTCCCCATCGTCTTCTCATGAGAACATTTCTACCTGCCATCAGCCTTGGTCTGACCCATTTGAGATTCCTAGATTTTCATATGATGTAGCCTTGCTGCCTAAAAGGTATAATGAAGCCAAACAGGAGAATGGAAACTCGCTTAAAATAAGGAAAGACACTAAATCTGAGATACTTGACAAATTGGCAGAAGAATTGTGCACATACACTGCCTACCCATCAAGAGAAGAATATGACTTTGTTGCACAAAATCTCATCAACAAACATCCTTGCCTGAGGGAGACTGGGTCTGCCAAGGGTTGGTACTGCTGGAAATTCAGCTTAAAATCCAAATTGGAAACTACAGGAACATGCTCCTTGAGGCTGGTGGCTCTGAACTCCAAGTTAATCGCTGCTCCTCACGACCAAAACAGAAGCTCAAGAAAGCTACAAAAGCCAAAGTCAATTTTCTTCCCGACTTCCCTGAAGGAAGAACCCAAAATGTTCTGGAAGAAGAGAGGTTAGCCATTATTGGAGAGATGAAGAAAAAGAAAGCTGAAATGAAAGCAACAAAATGATAGTCAGCCCCTTCTCCTTGCAACAAAAGAAAATTGTGGAACAAGAGCCACCTGTGGCAGAGGTGAAGACAAAGTGGCCAGCTTTGTTCTTGCTTTTAATTTGACATGCTTACATTATTAATTTCCAGTTGGCATTGTGGGTGTATGTGATGTGCTATTGTAGCTTTGTATTTTGTATGTGTCCTATGTGTTTTTTGCTTTATACTGTTTGTTATTGTGCTGCTATATGTTTCAATTGTGACACACTGAAGGGGCTGCAGATGAAAACTAGCTATAAGCTAACTCTAGTACAGTACATGAAATGGTAACATTTATGTTTAACACTATACATAGTCCCAATAAATAAATAAGATCAGGTAATGGTCTCAGGTCAGGGGTGTAGACTAGATACCTTTAAGCGAAAATTGCAGCTCTGATGCTGAATTTGGGTCAGGGGTTAGTTTGCATGACTTATATGGGGTTTATGGGTTATTGATCAAATTAACAGGGATAATATCAGTCTTTACAGTAACAACAGCTCTTCAATGCTCAGCTCCGACAGTGTCAGTGAAACTTTCAAAACAGGTGTTATTTGGATAATTGACCACATATTGGGAATGTACATGGTTACTTTCTTGCCTGAAAAAATATTAAAACTTAATAAAGTGACATATTAACAGTCCTTCAGTGAAAATTTCAACAGTATTCAGCTTGGCTCTGCCATTACTGGGCAGCACTGCTTCTTCCTCTTATATTGGACTGAGGGCAGACTAGATGATGCAGTGACTCATTATCGCCCCTGTGGTACAAAGTGGTATTACAAGACAGTATGGGCCGAAGCTAGCTGGTTGGCATGCTAACATCATTAGATATCTCTGCAGCACAATACATACAGGTCTTTGACATAATGTCAAAACTGTTATTTCTTTACATTCTGTTGATAATTTTATTTAGTTTGGGAGTGTTTTACATTAAAATTCTGGCCAGTTCTTAACATTATACCTTTAAATAATGTAAACAACAAATTTTCATTCCCAGTCAATAGCAACAAAACTGTTTAGCCATCTGCTGTTGTGAAGGAGAACTACAGTGTGGCCGGGAGATGAGCCAGACAAAACGCCATTATTTCCTATAACTGTGAGGCAGCTCACTTATCTGCATGGATCGAGCTGAAAAAAGTTTGTGTTTTCTTTTTATTTCCTATAGAGTGAAGCTGAATTCACTTGAATCACCTCAGCTGACCTGAGAGGGTCCTTTTTTTCTGGGCTGGACCAACATTTGCCTCGATTACTGCAGCTCTACAGGGCCAGGATTGGCAGCTTTCCAGAGCTGAAAAATCTCCTAAACATGCTTGATGATGATGTAAGTATTTTAGCTTAGGGATGCACCAAAGTATCGATGATACATTTTGGAAGATACTCACTCAAGTTTAATAACAGTGATGTCTAATTTGACGGATGCCACAACTTATATTATTACACTTGAAATCCCAGCATGTGAGATGTCATATGCTTTGCTTTACTCTTTGGGAAGGCTACAGAGACCGAGGACAGCAAGGCAAGGGAAATGAATGTCAGCATCCTTCTGATAAAAGAAGTAGAGGATCTTCTTGACGTCTCGGTGGTGCTGAAGCATCAGATCAATCTGTATGGCATCAAGGACCACTCACATGCGGTAGCTATGCTAATGGGTTTGCTATATGCACTGAAGATTGACTAACCAAAGGAGCTGCAGTATACCTTCAAAGTCATTCAGAAGGTTCTCATGAATATCGGTAGTGAGCACTGCTTTGCACAGCCATCCTCACAAGAAAAACGACAGCATATGTCTAAAATTCTGGCCAGCAAAAACAACCTATAGTTACGTTTATGCCATCTACTGGCCGTAGTAATTATGACCCAGGGAAGCGACGCAGATGACGTCAATGTAAGGTGAATTAATAAGGTGACTTGATGAGATGATTTTTGCCTTGTGAGGAGGAAGAGTGTTGGGTGGATGACTAGATAATGGAATTTGCTGCAGGAGACCACTGTTTGCCTTCCACGTCCAACTGTGAGTGTCATGCGTCAAACCATGAGTGTCATTTTTTTAAAAACTGTGATGTCATGGTGTTTACTGTTAAGGAAGTATAAAACACGTTTCAAGTGATCATTTTAACCCAAACCATCATCTCTCCCTAACCCTACCGAAGTGTTTTTTTGTATCTAAACCTAACCAGACCTTAACCACACCTTTGTCTTTCTATAAAATATAATTATTTTTTAATAGTGATTTGTAATCCTTTTGGAAAGCCAGAGTGTATTACTACAGGTGCACGATGGCGTAAAAATAACTATAGGTTGTTTTTGCCTGCCTGAATTTCAGACCTACACTGTCATTTTTTATGAGGATGTGTTGCTCTGCAAGGGTTCACTGACTGAGGAATAGACTTCTTTATAAAACTGTGTAGGCACTAGGGATGTGCAGAGAGCCCAGTATTTGTATTTATATCTATATTTGTTGAGGCAGCAAAATTATTTATTTTTGTATTCCAATAAAAGTGGAAATAGGTGTAAAAAAATGCAGTTTTTATTTTTTATTACGCTTTTAATTTTAGGATATTAAAGTGTTAGTAAGTGTTAATAAGTGTTTATGAATAAGCTATCTTACGAAGGAGGTCCCCAAACCTCTGCAGATGATCAGATGTGCCACCGCATTCTGGTCTTCATCCAGAACAAAACAGTACATCACCCCGCTGTTCATATCCCTCCACTGGCCCGCATCAAATTCAAAACCTTGATGCTCGCTCACAAAACAGCAACTAAAACCTGCCTGAACATCCTCCTGCTCAATGTACTCTGCCACTGAAAGTCCGCTGGTACTACCACTGCAAAAGGGGCTTAAGTCGCTAGCTAGACTTTTCTCCTCTGTATTTCCCAAGAAACACAACCCGACGTCACTGCAGCTGAAGGCTGCGGTGGCCAATCACAGCCAGAGATCAGACTGATCAGAGCTGTAAACCCTGCCATGAGGGAGTATAAAGATGTTACTAGGACGAGGGGAGAACATTTCTCTTCATTTGATAGCGTTAAAAGTAAAGTTAGACTTTGCTGTCTGCTTCCCGACTCATTTTAAAAAAGACGAGAGAAAAAGAGAGAGAGAGAAAGAGAGAGAGAGCAGCTGTGGTCGAGAGAGCTAGAGAGTGAATGAAGAGAGGGAGCACTGGAAGCGAGAAAGCTGGTGAATCAGATCAATAAAACATTATTTTCTAATTGTTTCATAGCAGTTACGTTCTAGAGCACAAATGAAGACACCCACAACCCCACAACCCCACACATCTCCACTCGACCCTGTGGCTGAACGCTGCACCGCCTGATTTGGTCTGAATACGGCCTAAGAGGGAGGGCAACTGTTACTACATACCAGTAGGAATTCCATTTAACACAATGCTCTGTGGGATGACTCTGTCCAAATGGTCTGTGTAGTTGTTGCAAGCCTCTCTGGTGAGTTTGTTGGTCCAGAACATCTCTATTGCAGCAATTAGTTCCTCCATGTTTTGTGACTTGGCTTCACATCGGACAAAGTCTTTCAGGGCATGCCAGACAAGTTCAATGGGTTCAGATCAGGCAACCTACAGTAGTAAATGGAAAAGTCAAACATTGCCTTGACACAGAATAAAACAGATGCATCTAGCTGTAATTGAAATCATAAGTCACTTCCTCTGGTAGGGTTCAAACCAAGTTAAGTCCCTCCTGCTCAATGCAGGCTCTGACACTGGCTGCAGTGTATTTGGGATCATTGTCTACGGCCCTGTTTACACCTGGCATTAACATGCATCTTGGATGATCTGATCACAAGTGGACAGCTCTAAGTACATCAGTTTATACCAAGTATTAGAATGTGTCTTCACAGGTGTCTTGAGTGACCACTTATGATGTGATCTCACTTCCCTGCTCTATATGCAAATAAACATGTACATCATTTCCATTTGCAAAGACCAAATGCATTGTTGTTTTTAACTGATGCAATGTAGGCAGCAATGTATTAAACTGCGCCAAGTCTGCTGGAAAGAAGAACACACTTCCCATGCCTAGTCTGCTGGAAATTAAAAGAAGAAGAAATACAGACTGGGTCTATTCCTTGGTGTGTTCCAGGCAAAACAAATTGCCCAAGATGTTTGAAGCACTTGTAATATATTGAAATGTATTTTCGAAATTTTCTGACATCATGGACAAAGCCAGCATATGCTGGGATCAGACTACACAAACTCTGCCCAGTTTTGACACGATTTTGTTGTTGCCAACAAATTTCCAGCTCTGTGCCCGATTATGAATGTTGGGAATGACGAATGGGCGTGTAGTGTGACATAATCCAAGAACAGTGATGTGGTGTATTGGATGCCCCACCCCGACAAAAATTCTAGCATGTCAGAATTTTTTGTATTTTCCTGCCTAATTTGACATCTCCTATGATGTGTTCCTTAACGTTGACCAATAGGATGACAGAATACTCTCTGGCACACATATGTAAACACCAACACAAAGTCAAAGCTGTCCAGTGGTTGTCCAGCCGAGCTGAGCTGTATTTAGTATCTCAGACAGCAGGGAGAGCAGTGTCTCATCTCCGCCTCCTCTACAGGCTGATATCGATATAGGTAAGAATATCAAGGAAAGCCAATCAGAGGCACGCCATCCTAGAAAAAAAAATATTGTGTACCGGTCAGTTGATTGACTTTGTGCACACAGGATATGAGCGCGAAGTCCTCTATTTTGCTGAGGTCTGGGGTTGTTTGGACACCTGCGCAGAAAAAAAGACGTAACTCCGGATATTTCATCCTACCAATAAACCATGGACTGTAGATGGGGCCAAGGATTGGCACGGATGCTACTAAAACAGGACACACTGATAGATGGACTCTGCCTCTTTTCTAGTGGTATGTCACCATCTTGTTTTTTTGGTCAATATTTTTAAAGGGTTTGGGGTGGATTACTCGTGTGGATGCCTGAATACCCCAGTGGCACAACAAGGGAGGTGCGTCTGGGTTGTGAACTGAACTAATGAAAGAAAGAACAATATTCATGGCGGATCGCCACAGCTGATCAGGTTTTCCTGCCTGAATCAGCCTGTGGAGGAGATGGAGATGAGCTGCTACTCTTCCTGCTGTCTGAGACACTAAATGCGGCTCGGCCTGAAAGCCGCTGGACAGCTCTGACTTTCTTTGTCAGTGTTTATATACGTGCGCCAGAGAGCACTGGTAGATTTATGTGATGTTCTTGACATGTTAACACATTTGTTATCTCAAGTTCTCTTTGAAGGAAAGTCAGGCCATACTGTTCTCTTGGTGACATCCAAGAATGGGTCCACAATTGTTTTTTTCTTACTTCACAACACAAGACTGCCAGCAACACATATAGCACCTCTGTAGCCATGACTGACAATTTCTTGACCCTCCTTCCTGATGACCTATAAACTTACACAAGGTCATGAATGATGATTGGTTGGGGTCATACTTGTAGTGTTGCCAGTCTCCCGACCAAGACACGGCAAGAATTTATGGCACCATGATCTAATCTGACATGGTGACCATTGTGAAAGAAAAAAATATTGTGTAGTCTGATCCCAGTATTATGTAATTTGAGAACCAAATGGAGATGAGCTAAAGGAGGAACAAAAGGAGAGCCATGGCCTTTGCCTCCGCTGTGATATCCATGAGACCTGAGAGGACATTATGGATGCGTGCAAGAAGTCAAGACTGGTGGGACAATTGTTGGCACATTAGCATTCACACTGCTAAAATAATGTGGCCATATGCAGCCCAAACCAGCTCCAAAAGTGGTCCGAGTGATCGGATCTCAATGCATCACACCTATACTTACAGCTGTACATTTGTGACACATTTTAATGCCAGGTGTAAATAGGGCCTGAAAGAACAGAAACGAAAGGAGAAATTAATCATGTAGTTATGCTATGCTACATGTTGTAGGCATGTCAAGAGTTGTTGCATGGAGCCCATGTTTATAGAAAAACAGCCTACCGTGGGAGAAACAATGCGTTAGCATGAAGAAAGTCTCTTAAATATGGCCCAGTCAGTTTTTTGATTATTTCTTCCTCATGAAAGTGCTGATCCATACTTCCTGCAGGTGAAATAACATGTTGCAACATTATCTATCAATTTTTGAGAGTTTTGAGAAGAGAAGAAAAAAGAAGAAAAGCAAGAAGAGAAAGATGAAAGTAAGAAGGAAATAAGAAAGAGAGAAGAAAAGAGAAGAGGAAAGAAGGAAAAGAGAAGACAAGAGAGAAGGAAACAAAGAAGAAAGAAAGAAAAGCAAAAGCGAGGAAAAAGAAAGAAAAGAAAAAAACAACAACATTTCAACAGATTTATTAAGTATAAATATATACAGTTTACTGCACTCAACTCATCAAAAATCAACAATGTTCCTGTTGCTTGATGTGAAATTCCTCCCCAAACTTGAAGCTTCACTGGATGCTTGATGCATGATTTCTTGATGCCAGTGAAGCCTTTCTTCCTGTAGCACTGTAGTTCAAACTGCTCCAATGCCACTGTTGATTCATCCGTGAAGAACACATCAAACTTTTCACCAGCCAATTTCCATTCTTGTGCTTGCTTCAAACGCAGCTCCCTGCTCTTCACACGGGTCATTGGAGCTGTTCTATCAATGGAATATGAAAATCATATTATTAAGAAGGCTATATTATATACATATATTATATCCATTGAAGGAGTACAAGAGGTTTTGTGCGTATGTTTACTGTTATATTTTAATGATAAGATAAAGTCTATAAATGGGATAAGGGTGATGAAAATGAATCTGAACAAGTTTTAACACCCATGCAACACAGTCATAAAAATGACGTAACACTTTTTTTACACAATGTTGAGATTTAATTTTTTTTTTTAATGAAAACATGTTGAGTTACCAGGGTTCAAAGCTTCTTTTCCTGCTTTCTTTTTCAAAAGTAGCGTCTCATGTTCTATCCTTGAAACACATTGTAGTGCAAACACTGTTGTGTAACATTAATTACAAAACTATGTGACCATGTACAAGGTGAGATACATTAGAATTATTGCTGAAGAAACAGAATATAAAAGTCCTTTGTATGGGGGCTATTTGGTGTGTGGAAATCTCCATGTTCAACTCAGTGGGATAGAAAGGATTTATAAATTAATTTATAAATAACTTATTGAAATAGCTGTATGGGAATGTGATTTTTAGTAGACAGGGTTGCCTCCCCCCGATGCTCCAAATTAAATCTGCAGTGCGGAACTTTTACATATAAATGAAAGTCCGTTACATTCAAGCCCTTGCAAAATGAGTTCACACAATGCTGATTAAGCCGCTCACCACCAGATAAATCTCTGTATTTCACAGTACACTAGAGTTTTTAAATCTGGTGTTGGGTTTGACATTCCTGCGCTGGCCGGATGAATGCATACTGTGCACGCTCTATAGGCAGAGCATGTGCACTACAGACTTCTGCCGGCCAAGCTGGCTAACTTCCAGTTAGCCCTGTGCTAACTTGAATGAGGATAAAATAATTTAATCGTACAGCTCTTCTAGACTTTCCAAATGATATCAAGATCAAATTCTGATAGTGAAATGAATCATTTTGCAGGGATTGTTTGACAGTTTTGGAGTAGGCTACTGTGGAGCCAATGACATAAGCATGTATCGACAGTGGTTTTGTAATTACTCAGAAGGGGGGGACAAAAGTCTTGCACTCCAGCTTTAAGTTCTGCTCTGTTACATTAAACTACCAGTTACTGTACTGTATGAGGAGAAGAAATGCAAGGCTCTGCTTTCACAGCATTCACAGCTGCTGTGTTGCAGTCTGGACTGCTCACATGTGTGTACTGGGGGTTATTGGTGCGTACTGCAGTTAGTGTGGGAATTGGCTGGATAAAATAAAAGCCTACAGCATTCACATCAATTGAAAGGAGAGAAAACTGTAGAGTTTCCAATGAAGTATTCCTTGGACTCCAAATTGATGGTAAAACTTGCATTTTTGATAAGTTTATGAACATGGGTACTGTTATATAATGTATCTTCAATAAACAAATATCAGAGACCTGCTGATTTCTAAAAGTTGCCAGTTAAGTGAAGCTTAAAAGCAAATACTCTCTTGCACAGATGCAGAGTATCTAGGGTTACTTCAGTCTTCTGTGCAGGCAGCACAAGAGCAATAACAGGTAACAGTACAGTAGCATGACTTTTGTGAATGTTGTGTTTACTTTGACTGCACAGCCAATTCTAAGCAAATCATATTTCAGATGAACTCTCAGAAAGCCACGTGAGAATCACATCAGAAGGCCCACAGTCCAAAAAACTGTTTCTGTTTATGAGTAAAGGAATGATTGCCAAATAAACTCATCCTTAACTCCCTCCCTTCTCTCTCTCTCTGTCTTTCTCTCTAGATGGAGGCTCTGCACATGAGCAGCGAGACATCAAAGTGAAGTCAGCCCATGTGATTTGTGCTGGGGCATGGAGTGGTTGTCAGACACTGCTCTTTGTGGCATCCTCCTTGTGGAGCACATATTATTTGTACAGTGTGGACTCGCCACCACTAACTGATGCAGCATATTTGCTGTAGTTAATTGGATTCTGAAGTAAGCATTGTTTACTGCAGTGCCTGTAATGAATTCTCTGCCAGTGTGATTACAGTGTAATCATAATCACAATCATGCAACCTCACTTAAAAAGGTGCAGTGTGTAGAATTTAGTGGCATCTAGCGTAGCGGACTTGGCAGAAATGGTATGTAATATTCATATTAGTGTATAATCATCTGAAAATAATTGTGTTTTTGTTAACTTAGAATGCGCAGAGGGAGCAGGTCTCTTTCCACGGAGCCCACCATGTTGCACCTACAGTAGCCTAGAATGGACAAACCAAACACTGTCTCTTGAGAGGGTCTTTTGTTTTTCACACATTTTGTGGCCACTGTAGACTCTCCTTCACACTTTTAAGAGGAGGGTGAGGGGAGGGGTATTCAGTTGGTTGCAATCTGCAACCTCACCGCTAGATGCCACTAAATCCTACATACTGGTCCTTTAAAAACGACAAGAGATGGCGAGGACAGTGGTCTTCTAGACACACAAGCTATGGAATAATTAATAAATTAATCTGATAAACATAATATTTTAGTGTCATTAAGAAGTGGAGCAGGTGGACCCAAATGTAGGACACAGCAGGCAGCAGGAACTGAAGTATAACTCTTTATTTGTGGTTCAGGCATGCAGACAAAGTGAAACTCAGGTGAGGGGAATAAGGAATAAGGTGATCAGGATTGGGCTGGTGAGGCTGATACAGGGCAGCAGTAGTGGTGAAATCTTTGCCTGGGTAGGCAGTGACCTATCACTGTGGCATATGTCTACATTCAATTAACGCAGCAGCCCGAGTTCATATTATGCATGGACAGATAATATAGTCTACTTTAGTCAGGCTATAAATCAACCAATATGCCTAGAGCCTACTGCAAAGTCAGTCAGATGTGGAGCTAATGCTCAATCAAACCTAATCAATGGATACATCTAGCTTACACGGTGTTCACACACACTGTAGACACATCAACACACACAAAGCCAATGTTACGCGTGGCATGTAGGTGAATCCTTCCCCTTCTTTCCTTTGTCGTTTTCTTCAACATTATTTAGAGTGTTGGGTTTTGTTATTTTACATTTTAGTTTGGGATGGAGATCACCAGTAGTCCAGTTATTGGATTCGGTTTTGATTAGGTTGAGTACATATTTCTTTTGGTAGGTAGGGGGATGAGCTGGGTGCGACGGCCCACGGTGTGGCTAGCTCAGTAACTTCCTATCTTTTGTTCTTTTTGGCTGGGATCTCCATCTCCTTTTGTTTGCTTTTTCTTTACCCTTTAAGTATGATTGATTTGTTGAAAAATAAAACTAAATGGTTGTTGTTAAACTAGAAAGTCTTGGTGTCCTTGTCATGTTTCGGTCTCCATGGGAGCCTTTGTTTGGTGAGGCCATAACAGCCAATAAAAGGGTTTTTAAAAAGTAAAAAAATAAATCAAATTAAAAAAAAAAAAAATATGTACATTTTTTTTAAAAAAGGGGGCACTTACATCATTTGCAGAGGAAGTCCATCCACCTATCCCTCTGGAGGTCTGGCTGGGCGTCAGCAGGGGCAGCTGACTGCTGAAGACAAGGCAGGAGGTTGACATGGATGGTTCAACTGCTGAAGGTCTGGCAGGGCATCGGAAGGTGCGGCCGATGCATGGCGGTCAGGACCAGAGTCTGGCGGCTGGAATGCAGGACCGGAGTCCGGAGGCTGGAAGACGGGCAGTTGAGCCAGTGGAGCCAGGGAAACAGGAGACTGCTGCAGCACATCCACAGGAGACTGCTGCAACACAGGAACAGGACACAGCTTGTGGCGATCACCCAAATTATACCTATTGATGGTTATATTAATGAACATATTAAGTAAAACATGGTATTTGTAAACAATGGTTGAATGATGATTTGACAGTTTTGTATTTCTTTGCCATTTGTGTTATTTACATGACTATATGATTGGTTTTATGTATCATCTCAAAATCAGACATATTCTGGATTACGGTATGTTATGTAATGTGATCACCCATATTATGTTTTTTTAATCACCTCCACACCCTGCCAGCCCAGTCAGTCAGTGATATGTCTATGTTTTTACTGCTCCCTCGGAGTCCAGTGTGTTGCTTTAACTGGTGTTTGAATTAACTGGTGATATTCCAGTGCATTAAGCGGTGGTAGGTGACTGTGTCGATGCCTGTTCAAAATACTGCAAACACCGGTAGCATTAAGTCATTCACAAAATGTTGTTGCTCATAGTCTGATATTCCGTCATGAATCTGACGTCAGGTCAATTTGAGAACTGTTTCCACTTTCATACAGCCTGTAAATGAAACATACAGTCTGCAGTGTGTATGTGTTCAACTCGTACATAGCGTGGAGTTAGCTGGCAGCTGGGTTAGCTGTGTCAAGTTGTGATAACGTAACGCCTAGTTTAACTTGTGACAAACTAAGGGAAAGGAGGTAGGAGTAGGTAGGGTAAGGAAAATGGATCCGAATATTGTTACGGAGGTACTGGATGTAAAAATCAATGACCAGTATCCAGCAGGATTAACCAGTTGTTACATACCACCCCCCCCCCTCCACTGGATGGGATATGTATAGCCTTATTACTGACCCTTTGCTTGTGCTTTCTCTCAGGTGGCCCTGAGTGGATGATTGAGGGGAGGGCCTATAAAGAGGGAAGGAAGGTGGCTTGGACTCTCTCTTCCACTTTCCCAGCCTGAGCAGCAGCAGTTTGGTTTTTGTGTTTGTTCTGTTATGTTTCAGTTGCCTTTGTTAGTTCCTTGGTTTGGGTTGGTGAGTCTGGTAGTCCTTATTTCTGTTAAGTTTAGTTATGTGGATTTAGGTTAGAGAGGAGAGCCCAGATCCTACGGCCCTTTGTGGGCTGGTCTGGGTGTCTCCTCTTCTTTTTGTTCTTTTTGGCTGGCTCACCAGCTTCTGTTATTTGGTTGTTGTTTTTGTTAATAAATTTGTTTAATTGTGGTAAATCCTGACTCTCAATTATGTTGGGCCTTCTGTGGGTGAGCTGGTTTAGAGGGCCGTAACACCAGTAAACAACAATATGTAATTAAGAGAAGAGCTGATAACTTCAGGATAAAGGGTGAGGATGCATGCCATGTGATCCTAACAATACAATGATCAACTGCTATGGTACAACTCCCAATAATCTAATATCATGACATTGAAATACCAGATGGAGACCTGTACTACTTGTGCAGGCGCAAAAGCAATAAGCAAGTGCGGAGGAGGCAAGCTCAATCTTTGAGGAATTCCACTGCAGTCCTGTTGGTGGACATTGTGGGGTAGAGAAGACCCACAGTGCCATCATTCAGTGGTATTATTGGCCTGGCATGGAGGAGGACATTCTCAAGTGGGTGAGTTGGTATCTTTAAAATATTGAGGTGGAATACAAATTTAGAGGCTGTACAGAGGACATTACAGATAATTCCAAAAAGTGTGCTGATAATACCTGCTGATACTGTATGCTCAACAGCCTACCACTAGTTCTCTATATGGGGGATTAATTGGCACATTTGTAATAAGTTTGAAATGTTTGTCTGTTCAGATTGCTCAGTATCCACAGTGCCAGGCCGAGAGCCAGTATTAAAGAAAAGAGGGAGTATGAGCCCATACGGGTAAAGGAATTAATGGCATCAACAGTGATAGCCTACTATAATGCGCATGTCTCATTTTTTTTCCTTTTTGTCTTCTATTCCTCCCAGGTAACAGAGCCTCTCAAACTTGTGGGAATGGATCTGGTGGGTAAACCCACGCAGACACATGGTGGCAACCAGTACATATGTGTCATGGTTGATTATTTCACCAAGTGGACAGAGGCCTACCCACTTAAGAGCAAAACAGCAGATGAGGTGACCAGTTGTATTCTTGACTTTTACAAATTTGGTGCACCTAAAAGACTGCTAACAGACCAGGGCACTGAGTTCTGCAATAAGGTACAGTATTGAGTCAATATGAATCCCCAATATGTAACTGTTGCTGTGCTGACTTCTTCCATTCTTGTCCAACTAATTGTTTCTAGGTCAACTATGGCCTTTGTGAGAGGCTGGGCATAAAAAGATATATAGATATAAAGATATATTAGATATGAGATAATTATCTGAACGTGCAATCAGTAATAACAATTTCTGAAAAGAGGTTGTCATATTGCACCAGGGAATCCAAATTCTCTCCTTCCTCATGCCTGTACCTGAATTCTGTGTTTTGAGGTCCCTGAACAAAGTGGTCGCAGATAATCCCCAACGGTGAGACCACTACCTCCAGTCGACCATGTTTAGCCTTAGAACAAAAAAGCAGCTGACCACTAAATACAGCCTGTATTACCTCATGTTTGGGAGGGAGGTGAGGTATCCTGTCGGGGTTCCAGAAGAGTATGATGTAAGATGTGGCAGGTAATGGAAGACAGAGTCAGAAACGTGGTTAAAAATGAGGAGATCCCTGAGGGGCTGAAAAGACAGCAGGCAACATACACGGAGGTCAAACAAAATATTAAAAGCCAGGACAAAGTCCGCAAGTGATGAGAGGAGAAGGGCCAGGAGGACCATTTCAAAGTGGGGGATATGGTATTGTGAAAGAATATAAGACAGGAGCAGAGGAAAGGGGGAAAATGGACCCTGACATGCTGGGACCCTTCATAATTTCAAAACTGGAGGGGAAAAGTGCAGATCTGGTGTCAGACAGGGGCAAGTGTTCACTTAGAGTGAACATTGACCATCTTTTGCATTATGTCCAGCCAGAGGAGAGGATCCCTGACAATTTACAAACAGTGTTGGATCCTCTGGCTAGCCCAACACACACACTACACCACAACAGACACATACAGACATACACAGACCGACATCTGACAGGCCAGCCACAAGCCACAATGTCCCAGAACCTCCAAGTGCCACAGAAATTTATGAGTAAACTCCCACAATTTACATCCTAAATCATGCATTTCACAAAAAACTGACACTGATATTTTTACAGTAATCAGGGATATATGGGCAGGGAGGAGCAAAGAGACGCTATTCTCCAGGATTGGGCCATACAAGGTGTACAGCGAGAACTTGTTGGACCTCGCCCCAGGACAGAAGTTGGAGAGTGAAGTACTTTCTCTTTTTATTATTTAATAAGAAATATTATTGATGTGATATTTCACTTTCTAGATTGTTTGAACAACAGCGGATCACAAGTCATTCCTTTATTCAGAGTGAACGCCTTCGCTTGTGGGGAGGAGAATGGGGGTTTCCATTATTGATGCCTACACAATGACTGCAGTCTGGCAGGGCTCAAAGAAAGGTTTTAAAAGGGTGAGTAGTTTTACCCTTCGAATATGGTTAACTCATGAATTTCAATGTGTGCATTTTATTTTTGTCACCTTTCCAAATATGATGTAGAAGCAGGTGCGGTTTGTCACAACAGACACTGGACACTCATTGTAAGTAATCTTAAGTGTTAACAGATTTAGATGCAACAATGGGACCATCTGGTGTATGAGGGGTTGGCTATCATTTTTAATTGCATTTCCATAGATCATGTATCTTAAGGAGATGAGGTCCCTGTCTGTGGACCAATTCAGGGCCACTGAAAAGCAACTCAGCCACTGCAAGGATGTAACAAGGTGAGTGAAGTATCGGCTGTAATGTGTGCATTAATCTGACTTCTGTTTTCATAAACTTTGGATAATATTGAGGGAGCAACAAAGCACATTAGATCATCTTCCTTGTGATTACTGTTTTCTTAGGCAAACATGAGGTTGTCCTTGTGAAGTCCTTTTAACATCATTCAACTTATCTTGAATTGAAAGGGATCTTACATGAGCTGAAGTTAAGACTGGCAAACTGTATATCACTGTGTTCTCTGTGTAGAGCACTGGTCTGCAGGCACCGTCCTGCGGTTGGGAAGTGGGTGTGCTCCACAATTAGCCACCTGAAACAACAGGACACTATGTCATGTGGCGTGTTTGTGTGCAAAGTAACAATGTGATTTTCTCTGCAGACATCCGTTATTAGGATGAGACTTCATAATTATACCTATCAAACTTTTTAGCTTGCAGGGCAAATCTTGCAGGGGGATACTGTCCAGTACCCTGTGGACCAGGAAGGTGTGGCAAGGTTGCGGCTGGACATGGCAATGTCCCTGCTGAATGACACAGGTAGACAGTACTCTACCAGGTATGCTTAAATGTTGTGTGTGTGTGTGTATTGGCATTTGACTACAATCATGTCTGTATTTTGATTTTGATGACCTCTCCCAGCTGTGTCGGGCATGTGGGGAGGAAAGCTCAGGGGCTGATATAGATGACTGGGTGAGAGGATTGTGGATTATTTTGTTTTCTGAACTGAAATGACCTGAACCGATAACCGGGGAAAACCCGAAGTGGAGTACTTGTGTTTCCTTTATAACCTGAGATGAAATTATGGACCTGCACTGAATTATAAAGAATTTTGCTTTTGTCTTACTTTGCACTAATATAATTTTTTGAACAATAAACTGGTGGTGTGGTTGAGATAATTTTATTGTAACTAAGTGTTCTTCTTGTGGTTTATGGTCATTTGAATCCTGTGTTTGAAACATTACCTAGGGTCATGTGTAGACTTAATACATGTATCCTTGTGGGGTTTGATATATTTGGCTGGGTAAGTTTGCTCAAACCGCTACAAGCTGCAGCTCAGGAACAGGGACATGAGATTACTGCAGTTCACCAGGGATATGAAGTTGCTGCAGTTCAGCAGGGATAGGAGGTTCAGGCAAGGGGCATTGCAGATCAGGAGCAGAACACACAAGCAGGGAACCAGCTGCAGCCAAAACAGGATCAACGGCATAAGATTGCCAGAGAAAAAGCTGCATCCTTTTGCTTAATGCTGGGGGTCTCACAGTGGTAGGCAGAGAATCACTCCACAGCATTTAAAAAAATAAAAAATTGTTTACCTCCTTCAGTATCTCTGCTGGGTCCATGAGTGAGTCCAGTTCATACTGTTGACAGTGTTTGCAGAGACTGGGGCTGGACTTGGAGGGGAATGACCAGGCAGAAGGCTGTCTGACTCAGGGGCAGATGTAGACTGGAGGCTAGTGGTCTTGAAGTCAGGCTGGTGACTAGCAGGGTCAAAGCTAGCAGACTGGGAGAAAGGCTACTGGGGTGCCCACTGGTCTGGAGCAGCAGGCTGGGTTCACACCGGCATGATGAGGACTGGAGCTTGGGCTGGCCTGGATGGAGCCGGCATTGGGGGCCCATGGGCCAAGACTAGAGATCGATGGGAGCCAGAGCAGAGACTCTGTGGTGATGCTGAGAGAGCGAGTAGCTTCGGGAGCTTAGTCTCATTGGGTTAAGGGAATGCAGGATCAGGACAGGCAGGTTGTATATACAGGCTCACAAACCCAAGCCTGATGGATTGGAGTGAAGGCTGCTTGCTAGTAGTTTGGGGTGCATGCTCCTCTCTGTCCTCATTAGTGGAGGCATACTTCAAGTCAGTGTGATGGCACAACAGTTAACCTGTCACCTCATGAAGATCTTCCGCTGGGTCTGTGTGGCTGTGTGGATCATTCTGTCATGAAGAGTAGCAGGAACTGAAAAAATAATTTTATTTGAGGTTCAGGCATGCAGACAAAGTAAAATTGAACAGAACAAATGAACAAACAAGAATGAACTGAAACGCAGAACTAAAATACTGACTGAACTAATGAGGAGATGAGGTGCAGGTGGGAAGATGGGCGGAGAAACTCAGGTGAGAAGAATAAGGTGATGTGACAGGAGAACAGAAAAGGAGCTGATTGGCTGGGGAAAACACTGGGAGCAGGGCAGGGCTGATGAGGTCGATACAGGGCAGGTGTGTAGAAGGGCAGAGGAGCAAGCAGCCCCAGGACAGGGGCAGAGAGGGAGACCTCAAGTGGATGGCCTGGGGGCTGGACCAATGGGCATAGTCGCTTGGGTGGCAGGAAAGACGGCTGGTGTCTCTCCGGAGGGCTACTGGAAGGCACAACAGATGGCTGGTGTCACTCCAGAGGACGACCAGGCCGGCAGAACCGCACTGGTGGGTGAGCAGGAGGTCAACCAGATTGGCTCTGCCTATCTGGTTGACAGAACAGAGAATAGAACAGAAAAGGAGCTCATCAGCTGGGGAAAAATACTGGGAGCATGGCAGGCTGATTAGGCTGATACAGGGCATGTGTTTGGAGGGCAGAGGGAAAAGCAGGCTGGGGAGGAGCAAAGGAACACAGGAGGAAAAACACAGCAACAGAAAACCAAAAACCCAGAAACACAATCCTCTTAATAATAAAAAATCTGAACATTTTTACAAACATGCCTAGAAGCAGCCACAATATCCTTTGAGGTCTCTGATTTTCATCAGTCCAACTAATCCTGCTTTAAAGACTAGAGCCCTGTAATATAATTTGAGCCTGGATTTTTCCATCTATAAGAACTGACTTAAAATGTATCTGAAACTTGTCAAATCAAGCCTTTAACAGGTACCGTGTGCAGTTTTTGACCCCTAGTGGTACTATGGAGCAATGCGATACACAGCCCGTCCTTGGTTTAACGCTACTCCAGTAATCAACAGTTGGTGGTAGTAATGTGCCAGGAAACAAAGCACATTACATTAGATTTGTGTGCAGGGAGATTGGAAACATGAGAGGGGGGAATAGCATGCAAGAGAAGGTCTACAGCCAATGGAACCATGGACGTTGCAGTCCAAAATATAATACTACATTGTGTATAACAGATAAATATGTTTAAAGTATCTGGTGGATACTTAAAGTATATAGTAGTCTTTACCATAAATAAAAGTAATGTGCATGCATTTACAGCAGTGCATTTACAGTGCAGTGAATACTGTCCTGTGAATCATTTTTATGTCGATGATTTTTAACGATTTTGGAAGACACACCTTCCTACTGATAGGGATATCACACTGAAACACTCAAATGTGTTTTCTTGGAAGGGGTTACAATTATTGAATCATTTAGTTTTGTAGAACTTGTTGAAAAGCAGTTAACTGAATCATGACCAAGACATTTTTCACACATAACTTAACATGCCTGTATTTCAAAATAAAGTGTTCTGTTATTCAAAACATCATCCAAAATTAGCTACTCAAAACTCTAAGTGCATTTTAAGCCTTTCATCTTATTATAGCTGGATTGGTTAAACTGCATTTGAAGAGCAGGGCTCTGGCATTGTATGCATTCACTGGTGTTCATACTGTATGCGTTTACCTGTTCAGTATGTCTTACTGATTGTTCATTGTTAGTTCTCATGGCATCTCTTATTCTAGGATTTCCTTTTGTTTTCCTCCTTTTGTCAAAGCTCTCCTACTCATAGCAGCCACCTGTTTCTTTTGTTTGCCACTGATGTGATGAGGTGGGTGGTATCATGTGAAAAGTCACCCTCTGCACTAATATTAATGACAGGTTATTGGTCAGGGTCAGCACCTTAATTATTCGAGCTCTTTTGTAAACTAGCATTGAACAAATGATTTTTAGGTGAAGCTGTTGCTGAAATAGAAAAGATATAGAAAATATATTTAAAAAACACCCTTGAAATCACCTCAGTATCACCGTGTTCCATTAGTAGAAATAACAGGGATTCTCTGGTTGTTGCCTGTATGCTGTCTTTAAAGCCTAGATACTGACACCGTGTTCACCTGAATGCTGTACTCAAACTCAGCCTTTGATGCCAAAATAAACACAAGCTTTTGTCAGTGAAAATTCCCTATTTCACAACAGAACTGACACAAGAAACATCGATTTTTGGCCAACATGCCCAAACCAGCTCAAGCTGTCAGGGTTTGAAAACGTATCCTCTGGTACATTTTAAACCCTGATACGTGAGGATGGAGAGGTCATATATACTGTAACAGATTTGTCCCCCTTAATAATGAAATTCAAAAGCACAGCAAGGTGCCATTAATGTGTTTTAGAAAATAAAGGAAAACAGAGGCTAAACTTTAATGCTGAAATCAGTCTTTCCATCTGCATAGCAGGAAAGCAGCTGTGATCAAACACTCCTCAGCCCACATCTTTCACTGCTGGTGACACATCTGCACACTGTTAGATAAGTAAAGCCGATAAATAAAATAAATTGCTAATAACTACCCAAAAAACATTACTAAGCCCACTTCATGTCAAGTCCATTTTCTTACACATTTTACCTTTTATACACCAAGGTGCAAAAATGAAAAGCACTCAAAAAACTGCCAATATATTCTGGCAAAAGTGATATGTCATATGTTTTGAATAAAATTCACAATTGTTTTGTGTAGTCTCACCAAACTCAAGATACAGCAGTGATGTAAAGGCTAGATATAGGCAAATATAGGTGGGGGAAGTGAAAGAGCAGCTCTTGCTCCTACCTCATTACCACCACTGAGGTGCCTTTGAACAAGGTCCTTAACCCCCAAACTGCTTCATTTGAGCTATTCAGTGGCCAACAGATCAGACTGTTGTACTGTGCAGCTTCAAGGTGTTAATGTGAGCAGGCTGTGAGAGCATTATTGTCAGTGAAAATGTTTCTCAGCACTCAAATAAAGTTTAATCCAATTTAGACACACTTCTAAAACAGAATTTCCCATGGCTTATTTATGAAAACAGTTGAGTTTGGCGGTGTGGCTCTACTCATTTGATGCTCTGGAGCAAATCTGAGCAAGCTTCACACAGACTGTCCCTTAGAACATTTGATGAACGTGTACACATTAAAAATCACAAACAGCTGAATGCCACAACAGGAGGAGGCTGGGGAGGTGGTGAGAGTTCCATTCTGAAGAAGGCAGCGGTGTAGCAGTGAGCTGTTGTAGGCAGACTGAATGAGTAACAAATGTTTATATAGACCGTCTATTGAGAGAGGTAGATGATTGGAGGGTGTATGGAATATGTGACTATAAACTGACTTCTGTGCCTGAACTACCATGAGGCTCCATGTGTGATGTGGAAACTTGATGTCTCCAGTGCATGTACACTGAGAATTGATTTTTTTGGTGAAGTAGGAGACATCTTGTGTCCAGCTGTTACACTTCTGAAATGAAAAATATTTGCATATTCATAGATACTGGATTTTTCAGTGATGGAGAAGGAGTAGATGTAATTTTAATAAGTTTTAGCTATTATAAATTTAACTTAAATTGTGGAAAATCCATGTCAGACACAAATGATAAATGTTTTTTTTTCTATGTGTATTAAAACATGTCTGGAGGGGATCTTTAATTTTCCATGTTATCTTCCTGTAGTCCTACTCATCATATGACTCAATATATAGACATAGGCCCATTATATTGACAAGAGGCAGGTCTAACAAGACAATTCAATCACTGACAGGATGATGGAAGATATCAATGAGCACACAGTGTGAGAGTGGGAACACTGATGGATGGTGTCAGGAATAGTGGCTCTGTTAATTGGATCTTTATTGTAATATGCTCAGCTTTTTTCACTGGTGAAGAATGAATATCTGGAGTTTAAATGTTTGAAATCCACTCATCTTGTTTGAGTTTGTTGTAGATGGGTGCTCAGCAGAGTTTAAATCACTGAAAGCCATCTAGTTGCTCTTTCATTTTCCACATCCTAAATTACCCTAAATTTAGTGAATTTAAATGTTATTATAAGTCTACTGAGTATCTGTGCTTGTGCAGGGTTAGGAAAGAATGTTCTCTCGACATCAGCAGGAAAAAAAAGCACAGGTGTAACCAATAGCATTAATGATGACTGTATTCCATGTACTCACTGTCAAGGCACTTAAATAGCATCATTAATGTTATTAGTTAAACCTTCTATGATAAGTTTAAATGTCTGATGTGAAAAAGTCTATTTCAGCCCATCAGCTAAAACAATGCTAATTATTATAGGCAGGCATGTCCTTTACAGCTCTTCTTGCTGATAAAGCACACCCTAAAGCAACGTCAACTGTAAACCAATGAGTGATTGCTTAATAAATCACCACTGAGTCCTGTCCAGACCACCAGCTCACAGCACAGTAAGCATGCTGTGCTGAAGGTCAGTTGGGATGCTCACATGAAGCATTTCTTGAAAGTGAAACCACTGATTTGCTGCAGCACAAAAAAAAAAAAAAAAAAAAAAAAAAAAGATCTGTTTTGGTCCAGTGTACACCAACAATCTCCAGCCAACATGTCACCAAAAAAAAAAAAATAATAATTTGTATTGTTGACAGCTGGGGAAGGTGGGGCAGAGGACAGGCTTGGAAATGCACCATGATGTGGAGTTAATTCTGGTGGACACTGCACAGCGGCAAGACCGAGCCCACAGAAGATGAGAGTAGCTAAGAATAGCAGTGAGAGAGGGAGAGGGAAGGACAGGGGGACAGTTGGAAGACTGCAATGAGGTGTTTTTTGAAAACTTTAGATATAGCTTATTTTTTCCAGCTGAGTTTAAAAATGTGACATACTGTATCTACAACATCACTTATATTTAAGAGGATGTAATGCCTGCTGATTTCCTGTAATTAATAGATCTGGGTCAGAATTGAATTGGGTAAAATATATTTAGCTGCCTCTGACAGAGCCGGGTAGTATCAGGTGTAAATGTTTAATAAGATGTGTTTGTACTAATAAGTAATTATTTTCCTATCTAAACAATTGCCTTATTTATTTCCCAAATTAAAAATAACAGCGGATACAAACAGAACAGAAATAGTTTACGCAATGAATGTCATGTTTAGCAGCCATTGGCCTCACACCTTCAACCCACAAATATTTCACTTGCAGTTCTGAGAGGACATCCAATGCAAGAGCGTATAAGGAGGACAAGGACAATGTGGGGTTTGAGGTGACAGTGAAACTATGCTCATAATATGTCTTTCTGGTAAATATTCTCACTTGCAGGTAACAAAGGATACAGATAGACCCACACAGTCTAGACCCAAAATAATAGCTAAGAGTACCATTCATGCTGATCCTTTTTGAATATGGTGAAGGACTCTGCTAAAAAGAATCTTATAATTGGCAGTTTAAAAAAGAAACTCCTTAAAATATTAGGCATGTCAGTCTTAACTTGTGCTCTGGCTCACTCACAGCTCCGTTACTGTTTCAATGTCAACTGGAAACGTTTCAGAAGCAGAACATCTGGTCGTCAGTAATCATATTTAAAATATAGTTTAGAATTGTTTTACTGACATTTTTCATGTTTTACACGCATAAATAGCGAGCTGGTGACTATAAGGTCGCCTGTTCAATCCCCAGATGGCAGGATAAATCTAGTGGGGAAAGTGATAAAGCAGCTCTTGCCCCTCCCTCATCACCACCACTGAGGTGCCCTTGAGCAAGGCACTTTATCCCAACTACTCCAGTGGAGCTGCTCAGTGGCCAGCAGGTCAGACTGTGGTTGTACCGGGCAGCTTTCAGGTGTGAATGTGCATATCTGTGTGAGTGTGGTCAGGGCGTTCCTGCAAAAGAGAGGCTTCCTCTCAGTGAAACTTCCCTCAGTAATGTATGTGATGCATGAGTGAAGAAATGTGTGTGTCAGTGTTGTAAGGTGCATGAAAGCAAAGCAAAGAACTAAATCAGCATAACCAAATCGAAAGAGAGAGGAGCAAAGCTGCAGCAGCAGAGTGGAGAGTCTGCCAGAGAGAGCTGCCAACTGCATCCAGGCTTAAATAACCTAGGAGCACCCTCAGGTGTTCCAGGTCACACTAATGATCCACCTGCAGAGTGAGTAGAGAGACAGGTTAATCACACAGCAACACAAAATGACACTGCAAGGGTCATCACACAACCTTTTGTTGCCTCTAACTTTCTCTGTGATCACTCACATGTCAATAGAGCCAATCTCACAGCACAGCAGCTGTCATTAATGTCAACGTCCGATAATGTCGTGATAATAAAACAATCATTCGTCTGCAGCTTGGTGATAACTGATGGTCAACATAGTATTTATGAGCTGCGATCATTTCCTACTTGTTCTCTTGTTTTATTTTGTTTACAACAGAAACAGAAAAAATATGTTAATGAGAACAACTATATAGTGAATTTGATTGCATTAAACCAGTATATGTGGTCACAGCTGGAGGAGACTGAATGAGTGTTTAACAAGCAGTCTCCTTTCTCCCTCCTTTGCTTTTCTCCCTCTCTCTATCTCATGCTTTCTAATTACAAACACGAAAAAACTGTTTTGCCGTGTATGTGTGAAGACAAAGTAAGTGAAAAAGAAATGAATCATTAAACATTAAAGTCTATTGCCGATAAATACAGGCATTTACATAATTTAACAAGTGAATTTCACACTTCAGAGACGTGAGCTGCACCAGCAAAAACAGATTGCCGAAGCAGGAGCGAGAGTCATGCCCCGGTCACAGAGCTGGTGGACACTGGTCGTCTGTGAAGAGTTAGAGATAGTCCAGTAGTCAATATTAAATAAAAACCAACTGGAATTAAGAAAAAAAAAAAAAACTAATTTCATGGCCATAGCTGGATTACTTGATAAAATTGGTGCTATAGGTAGAATGACCCCATCAAAGGATGAAGATTTGTTCCATTAACTTGAAGTAAAGAGAGCCAAGTATCACCATTAAGATGGTGTTGGGTGCTAGATACAGCCAATATTTTATCTATTTGTCAAATTTAATGTGTTCCTCGTGCTACTGTGTCACACATAACCTGTCACCTGTCAACCAATCACTGCAGACATAATGAATGTGTTCATTTATGAAATATTGTCATCCGGAGAAACAATTTTCAATTCAATTTTCTCTTAGCTTACAAGTTCTCAACATTTAGTGGTATGTAGCTGGACTCCTCGAGGTAAGATAAGATACTTTATGAAAATGGCTCTCGGTCTTTGTTGTGACATGTTTACAGCCTACAGACACCTGTCAACAGCATAGATTCTGTAGCTTAATGTGGTTTGAGACACGTAGGTGGAGGAAACACTGAAATAGACTGACATGGGGAATCTTCAGCTGTTTCAAAACTTTCTGACGACTTACTTGAAGATGTCCATGTTTGGGTATTCTGTTAAATTAAGTTAGAGAAAAAGTATTTTGCTCAATTCTCATAATTGATCGAGATAATATTTTATCAGAAAGCATTCCAAATGGCATGGAAGTAGTTTTTTTTTTTCATTACAGAGCGTTTGAGTGAATGTAAACTCCTCTGCTGCATATTAATCACTGTCTGAAAACTGTAGCAGAGTGTGGCCTTGCATTATGGGACAAAAACTCCATTTGATTCAACAGAGGAAGCGCTTTTTTTTCATCACTCTCAAAAACACTGAAGCGAGAAAATTTGGGCAACATCAGGCTGCAAATCATGTTTATAGATGTGTCTTTGGTGGCACGCAACATGCATTCAGAAGTCCTAATTCCTTTTCCACTGGAAACTTGAGGTTCACCAGGGAGCAGAGTGCCTCCTTGGAAACCACTCAATTTTTTAACCGGCTAGAAAGGCTTAAACCCAATAGAATAACCCCAGAGAGAGAGGGGGAGAGAGAGATTAAGACACAGAGAGCAGAAAGAGAGAGAGTCAGTTGGACAGCACAAATGAATAAAGTAAACTGCAACATTAAATATCAGACCACATCTTTGAAACTAGAAGCATTATAAATTTAAAATACATTAAAAACCAGGCAGAGGAAGTGTGTCTATGAATAAAATTTCTTGCAAATAGCTACTGTCAAACTGTTTGCTACTTCACAAACAGGGAGCTGAATCTGTAATCAATACACCCGCAATTAATAATCAGAAACTGCTTCACTCCTCTGTCTTTTTTCTGTGTTTTCCTGTGCCTCATGTTCTTTCTTCAGGTAAGAATCCATTTAACCTTTTCAAGCTGCCTGTCACAGAGCAGACTACTGTTTGCTCCACAGGTGCTTCATGTACTGAGACAGTATTATAGAGTATATGTATGGAAGGGAGTCACTGGTCTTAAAGACCAACATTAAGAGCATCAACCATCCCAGGTACCGCGTTTGCTATTGTGATGGAGCACAAAATGTTGATGCAGCAGTTACTTTATTTGAATTTTTCCATTTAATTCCATTCCAATTCATGAAAAAAACATCAACAATTTTTGCTTTCTGTCCTGGCAGCAGATGGTAATGACATTGGACAAAGACTTGATTTGAAAAATCCACAGTCTGCTTCTTCTTGCATATTTTATACACTTTCAGCCCTTTGCTTTCGTTTCATGTTATATTTGAGTTTAAGTAGCTTTCAGCAGATCCCCAACTGACCGTTACTAAACCCTTTCCCCAAACAGTGATTGTCCAGTCATCTCAATTAATCAAGACAACACATATACTGTAGTTCCACGAGTGATAAGGTTTAAGAAACAAATTGCTTTGGTTAAGGTTTGGGAAAGATCATGGATTTGGTCAGATATTAATCAAGTAAACACATCCTGTCTTGTGTCAGTGTTGATTATTTTCAGTATGTAACCAAGACCACGATTCTTTCCTATCCTGAAGTGCTGTCGGTGCCTCAATGTAGCCATTATATTACAAGAGAGGATACTGTTGAGAGAGCAAATAAAATACTTCAGGTAGGTTTCCATCCAAATTTAACACAGAGTTTAACTAAATTTCAAGGATATATGCAATAGAAATTTCATAGTAATGCGCCTTTTCATCCACTGCCATTTTCCAAATATCTGGAGTTGGTTCATCGAGCTGGTGGAGCTATTTTTCTAGTTGGGGCCATGAAACCATTGCAGGCGAAACATCTATTAAACTTGCACATTGTCACATTTTGCTTTTATCAATACACAAATTACTCAGCCAAGCCTACAAACTTTTTCGCAATATTTCAGGATTGTTTCGAATTTTCTGCCTTTATACTCCGGTCTTTTAATAAAGACAGGTGGATGGAAATGCAAACACTTGACAATGTGGCAGATATGTTCATTAAACATGTTTCATCATTATGCTGGTAAAAACATCATTCAGTCAGTCTCATTGGACCGAGCCAGGCTTCATCTCTCATTATCATTACGACTTCATTTATTTTATTCCAGTCCCACCCATCTTTTTCTTCCTCTTTCTGCTAACCACACACACACACACACACAATCATGTCTCCATCTCTTCAGGGGACAATACATTGACTTACATTAATTTCCTGTATTCATTACCCTAACCCTAACCATGACCTAATTAAACCTAACCTCATCCTAATTCTAATCTTACCTTACTCTTAAACCAGGTCTTTAGACTAAAATGTAATGATTGATGTAATGAACACAACATCAACACATTACACACAAGAAACAGTCAGACAGTACAATCCTCATACCTCTCGCCCACCTCATACCCTCACAGAACACTCTCAACTTTAAAAGAAAAACACTCCAATAACAACAACAACAACAACAACAACAACAATAATACTAACAGTAAACAGAGGAAACAAAATAAAATAGAACAAAACAAAACTCTCTTTCCACCAGGAAGGAAAGCATTCAGGCACAAAATTGAAACAACCAGAATAGAGCAGTTTCAACAAAACAAAATAAAATCACTATGAAGGTCCACACCGGAAAACAAGACCAAAAGACATACAGTCAGACAGCAGACAAGAGTTGATAGGTTATTTATCTTAAAAGAATCCACTTTTTAAGTGCTTTTTAAAACAAGTTTTTCTAGTAGTTTTTTAGGGAATGTGGTAGCATATTCCAATGAGAGGTAGCTCTGTAGAAAACCATTCTCTGCATAGCACAGGTTCTAGGTGCGGGTTCTACTACATGACCTTGTGTTACCTGAATGGTAGTGTGACCGTGTCTGTTACTGATATATGAAATCTTAGCGTGTAAGTTTTTAGGCCTGGACAAAGTACAGATATTATGAAAGAAAGCTAGGAGACTGCTTAAAAATCTGTCCTCAACTTTTAGCCTGGAGAGAACATCATGCCCTCGACACTCGCCCCGGATGAACAGTGAAGACCTGGACGTGCAGCTTTGTTCTGCTTTGTTCAAGCTGAAGCTTGTGCAAATCTTTTTTAATCACACTTGACCAAACTATTGAGCAACAGTCAAGATGAGACAAAACCAGCAATTGTAGAATAACCTGTCTAATTTAGTGATCAGGCAGGAAATAAGCACACCTCCTGATGACTGACACTGATCTTCCCTTTTTGGCTATAATCATATCAATATGACTCGACCGGGTAAGCTGTTCATACAGGGTGACACTCAGAAGCTTAACTTCATGGATCTGCTCCATAGCTATACCCCTCACTGAGAGGGTGAGAAGCAACTCCTCAATGACATGAACTGAAGATAATACACTGTGTTTTAGATACATTTAGCACAAGGTTGATTTTTTTCTACCCAATTTGACACACATTCAAGTCCACTTTGCAAAACTTCCTTTAGTTCATTTAGACTATTGGTGGACTTATACAATGTAGAATCATCCACGTACATTGTCATAGACGACAAGGCGGAGGTTGTTGGTAAAAATTGAGGAGAGGACCAAGGCAGCTATCTTGGGGAACCTCACACCTTAAGTTTCTTGTGGCAGAAAAACTACCATTAAAGTACACACACTGCATTCTACTAGACAGGCACCCTTTCCTCCAGTTTACGGCATTTATACTGAAGCCGTAAGCCGATATTTTTTTCAGTAGTAGTTTATGATCAATAAGGTCGAAAGCAGCACTGAAGTCAAGCAAGACAGCATCAATTTTTTAATTATCTATTTGACTCAGCCAATAATCCGTCATTTGTGTTAAGCCTGCCAATTTTTCTGTAAGATTGCTAAGAACAGGAGGAAGACTAATAGGTCTGCTGTTCACCACACTGAAGGTACTCCTACTCTTCTTACATATTGGAATGACTGCCAACTTTCCATGCCCGAGGGAAAACCCTTTCCTCCTTCCTTCTTTCTTTCTCATGATAATTTCTTTAATTAGTTCTACAGAAAGTTTGTCATTAGAGTTATTCATATTTTGACTTAGACTGTCTACCTTATTAATAAAGAAACCATTGAAATAGTTGGCAATTTGAGGGGTTTTGTAATAAATGCACCATCTGATTCAATAAAGGAAGGGTTCTTTGGACCTGCCTAATATGTTGTTAAAAGAATTCCATAATTTCTTCCCAATCATGCTTTAATTTATAAATCTTGTTTTAATAGTGAGATCTTTTTTTCAGTCTATTCATTTTTGTGACTTTGTTTCTGAGTTCATGGTATTTATTTCAATGAATAGAGTCCTGGTTTAATTTCACCCTGGTGAGCCATGTATGTTTTCAACTCTTCATCGAGCCATGGGGCCGATGTACTTCTCACAGTGAATTTTTTTGTTGGTGCATGGTTGTCAGCAACAGTCCGTAACATCTCCAAGAACATTTGTTGTGCAATATCTGTTTCTTTTACTGTACATACTCCGTCCCACCGTAGATTTTTTATGTCATTAACAAATTTTTCTTCATAAAAGGATCTATATGATCTTTGCAGCACAATCCTAGGCCCAGCTTTCAGTACTTTATTTTTATTGCTATAGCAACTACATTGTGGTCACTAAAACCAACAGGGATGGATATGGCCTTAGAGCAGAGCTCACTGGCGCTGGTGTAAATGTGGTCAATGCATGTTGCAGATATGATTCCAGACATGTTAGAGCTCACCCTGGTAGGCAACATAGACTGCAAAAACTTGGACGAAATATTATGAATTAGTCATAACTTTACGGCTTAATAAAATTTAAACAAGTTGTACAGTTGTCATGACAGGGGAATTTAGCTATAGAGACCAAAACCGTTTTTTGTACCAGGCTGTAAACATGTTTATCTCTGCTGTAAAGTTGTTCATTTTAACATGGAGGTCTAAGAGGATTGACTCTCTTTTGGAGCCAACTTCAAGTGGCCATTCAAGGAACTGCAGTTTTTGTCACTGGCACTGGCTTCATTTTTCAGCCGCGGAGGTTGCTGCTTGGTAAGCATGTGCATCATCAAATTCAAATTGCATACACCCATTGCTACCAGCACTCTCTGTTTCAGAGAAAAGGCAGAGGAAAGCCAGTCAAAGTTTAGGTACCCAAGAAAATATATCTGTCTATCTGCATCTGTAGCTTTATGAAGCATAGTGCATATGTCATCAGTGTATTATATATTAGAGCTTCGGGGTGTAGAACAACAACCAATAAGCACTGGTTTTATGTGAGGTAGGTGAATTTGAAGCCAACAGGCTTCTATAATGTCAGATAATTTCTGATCTTAATTGGAATGTGGTTTTATACAGCACGAATATGTCAACACCTTCCCCATGCTTATTACTGTCATGTCTGAAAATACTATAACCAGGTATGACTACTTTAGAATTGTTAATTGAGATAAATTGCCATTAAATTTATATTATCGTTCTTAAGTAGTGTAGAGAGATCTTTAACTTTATGCTTTAGATCACAGATGTTAAGATGTTTGATCCTCAACCTTTACTAGGTAAACCCAGAGACGTTGTTCATCAGTCATATTAAAAACGTTGTCCCACTTGAGTTAAAAGCCAAGTAGGCACTTCAGTTAGCCTGGGTCAGACCTCTGGGCTGAATAACCAGTTTGTCATACCTCAGGCCGTCTTTGTCGCCTCTTGCTCTGGCAGCTCGGAACTTAGGAAGAAGATCTCTCCTTTTTTTTCCACAATGTTGGAGAAGTCTTAACAAAGATAGCATTTTCACAGCAGGGAGAATGGCTGTCTTTGAAACAAAGAAATTTAACAACAACTGCTCTGGGTCTGCCATGTTGCTGGAGTTGGCCAACTCTGTGAGTGCATTCAGTCTCCATGCACTCACTTCTCAGGCCCGGGTTTTTCTCCACCATAGTTTTGATTTTTTTTTTTTCAGAAGCTCCCTCCCTGCTCATCAGCGATGCCATCCACAAGTAAGTTATTCATCCTCAATTGATTTTCCATGTAGTCAAGTTGAGAGATAATCCCATCGAGTTCCTCCTGCGACTTGTTGATCTCTGCTTCCATGGCACGTTGTTACTTTTCTGTGTCCTTTTCCACTGTTTTTAGATCATCAACAAAGCTCTGCGTGAATTGCAGGCTTGTTTTCACCTCCTGGATATCTTTTAGTAATCCATCAAGTCTTTTGTTAGTCCCATCAATTACACACTGGATGAATGACTTGTAATTATCTTGTTGCTGGAGTTTAAGCTCCTTGTAAAATTCTTTCTGCTGCTCCTGGAGATTTGATAGTTGACTCATGGTCACAAAACTATCTTCCTCCGGCATCTGGGCTTTCTTTGGACCCATAGTACCACTCAGGTGGTGGTACACACACTAAGATGTTAACACGAAATAGGCTTTACACAGCTGCGGGCCATCTCGGCAACAAGTAGCGTGCAGCTTTCACAACAAGAAGCAGAGTTTCGGTAACAGGCAATGTCCAGTAGTCACACAGTCAGATTGACACTGGGATAACAGTTGCAGCTGGCAAAGCTAACGTTAACAAGACTAGGCTTGCCAGCAGTCTCACTAATGTCTGCACCCACATATATCACCTACAATACAGATGGCACTTTGCCTAATCTGACAGCCTGTCTCTCCCTCTTCTGTTTGTGTATTGTCTTATTGTCAGGTAACTAGTGTGCTCTGGTTTGTCTTGATGTCTACACATTCTATTCCCTTTACCAGTGTTAGTCAACTCCTATATTTTTGTCAAACATTATGTTATGTTGCACTGCAGTACTAAAAAAAAAAAAACAATTCAGGCAGCATTATGTTTCTCTCAAAAATGTATTTCCTGTTGCATATGATTAGAATAAAGATGTATTTTGTAGGAGACAGAATTGGTTTGAAACAAGAATATGAACAATAAATGCCTCTTCAACATCAGGTCGTGCACTCTTTCTCTATTTTGCTGGACATAGGAGGCAAAATATTGAGATTCACCAGTCACATAAAATGAAAGGGGAGTGAATTTTGGCTTTTGTCATAGAATACCAAGTTGAGTACATTTTGACGTATTCAAAGTAGTCGTCTCTTGCAATGTAGTATAATGGCCTATTAAGATCTGTGCCAGTTTGTTTGAAGACACTCTTAATTATGAGGGCAAAGACACTTTTGGGATGGCTTGTAGGTTTCCTAATTACCCTTTGCAGCAGGCAAAGCACAGAGACCCAGCCGCCAGAAGCACATTAATAGCCATTCTTACATGGCTGTACTTTAACACTGCCACCACCCAAGCAGTGTGTATGAAAGTAGGGTAAATGTTCAATATGTCACATCTTTTTGTAATAAGAGAAATATATAAATTAAAAATAGGACATTTAATTGGCAGTGTAGAGAGAAAAGCGAACAGCAACACCATCATTTATGTGTCCATATTCTTTTTTTTTTTTCAATCTGACATGAAGATGACAGATCAAAGAATTGCAGGTATCAACTGTTCTGGAGGTCATTTCTGTCTGATATTCAAAGTAAGGATAATTCTTCAACAAGTTAATTAACGTGTATGTGTACAGCACCTCGCTCAAATTGTCTGTGGTGGAACGAGAGGAGAGGCTGAAGGTTATGGCACAAAAGGAAAAACCGAAAAAAGGCAAACTGGTTATGAGTTATATAAAAAAGAAAAATCGTCTCATTATCTCTCCCTTGTTCTTTGATGAGTTCACAGGGGAGCTTATTAGTCTCATCACACGCGTCAATTACAAATGCACCCCCTCCCCTCTCTCTCTCTTCACTGATGGGGGGATTATTTGATTATTTTTACCTTATCTAGCCATCAGGTGATATGTGCTGAACTGTATTAATATCATGAAAACCTTCTGATCATGTCTTGTCAACATTCCTGGAGGTGTGTGCAGTTTAGAAGGCCACCCATGGAAGTGTGTGTGGGTAGGAACACTGGCAGAGACAAGCCGGCTAATTGACTGTCATTGGAGTATGTTTCAGAGCTCGGGGCCTAGTGAACAGACAGCTCCCTATTTATTAGAGAGGTTACACGGTGCAGCAGTAGGGGCTTTCTTTGAAATGAAATATAAAAGACATAAGTGTGGAAGAGTTTTTCTGTGACCCTCTCTGAAGAGTTAACATGACTATCGTCCTTTTACTGTTTAAGCACTGTTTATTTTTTCTAAATTTATTAGATTAGATTAGACCTAAACATCCACCCTGACACCCCTGAGGGATTTTGTGGTGGTAAAACAACGTTAAGATACTTCCCCTTTGCTTCTAAGATACAACAGTCATTACTTGAAGGGCAACAGGAGGGCACTTGTGAGAAGAACATAAGCACTGATTGTTTTATGCATTTGAACAAATGACCGATGTTTTTTTTCTGAGAAGGTCAGTAGTCTCATTTGTATTCAAAATCTTCAGGAGGGAAACTTATTGTGTGAGCTATGTGATTTGGGTAAAGTGCAAAGAGAGTCCCATTTTCTTTACAAATTATGATGATTTAAGACAAGAACATTTTCCATTAAATGGCAAAACCCTGAAACATTCTGGTGTGCAGATGATCAGAAAATTGGAATGGCTGTTTAATTCAGTCCCAAAAGCCTGGAAAATAAGACAAGATTGAATTTAGTTATTGTTTATTCTAATTTCTTCTACTATGTAGTAGATGTTTTTGTCAGTGATTTATGAATTCTGTTGACAATGGTGCTCTGAAGATTTGATTGTTCCTTCTCCATTTATGGAAATTCTCTGTTGTTTGAGTTTGGAAATGTATACTTAGCACCATAGTCCTGGCTTGTATGAATTTGTGGTGTCTTGTAAACCCATACAGGATAGGCATAGTTATATGCATGACACAGTAATACAAATTTCATCCATTCATTGTATGTATAATATGTCTTGTGTTGCTTTAGACCCTGTCATATTTCTCCTGGCCTTTTGTTGTCAATGTCTCTGAGATTTCTGCTTCAGTTGATCACCAGATTTGGTTCACCAGGCTGAGCTGCACATCATTAGTTCTCCCAAGTACATATACAGTACAGGCAAGCTTAAGGGTGATTTTTTCACATTGTCTGTTTGGCCTGTCGAGTCTTTTTGCCCCCATGTTAAAGGATAATGCTCGAAGAATTCTATATCTTTCAACAAATCCAATGAAAAGGCCAAAACCAACTGTGTTTGTCCGTTTCCCAATAGTTTCTGACATCATATACATAATGCTTAGTAAATTCCTGAAACAGCTGGGCACTGTAGTTTTTACCAAATATTACTCAAACAGGAGGAAATAGTGCATTTGTTGAGGACTATTTTCAGCAGCGGATGAATATACATTTGGTACTCTAGTGAGTATTTCTGGCAGCAGGACAGTGTGTGTGGGATTGAGTCAAAATAAACTATAGTGTGTGTGTTCATGTTAATGAAGGAACATGTGTAAAAGAAAACTGAATCACAGGTTATCATTTGATGTATTTCTTCAATATATCATACATGTTTCAGACAGTGTTTAAGTTCAGTTTAGTGTTAGTTAGTGTTTCACACATGTTCTAAATTCCTCTGTGCTATATATATTCTAAACTTAGTTCTTTGCTGTGTAAGATGAGGCAGTTGTGTGTTTAACAGTTAAGTCTATTCTGTTGTACCCTTACCTGAGCCAGTGATAAGATAAACTGTAGTTATGTAGATGTTTATGTGTAAAACTGATAAGCTTTAGAGGATAGTGTGGTTTGTCCTTAATTTAATATAGCAGGGATGTTATTTTGTGATGCTACTTGGTGCATGCTTATGTACTGTCATATATGGTCGTAAAGAAAGACTGTTCCTAGGTTAGCTGAACTTCTGACCTATGTTTCTATCTGAGGGTTGGTTGCTGACCTGTAAGGTTAGTAAGCAGATGTCATAAATTCTGTACAAGTAGTATTTAAGGGACTGGTTAAGTGCCAACCTTTCAGACAAAGAAAAGATAGCTAGGTGGTACGTATCTTTGTCTCCAGAACTATGATGCATTATACTTCTGATTGTATTATTTGATTACACTATTTCATAACCTGACAATGCTCTCTTGTGTGTTTATTGAGTGATCAGCAATTTCCCATTACATTTGGGGGCTCGTCCGGGATGCTAACCTACCGACCTTTTCTCGTAAGACTGACGGACTCCACGATCGGGACAGTCCTAGGAGACTGAGGAACCTCGACGCCCAGTAAGAAAGGGTTTTTTCGGGACGCCTGACGTCTTCCTTTCGAGAAACGGGACGGCAGTAAGTTGAAAGAACCACTTTTATGGGGACTTGTATTGGCAACTGTTGATCTGATTATGTGGAAATTGCATTTGTTTGTTGCTTTTAAATTCTAAATTGGTGGGTTTGACTATGCATTGTTGGTTGTTGAAATAGTGGAGTCATAAGGTTGGTTTTGGGGTTGGAGTCCCCTGTGTGCACTGTAAAAAAGGCAGGGTTAGAGTCCGCTGCCAGGGTCCCTTTCAAGGTTAGAGTCCTTGATAAAAGCTAATAGGGGTTAGAGTCCCCAAGGCTAAAAGTGCGAGGTAAGATCGGGAACAACAAACGTGAGCCTGCGTACAATACGAGGTGAGATCAGAGTTCCATCAATATGTGAGCCTGCGTAACTAAAAGCCAGATAAATAAAGGGGTTAGAGTCCCCAAAAAGGCCTAAAGTACGAGGTGAGATCAGAGTTCTATCAATATGTGAGCCTGCGTACGATACGAGGTGAGATCAGAGTTCTATCAATATGTGAGCCTGCGTAAATTGTTAAGAAGCGCTTAGTACGGTTAGAGTCCGTGCTGTACAGTACTGTTTTTCTTTGTTTGAGTTACTGCATTTCCCTGTGTGGTTATGTGTCGGCGGCTTCTGTCTGCTTGATATCTGGGTGTAGACCAGTTCAGGAAATTTTTCCCCACATAAATGCTAACAATTAGTTGTTGAACTCACGAGGAAAAAACAAAAAAAACAAAAACAAAAACAAAAAAAAACACAAGATAAATAAATGGAATAAATAAATAAAGACGAAAAGTGAGTTATGCTGAATGCATAAAATAAATGAAAATAGTTCAACGTGGACTGTTTTGTGTGAGTAATTAATGATGCCTGTCCACCTTTTTGGTGATTTACATCGCATGCATTATCAATCTCTTGATGAGCAAGGTCGAATTTTCCTTTCTCCTATTGAAATTATTGAACGCACTGCACAGTTGGTGTGGCGTATTTTTTTAAGTTCTTTTCAACAAGGAAAGGACAAAAAGAAGTGTGAGAAATAGTGATTTGTCTGATTAGGTTAGTGGTCAGACTAGGGAATCAGACAGCTGGTACATATTTTGTCTCCTCTGTTTCTACAGCAGACAGTTAGTCTGTGGGAGATATTTTTGTCACACATTCATTCAATCCCTGAGTGCATGTCAGTAGGTGAAGAAAAGGGATAGTTTTCTTTGAAGGTTTCTTCCCTTTTTCTTTTTTCTTTCTCTTTTTGAAAAAGTTAATATAAGATTCATTAGAAGGTGTTTATTTAAATATCTTAACATAGTATTATATAATTGGAACAGAATCGCCATGGGTGCCATTAACAGCAATCAGAAAAACCTTCAAAGTCCAGCAAAAGAAATGTTTGATAAGTATGGCTCTGTTGCCGTACAATTTTTGCCAAAGTGGCATAAGAATTCAGGATTTCCTCAATATGGGAGTCTACAACATGCTTCTCTTAGGAATCTGAGAAAAAAAATAGCAAAGAGATTTGAGGATAAAATTAAGAAAGCTAAAGTACGAGCTGCTAAGAAGGTTAATGATAGATGGACAAAACAAATTGAAAGTTTGAAATTGTGGGAAAAAGAAGCAGACAATAGAGAAAGAACTGAAAAAATGTGTAAAAGTGTTAGAACATTTGTTTCCTTGTGTGTGGATGACACATACAACAAATTGGCACAAATGACGCCAAAAGCCCTTGTTGAAGATATAACGAGTACAACTTATTACACAGTGCCGTTTTGTGATCATGTAGCAGATTTTGACTCGCGGTGGCCACGAAGTGGTTCTTTTGAGAAGTCTCAGATATTGTTGTTGCATGAGTTAACAGCTCCACCCAGTCCTTTAGGCCCTTCTGATTGGGATTATGGGTATATGATAGAATGTGTTGGGGTATGGGATGCCATCAGTCGAAAGATTTGTCACACGAAGCAGATAATTGGCAGTCGTCCTAAAATAACACCGCCCTCTACTACTATGGTCAGTGTTCATAAGGTGGATGATTTGTTGGACTGTCCAGCAAGAAGTCCTCCTCCACAGTTGGGAGATGTGGCTCCTCCCAGTGAGCAACAATATCACCCACAGCTGGGAGAAGGAGCTGTAGGAGGAGCTGTAGGAGAGGTATTTATAGAATCAGAGGAAAGTAAGGGAGCTGCTGTAGTGTCACCTATCAGCCGTCCCCCTCCACCATATGCTGGGTTGCTGGAGCAAGCCATGAAACCACCAACACTAACACCTCAGAGAACACCACGTCTTTGTGCTGCTGAATGGTTGACTCCAATGGTGGTGAGGAGAAAAACAAGTTTCAATCCAGGTGGCCTAGCTATGACAAGGTCAGGAACTGTTTATCAGCCCACAATGTCAGCTTCAACATTGGATCTTCCGTCTGCTGCTCCAGAGGAGGGAGCATGTGGAGGTGCTTTTGGAGACACATTTCTTGGCCCAATGATAGAATGCCCTAATGGAGCTGGGGGTGTACAGCATGTTTATAGACCATGGAAGATAACAGAATTGCAGGCTATCATTGACAAACTTCCAGACCCTAAGAATAATGGAAAAGTCTTTGCAGACGCTTTGGCAAAGATGGTAATACAGTGTAAACCCACTGCAGCTGAATTGGAGCACGTTTGTGCTACTAAGATGGGTCTTGCCTGGGGAGAAGTTAAGCCTGCTAATTGGGATCCAGCTGCCCCATGGACTGTTGCAAATGGCGCCCCTTATCAAACGCAGCTGGCAGCTTTGTGTCAAGCATTGGTGACACAATTTAAACCAGTCATAAATATGACAACTGTAAATGCATGTGTGCAAAAACCAGAAGAATCGTTTGATGATTATTTCTTCAGAAAGCTCCAAGTTTTTAACACACATAGTGGAAATGAACAACCAGCTAACACTGTCGATGATACTGTGTGGGAAAGACAGTTTGTACAGGCCTTGGTGGATGGTCTGTCTCCGGAAGTGAGAGCTATTTTTGTCAGACACTGTGTGGCATGGCAAACTGCCAGATTGAATGACATTAAAAGATATTGCATACATGCTGAGACTGTTCTTCAGGATGAAAGAAACCAGCAAAAGAAGAAATCTAAAGTAGCGGCTGAAAGATTGCAGATGGTTCAGATGGCTTATTATGCTCCACCTGTAAGAGGCAGAGGTCGAGGACGAGGAAGAGGTAGAGGCTTCTCCTTTAACAATAGAGATGGAAGCGAGGCCTGTTGGAAGTGTGGCCAAATGGGCCACTGGGCCAGAGACTGTCCTGTTGCAATGTCGGAGGAATGGGATGGTGGACAAGGAGTGGCACGTCCACCACCTGGCAATGTGTCTGTGAATAGACCATTTGGAAGAAGGAATCAACTATCACAGAGAACATGACTGTCTGAGCAAGTCTCGAATCCTTCTATTATTCAGGAGAAGGAGAGTGAAAAACCTCAAATAAATAATTCTGAAAACTCTGATCTATTTTACCTTTCTCTTTGCTTCAAGTCTAAAGAACTTCCAATGTTTAAGATCACAGTCCACGGCACCACCTATGAAATGCTGGCTGACACAGGAGCTACTGAATCAACATTAAAATCGGCAACAGAAGCTTTCCATTTGTCTCAAAAAATTAAGACTTGCATTGGAGTCTCCGGAACACCTATAAAGTGTAAGGTGACCAAACTGTGTCCAGTAGAATGTGAGGAATTTGGTGTTTCAAAAATACAGCATTCATTTGTCATTGTCCCAGAGTGTCCGGTGAATTTGGCAGGAAGAGATTTGTTATGTGCTTTGGGCTTGACTATTGAGTGCACAGAAAAAGGTTTAGTGTTGAAAAAATCTGATCATTGTGACGAATCTTTGGCTGTTATGGTGTGTCACTCCCCAGCTGTTGAGTATTGTTGGAGCATAGACCCTTCTTCAGTTGTGCAGGAATTGCATGATTTTGTTGAGACTCATAGTGAAGAAATGTTTTTTAAACATGATTTATGCAGCTATAAGTGTGTATCACATGTAACAGAAGAAGGTGTAGATGAACAGTTTAAGGAAGAGTGGAACAGACAAACACAAGAGGAAAGGTTGCATGGTAATGGTATTGTGGTCACAGAGGATTTTGTTGTTTTGCTTGTTGATCTAAATGAAAGGCAGAGGAAAGTGTTTCGGAAGATTGGTGTCCCTTATGTTGTTTTGGCCAGTTCGCCAGCGCTTTCAGATTATGATGTAGGGATGGTACTACAAGGCATGGATGTGTCCTGTTGTGACACTAATTTAGCTACAGGCCAGAAGGTGAACTGTGAAAAGGGAGTCATTCTCCATCCTTTCCACTGTACATTTAGCGCCCACAGGACAATTCAATTGGTTGATCAGTTTCCCCTTGTGGTCCATAATTTTGTGATGAACAGTTTTGAGTCTAAAGAAAACCATCCAGCATTGGAAGGTGTTCCCAAACAATTGTGGGCAACACATAAATATGATGTGGGTCTGATCAAGGATGCCACTCCATTAGTAGTGGTTCCTAAATCAGATTACAGGCCTAATAAGCGACAATATCCTCTGAGGCCCGATGCAGAAGAAGGTATGACTCCTATTATTGAGCAACTCTTGAACGATAAAATTCTTGTTCCAGCTCCAACTTCTCCATGTAATACCCCACTCCTTCCAATAAAGAAAGCTGATGGCAAATCCTGGCGACCTGTTCATGATCTGCGTGCTGTGAATGAAGCTGTGTTTGCCCGTGCAGCAGTTGTACCCAATCCAGCTACAATCTTGTCTTCAGTACCTGGTAATGCAAAATGGTTCACTGTGATAGATTTGGCAAATGCTTTCTTTAGCGTTCCAGTTGATCTGGCTTCACAATATTGGTTTGCTTTTACTTTTAAAGGTAAAAAATATACTTGGACCAGAGTTCCTCAAGGATTTGCAGAATCACCAACAGTTTATTCAGCTGCATTGCAGGAAAATTTAGCAGGTTTTGTATTTCCCAAGGGAAGTACTTTAATTCAGTATGTAGATGATTTGCTTGTGTGTTCGATATCTGAGGAAAACTGCATCGCGGATACAAACGCCCTTTTAAAATATTTAGCTTTGCAGGGACATAAAGCGTCGCTAGAAAAACTCCAGCTGGTAAAACAAGAAGTGCACTATTTGGGACATGAGATCTCACAAAATAAACGAACAATTGGCAAAGACAGAATTCAAGCGGTACTGTCAATGCCTAAACCAATGACGAAGAAACAGGTGCTATCCTTTTTGGGATGTACAGGCTACTGTAGACAGTGGATCTGTGATTATGCTAAAATAGTTCAACCACTTTCAGACATGGCGCATGCGACTGGACTGACTGCACATGACTTAGTGACTTGGACTCCTGAAGCTACTAACTCTTTTGTAAAACTGAAGGAAGCCTTGGCTTCTGCTCCAGCCTTAGGCATTCCTGATTTGTCAAGGGATTTCACTTTGGCAGTGGATGAGAAGAAAGGGTTTTATAGTGCTGTTTTGCTTCAGAAGCATGGTGATAAACTTAAGCCAGTTGCTTATTATTCTCAAAGGCTTCCATCTGTTGTGAGAGGGCTTCCTCCTTGTTCTAGAGCAGTGGCTGCGGCTGCAGCGGCTGTGACAGCTTCTTCTTCTTTAGTGGCTTACAGATCTTTGACTGTTTTGGTTCCACACGCTGTGGCTACTATTCTTCTTCAAGCTAAGACGGCTCATTTCACCCCAGCTTCTACCCTCCATTATTATAACATTTTGAGTCTTCCACATGTCACCTTGCAAAGGTGTAATGTCTTGAATCCAGCCACCCTTCTTCCTATTGAGGAGGATGGGGAAGCTCATGACTGTCTGGCGGTTATTGCTGAAACAGTAACTCCTAGACAAGATCTTTCTGTTGAACCTCTTCTTAATCCTGACCTGATTTATTATGTGGATGGATCAGCTAGAAGGTTGGAAGGAATAGGGGCTGTTGGTTATGCCATTGTTACTGATCATGAAGTGGTGGAATCAGCAAGACTTCCAGCTCATCTTTCTGCTCAGGCTGCTGAGCTTTTCGCTTTAACAAGGGCATGTATTCTTGCATCTGGAAAATCTGTTACTATCTATACTGATAGCAGGTATGCTTTTGGAGTAGTACATGATTTTGGGACTTTGTGGAAGAATAGAGGATTCCTTACGTCACAGGGTACCCCGATTCAACATCATCAACTTGTTGGCAATCTTCTTGAGGCTATCCTGCTTCCATCTCAGATAGCTGTTTGTAAGTGCCAAGCACATGTTAGGATTGGAGATGCTGTTTCTAAAGGAAATTCTCTTGCTGATTCTGCTGCTAAGTCTGCTGCGGTTTCATCTGAAATGCATTCGCTTCAAATGTACCTTGCTTTTCCAGCGGCTCAGACCCCTTTTGATCCACACATGTCCCTTAAAGACATCCAATCAATGGCCAGTGCAGCAGAAAAGACTGCGTGGAGGAAACATGGTCGTTGTGATTCAAAGGGAGTCTGGAGGGGTCCACGAGAAAAACCTTGCTTGCCTAAGCAACTTTTCCCCTACATGGCGAAGCTCTCCCATGGACCGGATCATGTTTCAAAGGGTGGTATGACTGAATTCATTGCACAAAATTGGGACTCCATTGGCTTTAGCACCGTAGCAGAAAACTTTTGCAAAAGATGCCTGGTGTGTGCTCAACATAACATAGGTAAGTCGCACAACACGACACAATCAGCATTTCCTATTCCTGATAGTCCGTTTCAACATCTCATGATGGATTTCATTGAATTAACTCCAGCTAGAGGATATAAGTATTGTCTAGTTGTTGTAGATATGTTCTCCAAGTGGATAGAAGCTTTTCCCTGTAAGCAGGCAGATGCAAAATCTACTGCTAAACATTTGTTGCAGGAAATTATTCCACGATGGGGGATTCCGGAAAAATTGTCATCGGATAATGGCTCTCATTTTGTTAATAATACAATCTCATACCTGGCGGAAAAAACAGGTATTGATTTAAGACAGCATTGTGCTTACCATCCACAGAGTGGGGGTGCTGTTGAGAGAGCTAATGGAGTGTTGAAAAACAAGCTCACGAAAATGATGGAAGAAACGCAGTTAGATTGGGTTTCTTGTCTCCCCCTGGTGTTAATGTATATGAGGGGAAGGCATCACTCTACTACAGGTCTCTCTCCACATGAAGTTTTGACAGGAAGAGTTATGCCTATAGGCCAAAATCTGTATAAGGGAACACACACAGATCAAATTCTTGTAGATGAGGCTATAGTGGCCTACTGTAAGAAGTTAACTCAAGTAATGAGTTCAATTTCTGTTCAGGTGAAAGCAGCTCTTCCATCGCCTCTGAGGGAAGGAGAAACAACCCATCCTTTCCAGCCAGGAGATTGGGTTTTGGTGAAGGATCTGAGGAGACGACATTGGCATTCTCCACGGTGGAGAGGTCCATACCAGGTCCTGCTTACTACACCAACGGCAGTAAAAGTCAAGGAGAGGACAACTTGGATCCATGCGTCCCACTGTAAGAGGGCACCAATACCGTGAGATGCCCAAATTCAAGGTTGTGGGATTGCTTATGCTGGTGCATTTGCTACCATCTGTTGGAGGCTTAATGACATTAAATGCAACCCTGGAAGAGCACATTGCAGACTTAGTGGAAACAACGCAGACTCAAGATGTCTCATCAGCAGGAATTCATGGAAAGGCAAAGAGGCAAACTCTGCTGGAACCAATACAGACTGATGATGAAAATGAGCTAGATGATAATTACCTACAGCCATTGGGTGAGAAGGGTAATACATGGTATGAAATGATGGCCTATATGGTGAAGCACACATATCCAGATAGAAGAGGAATGATAGCTGTGGTTACGCCTCCTTGTAATAGCATAGACATGTGTTTAAGTCCTGTTGGAAGACCACTGAGGAAAGATGAGATGAAGGGTGTTTCTTGTGAGTATGAGCAGCAAATTGGGAAGCAGTACTTTCAGAGTTCGTTCGATGTTGAGTGTGATAGTAAGTATGGCAAAATTATCCCGATTCATAGTGCTACAGATCTTAGGAGTAGACCGGAGCCTGTTGGTCAGGTTCGGGTGTTAGAAAAGCCACCCTATTGTTTTTGTTACCAGGATGGGAATCCTCCATATGCATCTGGACAGGATATGATTGAAACAGTGTTCATGGGTGTGGCAGAATGTAAGGAGTATGGAGGGAGGTATCCTGGTGTGTATAAGTTTCATGGAAATGGAAAGACTGTAGTAATACAAGAGGGTCCTACTATTGGATATTCAGCCACAGGTGCTTTGATAGATCTTGTTTTTATGTGTGGGGGTCAAAATTATTATTATTTGCCTAGGTTTTGGTCAGGATGCTGTTACTATGTTCATTTGACAGTACCAGTAAACCTAATTCAGATGACAAGACAATGGGAAAATACTTCTTCGGCTGAAGCAAGTGAGTTAAATAGTACACATGTTAGAAAGCCTAGGTCACTTCCTACAGAGCTTACAGATATAACAGCCTTTGGTCAGCAAGCAGCTTTTGGTCAACAAGTTTCTTGGTATGATAAGTTTATGAGTTTCTTCTTTCCACAAATAGCAGTAACTGCTATGTCTTTACATGTAGATAGATTATCTTATACTATGTGGGGGTTTGCAAATGCAACAATGAAAGGGTTTTCACTCATAAAGGATACTTTAAAGTCTCATAGATTGACCTTGTTGAAACATCAACAAGCTTTGGATTTTTTATTAGCTAAAACTGGAGGTTTGTGTGCGACTCTAAATTTGACTGGTGGTTCTTGTATGACTTTGATTCCGGATGTTACGGATAATTTGACGGATGTTATCACTGTTTTAGGCCGTTTTCAGTCTTCTTTGTATTCTAAACCTAGAATTGAGAATCCTTATCGCAGTTGGTTGGTTAATATCTTTGGATCATGGGGAGCAGGTATATTACAGTTACTTTTGCCAGTTGTTGGAGTAATATTGTTGGTTTTTATAATGATTATGTGCGCTTTGAGTTGTGTTAAAGTTATGATTCACAAGGTGGTTAACACCTCATTGACTGCTGTAGCAATACAGTCTGATATGAAAAGACCTTTGTCTAATACGTTATTGGACACCCACTTGTATCTAATGGCTGAGGGTAATTGTAGGGATATTGGTGATGAAAACTACCTTCAGCAACTTCAACTTGACTTGGAAGATTTCGAGGATGCATAAGCATGCAGCGCTGGCCCTTTGAATGAGCTGCAAGAGCTATAAGGGTGAAGAGGACGTGAGAAGACTTTTATCCGTATTGATATTATGTGTAGGCCTATTTGTTATATTCTGATGTAGTAATAAGTGTGAAACTCATTATCTATTTTTGTTTGTTTAAATGTGTTTTAGTCATGTTGTTTAGTTTTTGAGATTGTTTTGAGCTCTGATATGTACGAAGGATTATCAAATGATAAAAGGAGGGAATGTAAAAGAAAACTGAATCACAGGTTATCATTTGATGTATTTCTTCAATATATCATACATGTTTCAGACAGTGTTTAAGTTCAGTTTAGTGTTAGTTAGTGTTTCACACATGTTCTAAATTCCTCTGTGCTATATATATTCTAAACTTAGTTCTTTGCTGTGTAAGATGAGGCAGTTGTGTGTTTAACAGTTAAGTCTATTCTGTTGTACCCTTACCTGAGCCAGTGATAAGATAAACTGTAGTTATGTAGATGTTTATGTGTAAAACTGATAAGCTTTAGAGGATAGTGTGGTTTGTCCTTAATTTAATATAGCAGGGATGTTATTTTGTGATGCTACTTGGTGCATGCTTATGTACTGTCATATATGGTCGTAAAGAAAGACTGTTCCTAGGTTAGCTGAACTTCTGACCTATGTTTCTATCTGAGGGTTGGTTGCTGACCTGTAAGGTTAGTAAGCAGATGTCATAAATTCTGTACAAGTAGTATTTAAGGGACTGGTTAAGTGCCAACCTTTCAGACAAAGAAAAGATAGCTAGGTGGTACGTATCTTTGTCTCCAGAACTATGATGCATTATACTTCTGATTGTATTATTTGATTACACTATTTCATAACCTGACAATGCTCTCTTGTGTGTTTATTGAGTGATCAGCAATTTCCCATTACACATGTCACCCAGTGCAATGGTGTGGCTCATTTATGTATTTTTACTAGTTTTTGGACAACAATGGAGCTCTGTGGCACGAAGGGAGAAGATACACACGCAATACTTCAACACAGAAGCAAAGTAAAGTATTTTTTCCCACTGTAAATTTCCAAACCAAAGATTTATTGGATTTTTGATGTTCAGTGTTCATCAACATAGAAACACAGGCGTCTCCTGGATAATTCAAGGATACAATACCTTTATTTTATGTCCATCAGTTTTAATTATTTCAACTTCCTTTCCAAGGAATTATTTTTTTCATTAGTTTGGTATGGCAGATGACTGAATGAAATACTGCAATATCCAAGATACTCAGCCCCATTTTCTTTGGAGAAAAAGCCAGCCAGAGGTGCAAATCAAAGCTGTAGTGAAGTCAGAATACATCCTCAATGCAATTGGAAACAACACTGTGCCATTGTTGCTTAATTCAGAATTGATTTTAAACTGCTGAATGTTTTATCAGGATTCTACAAAGCACAAAACTTTAGCTTTAGCACATGTAGTCAGATTTCAAGGTTGGTTATTGGTGGTTTCTTACCAAAATGCTGTTAAGGAGTCTTTCACTGAGTTCTTATGTACACAGGCTTGTAATTTGGACTTTTTAAAATCAAAAACCAGATATTTTCAAACACAGTTTTGCATCTTTTATACTGATAATCCAACCAGGAGTTCCTTGCCCATCCAAAGCTTGAAAGTGATCCTTACTCTCATTCACCTTACATTGTCTGTGCAGAAAATGAACAGGCCTCTTACTTCCAGAATCCCAGATACAGAGTTGAAATTGACATATGATGAAAATTCCAAAGGTCTCGTTACAGAAAACATTTGAAATTCCATCTTATCTCTCCAAGTTCAACTTCACTTTGGAAATCCATAGTATTAAAATTCCAATCAAGCAACTACCTGAATTGGTAATCATTTGCTCAAGTCCCAGTTCAACTTAAATAAAAAAAAGGAGGGCTGTAAAATTTTAAGGTGGCTGAGATGAAGATTGTGGCCGCAGCAGCTGAACATCAATTTTTTAATTAATCAAACAGGAGAAGAAGATTAAGTGAGAGGAGGATGATGAGGCTTATGTAGCTATTTACACAAGGTTGTAAAATATGCACACACACAGAATCTCTCTGCAATAAACAGGTGCTAAAAAGTTAATAATATTCACTACCCTGTGATTAAATATACTGAATATGTTTAATCTTTTAAAATATTGAAATGCCAACATAAATATGTTTCAGCTTCAGTGTCTAAATATGTTTAGACCATACTTTATTAAATAAACTGCAAGCAACTCATTTTTCAACAATATAGATTACAGACAAGAACATTCGGTTTAAATACATGTGGAATATTTGTTATTTTGTGCTGTGTGCTTATGAATGATATGTGCTCATGATTACTTTTAACATGATCATTTGTAATAATCAGTTTCAGACAAAAACTCATATCTTATGTGAAATAATAATTTGTACTCCCTCACTCATAAATACAATTACGGTGTGGCTAAGCATCAAGGACACACGGAATGTCAATATTTTTCATTTTCTATGCTCAGTTTTATGCAAAGTAAGAGAAAAACTGCAAAACAATGTGGGTGAAGCACAGGGATGATTAGTCCTACGTGCTCACTAAGCAGGTTGCAAGGCCCCTGCCTATAATACTTTAAGTATCATAAGAGACAGGATGATTTAAACATAACCATGACTGCTTTGAAATGTAATTTGGTGATTGGATGGACAGCCAAAAATTGTCTTGTCATTATGGTTTAATGCAAAAATGATCCCAAAAACCTGCGAAAATTCATGAATAAATACTGCATCAAAAGGTAGTTTTTATAGTTGAACTCACATGATTCTAACAAGATTAATATCACAACTAGTGGGTGAAATGAATTGGAATTATAAGGTCATATGGCAGAAACAGAAGGGTTATGGAGTTTCTGATCTGTCCACATGCATCCAAAAGGAGAAAATACACACTACAGTCAAAATGACCCATTATTATGCCTTTTTGTTGTAACACAAAGTAGCACAGTCATACCTAGAAGATGCCCAATACAACCTGGGGGTTAAGAGCCTTGTTCAGTGGCATCTCATGCACACATCTAATGAGGTAACCCTGTCTCCTAGAAATTACATTCATATATGACTAAATTATTTCCCAATTATGTAGCATTGGCAAATGTAATTGCTGCCTGGATTATGTTAACAGGCAACGTTTTTTTTTTTTTTCAAATGAATTAAGTGCTACATTTATATATCCCTCTAAAGTTGCAGGGAGGAGGTCAGGATGGATGGAGGGCGTATAAGGGTGTGCTTAGGTTTAGGCAACAACAGCACTGTGGTTAATGTTAGTGAAGGATCGTGGTTTTGCTTAAATGTTAAAGAGCATGTTGTGCTTTAAGTTATTGGGTTAGCGTCTTGGTTTCTGTATTAAACCAAGACCATAATCTTTCCTTAACCTTAGTTCAGTATCAACACTTTTACAACTTGCCAAATATGTCAACTAACAACATTTTCTCATTATTTTGAAAGAAAATGTAATTCAACCAGCATGTTGCTTCTATCAAAACATATTTGCTGTTGCAATTTAGTCTTATACAAACATCATTCCTAAGAGATGAGGTTGATTGAGGAGTGGACAATCGAAATTACCCTGCTGGAATCTGAGACCAGATGGTAATCTGTGTAACTATCGTTCTCTAAATGGTGAGACTGGTGAGGCTGATGAGGATACTCTTAGGCTGCATTGACTGAAAAAAGCCCTGCATTAAAACAATGCAATGGGCTGCGTTGGTGGGGTGTGTTGTTTAGGGTACCACTGAGACAATGAAATCCCATCACTGCAACTCAGAATAACATGAGGCAAGTGTGATGATAATTGGAAAAACAAACTTAGCCCTCCTCTCCTCTCCTCTCCTCTCTGCTTTTGCTGTTGTAACTGAATTTCCCTATGGGTATCACAGTTTCGTATATTTTCATATTAAGCACTTCACTCATGGTCCTGCGATGTTATATGTTATTAACACCCTGCCTCTTTCACATCAATGTGCTCACAGCCAGGGTGGAAAACCTTGAGTTAGCAGAGCCAGTTCATAACCAGCTTTGTGATATATATCAAACTAGAAAAAGTATCAGTGGAAAAGGTTCATTTGTTGTTGGTTTTTTTTGTTTTGTTTTTTTGTCAGCACTATTTATGGTCAGCTTGTTTTTCTAACCTTTAGGCCACCACTGCCCAAGACAGTGTTACAGTTCTTGTTAAAAACATACAGTGGTATTACAAGCATATCTGATAACATTGCAGTTCTTAGCTTCAATATATTCATACTGCACAGCATGCAAATAAGCTGGAGTATTAGCTGGTGTGTCTCCGTTTAGTTTTTTGCTTTACAACTCAAGCAAACTGACAATTTATTTGACATCTGCTGTTGAGTTTTTTCTTCATCTATTGTGGGCTCTTACTGCAGATGAACACAATTAGTGTCACTACACTGGTTCTTGAAGGCCTCAATGTGAGAAAAACTGTTGTGATTTCTCTTATTTCAGGTTCAAAGATGGATTTTAATTTGCAGAGAAAAGCATCAAATTGGAACATCACACTGAGTGCTGTGTCCTTTCTATGGAGACGTCTGCTTTGTCTCTGTGACAGGCGAACCACCAACAGCACATCAAGCCTAAAAGCTCCCAGAAACCAACTCTCCAGCTATAATGACACAACGGCTTTTGTTTCATAAACAACACTTAAACCTTTAACCGGATGACATAAGTCATTGCTCCAAGTACATGTAGGAAATATAGTCCTTACTTTGGAGTGCAAATTTAGAGTAATTAGGCTGTCACTACAACTGCCTTAGCGTAAAAGATTTCATCCCACAGTATTCAGCCAACACAATGTTGCAGTAGCTGCTATTACTGTGCCACAACAGGCTGAGATATGGGGTAAGTAGGGAACTTAGAGGCTAGCTTTCTTACATGCTGCAAAGGTCATTACACCCCACAACATGAAAGTGTTGGACTGGGCAAACATACTGACAGTTTTGCTAAAGTCTGTCCTGAGGTTAGCGTTAGACAAAAGGTCAGGAGGTTATCTAAACCATCAGGAATGAAATCACAGGACACTCAAGGAGTGTCCAAAATGTTTTTTAGGGTCCATGAACATCAGCAACAGATTTCATGGAAATCTGGACACCATTTCTCAAGATGGACCAAAGTGGACAGTACTGCTATACATAGAGTCAGAATGTTTAGTAGTTGGTGTGATGTACTGTATCCTTAAACCCACTGCCTCATGACTCATTACATTTTTTTTATTTTCTCAGAACTCCTGACGGAGATTAATTAATATCAGTTTTGTAATGAGTGACTATTTGACCATGTTAAAGGCGTTGGTCTATGGCAATGTTGGTCAGTCAGCCCTCCACTGACTGATTGGTCCTGACTGAAATTATCTCAACATCTGTAAAATAGATTGCCATGCATTTGGTACAGACATTCATGGCCCCCAGAAGGTAAATTCTTATGAATCTGGTGATCCCTTGACTTTTCCTCTAGCGCCATTAAAAGGTCAAAGTTTTCACTCATCCAGCAAAGTATCTCAACATCTACTGGATGTATTGGCACAAAATGTGTGCAGACATTCACTGTTCCCAGATATTATATCCAACTGACTTTGCTGATCTACTGACTTTTCTGATGCTATCATCACATCAAAAATTTTATTCATCCAATACTTTGGCTCATGACCAAATACCTGAAAAACCAATGACATACCCATCAGCCTCAGCTGTACTTTGTGCTTACTGCTAATAAGCAAATATTAGCATGCTAACAAACAAAAAATGAGATAGTGAACATGGTGAACATTATATCTTTCTTAACTTAGCATTGTCAATATAAGTATGTTAGCAATTGTTGTTGTAGATTCTTAGTCTTGAGTAACACCTTGTTTGTTTTCATATTTTATTTACTCAATTCATGGTCAATTTTACTCTCTTAACTCACTCTCCCAACATGAAGGTCTAAGGTGTTTCAAAGCTTTCTCCATGCTACGAGGCATAAAATTCTGCAAATAAAATCACAAGATCTTTATTATTTTGTTGTAGTAAAATGATAAATTTAGGCATATTAAATGTAAATTACTGGAATTAGCTTATAAAATACCCACCATGTGCAAGTTTTTGATTGTACAACATAAACTGCCCCCAGGTTGCTAAAACCCACAAATTCATTTAAAAAAAGAAGACAAGACCTGACCTCAGTGACCTCAAATGGAATGGTAAATGGACTGCATTTATATAGCGCCTTTCTAGTCTTCCAACCACTCAAAGCACTTTACAATACATGTCAACATTCACCCATTCACACACATATTCACACACTGATGGCAGAGGCTGCCATGCAAGGTGCCAACCTGCTCATCAGGATCTAATCTAATGCACATTCACACACATATACACACACACACCTCTGGCACAGCCATCGGGAGCAATTTGGAGTTCAGTATTTTGCCCAAGGACGGGCAAGGTACCTCAGCAGTAACCATGGCTGTGAGTGCGAGTTGTTAGGCATCTAAGTAAGTATGCTGTTTGATGATGAAAGTGTGTGATGAGAGTCTTATTTGAAAGGGGTTAATATAAAACTTCATCATAAATATGAGATATAAAAACGAGACCACATATTTCATTAGGACCTTATTTAATGAGGTTACAATTGTACAATGATTCAAGACCGTTTATAATTTACCATCTTGCACAAAAATGTAAGAATATGAACAAGTGGTCAGGAGTGTCAACACCACGTTAGAGTCCAAGACAAATCCAAATCAAAGTGTGCACAGTTGGGTCTCCCACAATATTAGAGTTAATATTGAGCATCAGAAAAACACCAGTGGCTACAGTACTTTTGGTATGATTTAATTATTTATGAGGTTGAAATGTGGTAAACGTAGTATTTACCACATTTCAACCTCAGTTAAAGTTAGGATGGTTTTCGAATGCGGTGTTCATATATAAAAAATTTGCTCTCTTCTGTTTTTTCATTAATTTTGAAGAGCTGTTTCCATTTTAAATTCCATTTTAGAATGTATTGTGCTAGTTTTGTTCCACATTTTCTCTGTCTCCAGCCATCACTATAAATTGCCTTATCTTTAACCTCATGGCTGCTATCCTCCTATTTCTAGCTTTGTGGCAGTGTTGGGTCAAACTCCAGACCTCTGCTGTTGGCCTTTTTCTACCTAGACCTTTCCCGTCGCCAATTTTCAACACAGCGGTCCAAGAACACTGCATGACAACATTGCTGACAATGTCCTAGTCAGCAGCTGCACCATAGGATGTTGTCATTCGAAATGGTGACACTGACCTGGGGTTTGATAGATGGATGCAATTATTACCAGCAATCCCCTACCAGCACCCAGTCGCCACAGCGAGTCTCACTGCAGGTCAGACTGGGAAGTCTCCCATGTGTTTTGCTAAGAGCAAGAGCCCATCATGCCTTTGTGATAGCGCAGCAAGTAAAGTGGTTATCTGTATAATCTTGTATTTTTAAGTGCAGATATTTTCTTTGTCGCAGTGAATAATAAGTGCTCTCAGCTGGGAGTGGCTGTGTTGTAGGCAAATAGCTGGTAATTCTGGGAATTTGACAGAGAGTGATTTAGTCACATCAAAGATTCTGGCAGACTAGTCAATGCAGTTTTAATTTTAGTAGCAGAAAAAAAAACGAGCAACTGTGAACTTACCAGAGGTGTATTTTCTAAGGGATGTGACAACCATTTACTGTGTGCCAACAGTAAAAAAAAAGAACACAGCTGTTCTTAACTGTGACCAACTAAGACCTCAAATTGAAATCACCTCAAACACACTCATGAACTGTAATTACCCTGGTGGAGGTGTGAGTTTGGACTGAACCCTGAGCCATTTCACATGGGAAATGGAATTAAGTAGGAGGAGGAAATTTAAATACATATTATGATATAATAAAGTATTAATTATATGAGTAATTTTCTCATGTTAAATGCTGAAAACCAAAGTGAGGGTGTTTGGCCTTAAAGACACAGTGAAATAAAAACATGTTTTCCAAGTTCTAATCCTGTGTGTCCGTGTTGATTGTTCTGTTATCTCTTGGAATAGGACACCAAAACGCCTATTTTCTCCTCTTGTAAAAGCTTACAATATATTTCACCACTCATCTTGAACTCTGGGGCATATACATAAATATATCTACTCAAATGTGATTTGGGGCAATTAGCTAACCTGGCTCAATATATAAAACAGCACTTGACCATTAGCTTGTGCGTCTTAGCTTGCAGAGAAGTATCATAGAAGGAAGCATGTGTCTGGATATCATCTGTTTAAATTTACAAAGAATTTGGTATGGGTTATTATGTTGCCAGGGTCCTGTCATTAAATCTGATGATGAAATACCTGAGAATGTTTGGCTACAAATCTGGGAATCTCATTGTACTCATACCATTTCATTGACCTGGAAGGATTTTTGTAGGAGAAATTTGATTTGGTTTTTATAACTCCTAAGCAGAAATGCTAATTAAGTGGGACCCAATATTGTTGCTGGAGGGAGTGTTGATAAGCACAAGTGGACCATGCCCATATATTTTGGTATTGAGGATACAGTATATCCAGCTTTTTCGCAGAAAGTGTAATTTTTAAAGTTATAATCCGTAAGAGTGTCCTGAAATCGAACCCTGTTTTTGATACTATTTATGGTTATTGTTACTGACGGAGTCTGCCATTCCCACGCTGGATTCCATTTCCTTCACATACACAAGAGATTTACAGGAAATGATGCATGCATGTAATCCAACTATTTTTAATTTCTTGTCATCATTAGTAGCCTCACTGTTTACTGTTCACTCTCCCACAGCTGTATCAGCTGTATGAAGTCACTGCTAATGTTGCTTCACTTTAAAAGCATTCAACTGGTGAAAAACTGTATGGCTTTTTGCTATGAACCAGACACAAGAAATAAAAAGTATTTTCGCTGACAATGATTGCTCATCAAAAATGCATCTGAAAAAGTCATTTTCTGCAATTTTTTGACAACGGATCATATTTCTATAATGCAGGGAGTAATAGAACAAGAGGGAACAGCCACAGGCGACAGGCTGCACACCAGATCCCATTTCTATTACCCTGTTGTGTGGAAAACTACTAGCACCATGCACATCATGAAATCAGATCAGGGTTGCAATTATTTGTGCCTTCTTAATTAAAATGAGAGTCTGTTTGGCTGCACTGTAAACAGACACACCAGCTGTTGTATATCTGTCAAAGTAACTGCTTAAGGACTGTTTGTTGAGTATTAAACCACATTGGTTGTAAAAAAGGGAAATACTGTTAAAAATTTGTACAAAAGAGTTAATATAATATAATAATAATAATAATAATAATAATAATAATAATAATAATAATAATAATAATAATAATAATAATAACCAGATATCTCACTCTTTTCATCTCATCATAAGCTGAACACACTTATTTCAGAATGTTGAAATATTTTATACTATATTTTATATCATATTATATAATATACTTATACTGCAGTTTTGAGAAAATGATTTAATGTGGACAATTTATTTTATTTATTTCATACTTAATCTGTATGTACTCAAGAATGTTCTGGGAATCATTTCAAATATCTGAAAAGGGACCCTTGCTCCTTTCTTTCAAATTATTATGATGTAAGATTTTAATGGAAGAAAAGAAAAGGGCAAGGCCAAGCAGCATATTCACATATGTTGAACTTGTTTTTAATGAGTTATCTAATTTTAAGAGAGCATTGAAGTGAATAATATCAAAAGAAGCTCAGAATATTTATTGAAAATTACTTCCTGATTCCCGACTTATTTTTTTAATTTGATTTTATGATTTTTATTACTTTAGTTGTTTTTTCTGTGGATACACGTGTCGTTACATCATCCGATCAGTTCAAAGTTGCAGCTCAGTGTTTTGTAACAGTTATCCTGTTTCAGCAGTTATGGTATATTGTACTGACATAAACTGTTGTTAAATAAAGTTCAATTAAAAAAACACTGGCAGGACATGTACCTAAAGGTTTGTGTAAAAGTGATATTTGCCTCCTGAAGATCTTCATGGCTGCAAGTAAAAACACTCTCACTAAATGCTGTCCTCAGAAAAAACACTTCACTATAGACCTTTTCACTGAATATCTTCTATTCATCTACACTCCATGGAAAAGATGTCATATCCTTCAACTCTGCCTGAATCCCTCTATAATGAACTGTATCTATGACAGTGTCTGATTTTGAAAGTGTTTAATTGATGACTTGGTCCTCCACTTCTTGTTCTGCATCTCATGTTTCCTGATACATGTAGTTCTTTCATTTCTTCCATCTCAGGACACACAAACCCTTATTCATGCCTTTGTTTCCAGCCAACTAGATGAACAGAAATCTGTATTTGTCCAGTGTACCAGAATTCACTTGACCACATCCAGCTTCTACAAAATGCAGCCACTGGGGTTCTCACAAGAACTACAACATTTGAGTGTGTTAAGCCCATTTTGGCCTTCCTGTAGTGGTTACCTGTGGCCTTTAGAATTGATTTTCAGTATTACTACTTGTTTTAAAGTCACTGGAAGGCATTGCCCCATCCTGCATTGTTGACCTTCCCTCTCCACATACTGCTGTTCTTAGCCTGGGGTTTGCTGACCAGTTGTTGTTGACTGTCCCCAGGGCCAGGCTGGAGACAGAGGGCAGCAGGGTATTTGCTATCAGGGCTCTAAAGCACTGGAACAGCCTTCAGTGGGGAAATCAGGCAAGCAACCTCTGTGTCCTTTCATAAAGAGCAACTTAACAACGGCTGAAAATCTTGTTTTTGCAGACCTCCTGTGGTTTAATGTCTCACCTCGCTGCAGTGATGAACAGTTGTACTACAGGACCATGTGACATCACTGTGGGGTGTAAAAAAGCACACACCCAACCACACCCATTAGTGATGCTGTGATTTATCAGACATGAAGTGATCACATGATTGATTGCATGAGAGAATAGCCAATCAGAAATATTGACTGACCATACATCTGCCATATTGTACACTCTTTTAAAAAAAATCCCATCACTTATCATTTATTCTCTCTCTTTTTCTTTTATCTTTCACTTAAGTCCTAAATGCTACTTTTAGCAGTTTGATAAATAAAGATCCTGATGTGTAACAGTCGGATGGGACAGTGCAACTACTTTTCAGTCTGGTGTTAATTTACTCTTTCATTTTTCAAATTGAAAGTTTGAAAGTTTTACTGTTGCTGTCATTTTTTATTATGCATGTTTTGTTCTTGTAAGATGTATATTTAACATGCATTTATGTGCACTTTTCAGTATTTATCAATTTTGTAATGTTTCATGATTAAACATTTAAAATACTATATTGAAGTGTTCATTCATCTGCCTCCACTCTTCGCCTGGGTGAATCACAGCAACACCTGTGCTTGATGCAGTATCATGTAACTACATGTTAGGCTATTCTGCTAATAACACAAACTGAGATATTGTTGCTGCTAGCTGTGTATCTGTAGCTCTGTAAATACTCACTATCAAAGGTGTGTTCGTGTTTAGCATTATATTTAGTTACAGTTACATTTTCTGGTTAAATCAAAACGCAGACAAGCTTAGTCTAATATCACTTTTTTTTTTTTTACTGATTAAATCTTGAATTTCTGGAGTTAAACATTTGTTTTCATTACTTTACGCAAGTTAAAAGGAGTGACAGGCAAACACTTCCCGCTTTTATGCCCTTGCCAATGTCAACAATGATGTCACATGTTAAACCAAGTATTGAAGGATTGGTATTGTTAAATTATTAGTAAATAATTACTATATTGATTTAATTTGTAATGGTGTGTATGTGATATGGTAAGGTATTTTGAAGTTCTGATTGTACTGTTGACTATTGTTAAAGGTAACGTGATATCACTTGCATGAGTCTGAGAGAAACATAGGTCTGCCTACATTGGGTGTGCTGTACATTTATTTAGGCACCTGCTTGTTGTCAGGTAAGGGGAGAAGCATGTCAGTGTAGCTATGTGCATGTGATGTTAAGTTAAGTAGTGAGGGGGCGCCTCACTAGCCTACTGGTTAAGATGCATACCACATAACCTTGTACGACAGCATCTCAGCTGTCAAATAAAGGCAAAAAAATGCCCAAAAATATATGTAAATAAAAGGAAAAAAGAAAAAGCTTCTTCTTCAAGCGAAATGATTCATTTGACCATAATGTTGTCGAACTGAATTGCTCAGTCTGTGTCTGGGTGTGCTGGCAGCAACTGTGTCCTCTTGCAAGGTTCACACAGCAAAAACTACTGACAAACATTTAAAACTTCTCTCAGTTTACATCTCAGAGGACACCAGCATGCTTCATCTACATGCTAAAATTGTAAAAATGTTCTTCTGGGGGTTTTAGATAGAGAATATATGTCAGGACCGAGGGGCTGAACGGGGTGATTAAAATGACTAAATAGTCAAATTAATTTAAAAACATGATGAAACGACAATGCCACCTAGTTTTGGGGAGTCTAATCTAAATATAAGTAAAGGTCTACTTTTCAGATTACTTCTACAATTAATAGCATTGACCTGGTTTTATATAAAATAATTCACCTTAGTATCCCCTGAACTCCACATTAATTTAACTGTGTGAAAATTAATTGGCCCCACATAACACATGACTCCTTAGTATGGCGAGAAGCTTCAGAAACTTAAGTACTCTTGCCAGTGGGCTCGGTCAGTGATTAGGATGCATTGCAAGGCATCTATCTACTTCCTATATTAAGCCCCTGACATTCTACAGATTGCTGTAAAACCTGAAATCTGAAAATACCAGCGCAGCAGGGCATGCTGGGATGACTCCTGCCACCCACACACCACCGACTGAAATAGTAAGAAGGTAGACAGAGAGAGGAAATGAGAAGAAATTACTGTAACTTTAAAAACAGTTTGATACATTGGTTGATAAGGTTTGATTTTGTTTCCAGCATTTTACATCTAATCATTTTGGTTACATTTTTGTTTTCAAGCTTTCAGATATGAACAAAATATACCAAAAAAAAAAAAGAGACAATGTTCCAGATGCTTCCCACCCCAACCCACATAAAAAGTTGCTAAATTACAGTTTTTTAAAGTTAGAAAGAGATAATAATATTCTCATGACAATTCTACCACTGATATAAGCAATGTGTCAAAATAAGGCTGCTCCCAAGCAAGCAATAGTCCTGCACATAAATTCCTGTAAAACCACAACTTGTCATTTTCACCCTTAGATTTTTATACAGATTAATCAAACCATATAAAATCTGTTAATAAGTGAGCTTTAGAAATGTTGGCGGGTGAATTTTTTCACTTTGGGACACAGCCAGGCTAGACGTTTCCAGTCTTTATCCTTTAATAGTCTCTGGTTCATATGGTTCATATCAACCATAAAGTTTCTGTGTGTGGCCCTATAGGAATAGTTTAGTTGTCCAGATCTGCAGTTGGTGTAGAAAGTAGCAGCTGGTGTTTTCAACAAGAAAATTGGATTATATCAACCCTATTTTAGCCTCCTTCACAGGCTACCACCTTTTTATATTGATTTTAAAAGTGCAGTAGTTCACAAACTGAATTTTACAAACACCCAAATATGAATTCAGGCAACCAACAAAGACCTTGCTGATTAAAAGTCTTTTTTGCCTTTGTAACATACAGTTATTGTCCTGTACCAGTAATCAAAAGGGGTTGATCTGCACACTGCGAACCTTTTCTACTCATAAATGTATTGACAGCATCTTCTGCATTTTTTCCTGCAACCTGTGTTGTCTTTTCTGACTTAGCTATATTTCTGTGTGTTGGTTTATTTTTTTATCCTTCTGAATGTATGATAGCACAGTGTTTCTTTTGTGTGACAAATGTCCCCACAAATTACCATAAACTTGAATACACATCTTTGACAGCAAGTTCTTAATATAAAAAGAACTTTAAAATCTTCACATACACTGCAGATTCTTATGCAATACAACCCTCCACATATAGCCCCTAATGTAAAAAACAATTATGTAATATTGGTGAAGGTCAACACTATCCACTTAAAATACTAAATATATGTATGTCCATTGTATTGGTTTATTTGTATTATTTCTATTGCTTGTACTGCTTATTCTGCATTCTCTTTGTGTGCTTGTAGTCTACTCATCTTATTCCCATGCTGCACCTCGTCTCTGTTTTGCTGCAATGATCCAATTTCCCCACAGGGATCAATAAAGTTTCATCTCTCTTATCGAGGTATCAAGAGGTTTCAAGCATCTTACCGGCTGCCTCTTAGTGAAGGACACAAGTTCTCAAAAGGCAACTGTAATATCTAGTCGATCGCTTAAGGTGGGAAGGACAAATGAGATGCACCTCTGTCTATACACTATCCAACACGATGATATGTGAAAGATCTATTATTCCCCCTTTCAGGAGATTAGTCCAGCAGTCTCTATGAATTAGTAGCCTTTTCACTTGCTTCTATTTAGGCACAGTATTTCACTGTGGGTAATATGTTTGTCAGTCCTTACAGAAGGCTCACTGGTAAAGAGTACTGGAACTGTAGATTTATGCACATCTAACAGTGTACTGTCACTTACTGATAACTCTAGATGCATTATTTGTAGGTCAGGTCAGGGAATAGTTCCATTTCTTGACAACCGCACAGATGAGGCAGAAGTATGCTGCTATAGATAATATTTGTCTAAATCGTTGCCAGTGTGTACTTAAAGCAGTGTAAGGCAAATAGTGGTCCATGGGCCAAATCCAAAACCTACCAGAACAACCCAGTCTCACATCAAAATGTGTAATGGCTAGGTTGGTCCACAGCGCAAAACGTACTTGTTTCACAATAACAGCTCTAAAATTGTGAGGTGCCTACGTTTTTTTGGCCTATTCTTTTCTATTGGCCTGCGTCTACGTCATGTGACTGTCAAGTTTCTGTCTGCTCAAACAAACAAAATGGCTGCCATTCCTTTTATTCTCAGTGGAAAATGTAACATTTTAAAATTGCTTTGGCATTAAAATGTATTTTGATAACATTTATGGTGAGAAATGTGCATTTTATTTTCATAATCTTTGTTCAGTTAATGTATGATGTTTAAGATTAAGTTTAAGACTTGTTTAAGATTTGTGCAAGCTTGTCGCTGTGGTGGTTGCTATGGACTGAAACCACATAGTTCTGAGCTGTTATTTTATGTAACTGTTTGATGATGTTTCAATAAAAAAGATATATTTTAGAGCACCCCAGGGACAAATGATGATTGGCTGACTGGAAGACCCGCTGCCGATTCTGATAAATAATGGGTTTTTTTTGCCAGGTTTGGATAGTGGTAGGCTAAGGAAGTGCATTGCATTGTGGGTAACTTGGCACACTTAACTACTGTTTCGAGTTGTCTGCTGTAGGTGGGCTTCATTCCATTTCAAATTGCCGCGACTTCACTGCAACTCAGATCCAAACACCACCATCTCTGTTCAGAAAAGGTGTTTTATAGCCTGTGATTGTAAAATGTGAAGTTGCTCATTAATTGCTCATAATTTTATATTTCCAAGAATATGTGGCTGAGGACATTTAATATGAAATCATTTTTCTTAAAACATAGCCTTCCTCAATTAATATCGAGCCACTTCATCCAATAGAGCACTCCAACAGTGTGCGTGTGTGTGTGTGTCACTGTGTGTGTGTGCATCAAATCTTGTACCATGGCCATATAAACAGGATGAAGATAGCGTTATCAAACTGGACTTTACATTTCACACCCTTCATTTAATCCCTGCACTTTCATACATTTGCTCAAACTGGACTTTAGATTGTTCACTGCATTCAGCCTCCATTGTTACATAATTTAATTATTCATGCACGTCACATTTAATTTTTGCTCTTGTCACCTTCATATATTTCATACACTTCATTTCTTTGTCCATAGCACAGTCCATATTTCCTTTGTACAGTCAATATTTCATTTCAGGTTTTATATCCCGTTTCAAAACTATTACTATTCAATTTTGTGAATAGATTTTTAAATTTCAATTTGATTTTAATATTACTTTGTTTATGTCGTCATTATCATTATATTATTTTTGTCTATTTTTATACTTCTGTGTTGCTTTTTTTGATAGAAAATGCCAAGACACATTATTTGTATGCTTGCATTGGCTAATAAAACAGATTCTAATTGAATGGGCTACTGTATGTCATGCTGATATAAAATCCCAAACTACAAAAAATCTCCAGGGCTGTGTAAATAGTAACCTATGCATGAATGACAATGGGTTGTTCTTTTCAGCCCTAACCCTAACCATAACCCTAACCCAAGCACTTCAGGCCTTCCTCCAAGCCTGTAGCAATGCCCTAGATTGTCAGCAGTATTGTAATTTCTGAAGGTGACTCATTTTGGTCACTATTTCCACTAAAAGAACAAACAAATAAACAGACAGCTTTATTTTATATATTGGGCCTTCAAAGTGCTCTCTGAAACTAGACGTGGGATGGATTGTGTCCATGAAATGAGAAAATAAAAAATCTGTCTTAGAGCTAAAGCAAATACATCATTGGAAAGGTCTCAGCCTGGAGAGTAACATATGTCAGTATGACGATTCTACATGGCTCTTTGAAATACTGAATTTTGAACCTTGAGGTTAGTGCATGTTTGTAGGCTTATAATTCAGCAACAAAAGGGGCTGTAGACATGGGATCAACTGTTACAGAGAGCTCTTGACCTCAGCTATCATGTGAGTATAGTCAGCAATGGGGGCGCTGTCAAATATGCATAAAATATGGTTAAAAATAATTTTCACCCATTTAACAATTAGATATTTAAAATCTTTTTTAAAAAATTGATTATACAAATGTGTTTACCATCCCCTTAAACTCCCCAGTGTAACCTCAATTCAGTATTTACAACTGGAAAAAAACACCAGTATATATTTTTTTAAAAACTACAGTTCCCTAGAGCAAATACAAATACAATACATACAAATCAGTACAAGAGTTGTAGTTCTTCCAGTTTGCAGAGTAAGGTTGTAAATATAGGGTCATAAAATGATATACTTAATATGTCAAATATCTAGTACAGCCAAACCAGTAATTACACTGCATCTAGATGATCTATGTTAAGAAAAAATGAAAATGTTGGTTTATTTCAGATATGTTAGCTAATATTCTAGAAATGGGGCTTTGGGTTGGTATTTAGTTGCTGCAGGCATTTTGCAGCGCTTCAAACTATGTTTAAGGAGCTTGTTTGGTATGGATTTAAAATGTTTGTTCAGCCACCTCGTGCATGTATTAAACTGCCTCCTGAATGCTTACCAATTGCAATAGATTAATGGCTAACTTTCCTGCAAGTAGAACTGATCTCAGAGTGGTTTCTATGGTAACATACTTTGAAAAGTCTACATACGTTTTTTATTAGAGGAACATCATCAAACATTTACATAAAATAACAGAAATAAAATAACATACAACAAACAACTACACAGCATGCAACTGTGTAGGTGGTTTCAGCAGCATCCATAGCAACCACCATAGCAACAATAGAAAGCCTGCAAAAATCTTCGTAATAACTGACAAACTAAACATCATATACATTCACTGAATGATGATTATGAAAATAAATGCACATTTCTCGCTATGAAAATTTTACATTTAATGTGTGAATGCTAATATTTATTTAATTCCACAAAAATCTGATGCTATTTTCTGAATTTTGAATGTTTCCATTGCTTAATAAAACTCAAACTACAACTTTCAGAAATATAGCATATCAACATATTTTTAACTTTGCTGCTCTGAGTGTTATAAAACAACAATTACACTCTGCTAGGATTAGTCCTTCTGCTAAAAGTCAGTGTAGGATGCTTCATAAATCACTCTCAAGTCTTACTCTGGGGTAAGAGTATTTTTAGTCCAAGATTCACTTTCAGTGTGATTTCGAGGAGTGATTCTGAGAAGCTTGATAAATATAGGCCCAGGTCCAAAAAAGCTGTGGATGAGTCAGGTGTCTAAGTTAATTTATGCTGTGCATTAAAGTGTTACAGCTTACCTATGGAGCCTACGCCTCCTCAGAAATTGTTAATATTGGTACCACGTGGTAACTGCAAAAACTGAGATTGGTCAACTTGGGTTGTTTCTGATGCTGATGGAGATTGTTTAGAGTAAAATTCAGACAGCTCAGTTATCTTCTCCTTTTTAGTAACACACATCGAGAAAAACCACCCCCACTGCAAACCTTCTCAGCACCAGTAATGAAACAAATGAAACCTTTGTCGTTGTTCGTTTCACAAAAAAAATGAAAACAAATGTAAACTGTTTCTGTGGGGAAAATAATTTAAGAATGAAACTGCCTGATTCCATGATACATTGCCTGGTCCTGCTGTGGTGCTATCAAGAATGAGATCCAACACTGAATTATACATAAAAGCATCTATACTCAAACTGGATGCCCTAGATTGTATTCTTCTTGTGTGAAACCTGCATGTACCTTTTCTGATCGTCTCTGTCACTTTTTCCATGTGGTCAAAGGCCCTTTCGTTCACAGATTCTAACATCTCCATATCCAACTTTCCTGGATTTCCTTGAGAGAGGCACCCTCTTTCTACACCACCAGAATCTAGACTCAGGCGAGGACCCTGTCCTCTATCCCATCATGAGCCTACATAAATATTATTCTCTTCCAATTGCTCTCTCCTCACTGAAATAGAGGTTAAACCCGACTGAACACCTCCAATTATTTTCACGCAAATTCACAATGTTGTGTTATCCTTTTGAATTATGGGACTTTGAACACTGATATAATAATTCTTAAATCATATATTTCTGCACCGAAAGACAATCAAAACAGTGCATTAGCAAATCAACAAATGCAACATCTTATTTTGGTCAATCATCTTATAATATCTAAAGAAACCAACCTAGAAAAGCACCTTTTTTCATTCCAGTTTGAGCACTGATGTGTATCAAAGTGTTTATATGGCACACACACACCTTGTTGACCCAGTGAGCCCCAGACTCCCCATCTCTTGATGCTAAATCCCTCTGCTGCCACATCAATTCATCATATTTGATCACAGGTGGATAATCACCTGCAAAAGTGACATTGCAATTGTTATATGATGAAATCACAGCTTCCCTACATGGTGGTTGCGTCCCATTTAGTTACCAATAAACACAATGGGTGTTAGCGAGTCGGTCAAGCATCAATTATTGCCGTTGACATTTGCAGATTTGCGCAAATATCACAGGGGACTTTTGGGGGTTATTTTCAGTTGTGGAGGTAACATGCATTTTCACCCTGGAGGCAGGGATGCAGAAATAGAGCATAGATGAATAGACGAGAGTGGACAACCAGGGGGGAACAGTGATAAATGAGCTGACAAATGTTGTTTGTGTAAGATCATGATAGCCGTGAGAGAGCTATAATCCACACTGGCGAGCTGAGCCAGAGGGCCGCATGTGCTGGGAAGAAAGCAGGCAGAAAACAGAGGTGTGTGTGTGTGTGTGTGTGTGTGTGTGTGTGTGTGTGTGTGTGTGTGTGTGTGTGTGTGTGTGTGTGTAGGTGTGTGTGTGAGTGAGAAAGATGGGAAGAGAGAGAAAGCTGGGCTCAGAGTGAGGGATAACTAATCCTCATCAGCAGCAGCCTGGCTAACGGCTTGATTCCACCAGGCGCGTCTGTATGGCGTTCTAACTGCGATGCGGCTGCTAGAGCTGATCGCAGCCACTCTAGACAATGTTTGTGATCCCACCAGACACAGAAGCATCGCAGACGCAGCTCTCCGCTCTGCTCTGCTAAAAATATGAGCCTAGTCTATTTTTGATGGAAGCCGCTACAAGCTGCACAGAGCAGATCGAGCTAGGCAGGAAGTCAGACACGGGAATGGCATGGAGCATCCAGGCAATTTTCAAAATAAAACACCCTGTGCAGACTCCTGATTGTATATCACATCACTACATCAACATTATGTTATAACCGGTGGCACTAGGCCATCAGTCAACTGGTCAGAGGATATTTGTCACCATGGACGACGAGAGGTTCATCTTGGAAGTGGAAACGACAAGATTTTATATAATATCGCAGATCCTTTTTATATAGACAACACCAGAGAGGACCAGGCATGGAATTCAATTTCAGGAGTTTCTGGAGTGGAAGGTGAGTATAACCTTATAATTATCTACCATATAAATATAAATACATGATTTGCCCGACTTAATGAATGGGCAGGCAAAACACTCCACTTCTGAAATTCTTCTGGTGGGGTATGTAGCCATGCGGAGGACGGAACAAAACCGTGTCACAGCTGGAACGTGACATAGCCATGCCCGGGGGAATTCATGTGTTATAAGACAACAGGCATTCCTTGCACCATGTTGAAGCAATTAGTGTAGGAGAGCCATATAGTTAAATTATTTTACCCCGTTTATGTGTGCCGGAAGTCAGTCAGTTTGGGCAGAGGACGTCTTGAACGTGCACATTCTCAACCAGCTCGGCTGGAAAAGGACTCTAATGGGCATGCACTATGGGCCCAAAAATGTGCCAACTTTCATGCTATCTTAGAGTACCCCTTAATACATCCATGATAACAACAACTAATTTCTCCCTCGTTTTTTTCTTGCCTCTATCATCTCCTTCCCTTCCAGTTTTTCTCCCTTGGTATACTCAACTTGGTTTGCTGTGTTGGACCAGCAGCCTGCTCCCCAGCTGAGTCTTAACAGCCCTAATTAACTGCGTTGTGGTGGTTCAAGCCTCGCTCCACACATTTGCATTTCTTCTAGTTTGAACAGTTCAAGACAATCAATAAATAAGAGGACTGCTCTTTCATGCTTCCATCCCCCTTGGCGACAGGTGTTGAGATCCTCCCTATTACTCTGCCTTAAAATGTGGCATTTAGAAAGTGAGCGTGCTCCATATGTCTCTCAGAGCACTTTTAACAGTTTCTTTGATCTCTGTGGATATTTATAAGCTCAGCAAGAGGTTGTGTTTGGGCAATAACCAACGAGAAAGACGCATCATCTGGATCTTAATAAGGTTTCCTACCATTTACAGTTGGAGTAAATCTTCATGGAAATTACTTATTTTGCCTGTTTGCTGGAAGACACTGGGATGTGTTAAATGGGGAATATTAAATGGAGAGAGGGAGAGAAAGTCTCCCTTATTGCAGAAATTGCTCAAGGCATTTTCACACACACACACACACACACACACACACACACACACACACACACATGTATGTATGCATGCACGCACACACACAAACACACACACACCAACACAAATACTATGGAATCGGTATTGTGTATTTCTTCCCAGCACTCCTCTTGAGCATTATCTACTTTGTCAGCCGAAACGGTTTTAGCAGTCCAACCTATCAGCTGCCTCTTTTTAACTCTAAAATTGCAAGTTCTTGATAATCCCAAATCCTTTGATCAAAGGTTTGGTTTTATAATACTGATAGATATTCTACTCTTCTGGACAGGCTAAGTGGTAGCTGTGGGCTTCGCAGGAGGGTAGTCAGACACATAGCAGAGAGCACAAGGAGATGCTTAAAGCAGCAAAGCAGTATGATTTGAAGAGGAGGAGGAGGGTACTTATCTTATTAAAGTCCTGGTTGTGGTTTGTGCTTGAACTGCCATCATTGGATCAGCCTTGGAAGAACAATTACACATCGTGTCTTAAAGCCTCACAGCAAGGCAGCTTAAAACAAAAGTCTCTGTGGGTCTAAAGGTCATATATCTATCTGTTTATAGTTTTGTAACATGGTTTCTAATATAAAAAAAGATGGAAAAAATGGTCAAAATCAAAGCAGCAGAGATATTCTGACTTTAAGTCCCTAGTATTGGATGAGTTCCAAAAGCACTCCTACATTTCCCACAATGCAACCAGTAGTTAGCCTGGTTACAGACCTCTGAATCAATGGCAACATCTTTAGGAATTCTAATAGGTCTGGTATTGTGCTCTTAAATCAACACCCAGTATTTCCTCAATTCACATTACTAACTAAGTTTTAAGTGCTTCAAGATTGACCAGATGGATACATCAATCATTAGTGATTGGTTAGAGCCAACAACCCCCCCCATCAAAAGCAGAAATTGGTTAATATGAACACAATCCCAGACTGATTAATGATGTGAAAAATGGCAATTTAACATTATTACCAGGCAGACCAATAGCATCTCGTTGTTAGACCCTCCCTGTCTGGAAAATGCTGTCATCTTTCAAACTCCATGTTTCTAGTTTGTAGCACAGGCTGTGTGTGTGTAGCCACCAAGCCTAAGCTGAGATAACTGTGGTGAAATCATTAGGACTTAAGTTCTTGGGGTTGACAAACTGTTTTCACAGGTTGCATAGTACTCTCCATAATGAATAAACTGACCTTCAAGTGTAAAACCAGTAAAGTGTGCCTTTGTTTGCTGGCTTAGTTTGGCACAACATCGTTTTTGCTGTAATATTTGATGTTGGTCAGTGAGTCTTTCTGTTCATCCATGAATGCAAAACGTGTGCCTATAGCAAGATTTCTTGACAACAACCAACCTGATTACTAGATTATTTGGTGTGGACATGTGTAAACCCCAGAGGATGCTTAGTATTTTGGCATTTAGGTTCTTGTTAATGTTAAAGAAAGGTTTGTGTATGGTAACAAGTACATTTTTACATCATTTAGGGTCACAGGAGCAGACAGTATTACAAAACATGGTCAAATAAAATGAGAAATAAATTAAGCAATAAATAAAAATAAGGAATGCATGCAAAAAGTGAGAGAAATGATCTATAATAAATTTAAACAACAAAAAACCTGTCACATTCATAAACTAGGTTCTTAGCTGTGATACACTTTTGTCAATTTTTATAAACTGTGGGTCCAAAAAGTCCCGACGAAAAAATCTAATCTTCCAAACTACCTTTTAATCTACTGAGCACTGCATTTAGCTAATCTTTCATATCATAGCCTTGGTTTGTGCAATAGCTGTGTATGCTTGACCTTTTTATCTTCATCTGTTTTTTTCTTTTTTTGTGGTTTATGGTGAATTGTATTTTGTGTTTCTTGTACGCTCATCAGAGTCCAATAAAGCAATAAGCCCCAAGAGGCCATCCTTAGCTCTTCAAAAATCACTGTAAACCACAGCTTTCTGCTTTTATAAAATGGTTTCTACATATACCTGGCTAGGTTTCATAAAATAAACACACAGCAACAAAATGCAATAATTTATTGATGACAAATAATCATTCTTCCACCAAGCAATGTAGTTCTTCAGTGACATTTAGCAGAATGGTTGCCAAGCAACACACAGAGGCAGTAACATAGACACAGTGGAAAGCATGCTTAAAGAGCAAAGGGGTGATTATTAACATTTATCACCCAAACTGAGGTGATTATTAACATGGATATTGCCATTAATTGTACAATTGTTGAAGTAGTGTTCAAGTATGTTAGCACTCTTCTTTGCTGGTACAGGGGTGTTTGACATGATGTCTCTAGGCCAGCATCAGAGAGTTTCTGTATAGTGGTGCTTTGCAAGCAGTGGTTGGTGTAGATTGTTTCAGTGCTGGCTGCCTTACAAACCCATGGCAACATAGAGCCAAAGAAGTTCACCCCCATGAGCTCTCTAGTATACCTAACATTAGAAGAAAGAAATGTTGCAGTTACATTATAACCACATACGTATGAACTTTTCCTTGTAGTTGTTGTCACTTGCCGGCCATATCATTTTTCTTACAGTTGTGGGAGTATTAATGCTTTATCATTGAATTACCTCGTTACTGGGGGCACCACCTCCTTTTTGGTTAGGATTTGTTAGTGCCAGGAGGGAGCACTAATCCTGGTTCAATTTAATCAATGAATCAGTTCTTGTCCCAAACAGTGATCTCTGTTTACTGCAGCTCAAAGAAACAGCCAAACACTTTTAGGATAAATGAAGACATTTATTAATATCTAAGTGTCTTGGGGATATATGATAAAGCATAAGATAATATGCAGAAAATAATAAATAAAAAGAAAGTAAAATAAATAAGTAAATAAATAGGGTCTATGAATGATAATTAATTATAAAGAAAATTATTCAGCAAGAGTGGCTCAAAGTGCGTGACTTGAGGCTTCACGTATTGCATCGGTGAATGCTAAGGGAAAGCTAATTCAACTTCTCTAAATAAATTCTTTTAATTTTAACCTTATTCGAGATCAACCCTTGATCACAAAGCCATGTCATGCTTTACTGTTGAGGTGTTTTGTCGTGGTAGAGGCATCATCTTGGCAGGTCCAGCGTTGTTTGGTGCTGCATCCCCAGCGATGTTGCAGTGAAAGAGCCCAGATCAGCTGTGGGCTGTGTGCTCATCTTTGTTGATGCAAAGAACCAAGCAGTTTCAGGCCGCTCTGAAAGAGTCTTTAGGCTGGCCTATCTTTTAGTTTGCAATATTGAGCAGGTAGAGATTCAGTTTCAAACGTTGTCGTTGTTGTTGTTCTTCTTCTTCTTCTTCAGGAGTTGAGGATTCAGGCTTCTTTGGCTTGTAATAACTTGAGTTGAGTACCGAACAAAGTTTAGTCTGAATACGCTCAAATCTTCAGCGACGTTTACTTCAAAATAAAATACTGTACGTGTTTACTTCAAAATCAAATTAGTATATGTGGAAATACAAGACTTAATGTTACTAATAACACAGAAACAAATTAACTTGTTGCAATAAAAGATTAAATACGGAAATATTTGATTGAAAAACAAATAAAAGAGATGTCTCAGATTAAGAGTTTTCTGGAGTTCTTGGAGGCCAGTTCAAAGAGGAATCTCTTTGAGGCTGTTTTTATAAGTTAGAATAAAACAGGAGGAGTTTGGGTGTGTTCTAAAGGGTTTTGTACCGAATTATGGATGGATATTCAATTTCTTTGTTCTAAGGGCTTTAGGTGTGTTTTTGTGAGTTTTTACATGCAAAAACTCACACTTCAAGTCACTGTTGCCTATTATTTCACATTAAAGCTGTAAACACATTCTTTTCATTATGTCCAAGCATTCATGATATTTCTGATTAATAACGGTCCTGTCAGCTTGTATCATATTTGTAAAACTGTTCAAGAAACAGTTAAGCAGTTTACATGATTCATGATAAGTCAGTTCTTCCAATAACAAACATTAACCTTCGTATTAACACTTTATGATGTTTCAGCATACAACCTTCATTGATTCAACTTTCTCAAACTATTTACACAACTTAAACCATCTACTGAAATAAAGTTTGACACTATAGTGAAAGGAAACAAAGTTACAACACTTATGTGATTAGATTAAGTTTACAGAAACATATTTAAATATAAGTTGAACATAACCCTTACTTTATAATATGATAGCATTCAATGTGACTATTGTTTAACAATAAAAGAAAACTTTAAACTCAAATCCTTCAAACATTATATCTTTACATTCCTATTACTTCAGAAACCTTGGTTTTAAAATACAAATACATGGTTATTAAACATTCATTAACTCTTCACATACGGGAATTTAACTCTTGTCAATAGAGGAGCCGTATTGTTACCTGTACTATAAAAGGTTAATAAAATCTAAGTCTTATATCTCTTTAGTAGCTAGTCATACACCTATGAAAGTTATACCATTCTTCTTGTATTTACATGACAAATAACATGATATAAGTTGCATAATGATTAGACATTTAATGAACATGAATTTCAGGTTTGCCTCAGGTTTGCCAGGAGGCTTCACAAAATCCTCAGGAATGTGAGTTAGTTTTATGGCTTTGGTTATAAGAGTCTGTGTTCCATCTAAGGTGGGAGTTGTTTTTCTCCGGTCCAAGTGGTCTTTAGGGTCAGTTCATGCTTTTAGTTCATGTCATAATTCAGTTTATTGATGTGGTTTCTTAGGAGGTCTTTCTGAGTCTGTTGAGTATCACTGATCAACCCCCACTTAGAGGGTTACAAAGGTCAGTTCTGCAGGCTGAGGGTCTGCTCTTACAAACTTAGGAATCCAGAGTCTGTCTCTTATTTTACTTAAGAATCAAAGATTAGTTAAAGAACAAGTGGTTGTCCTCCTACACAGTGTAACAGTGTAAAAAAGTTGTTAACTTACCAGATCAACAGTGTAGTTTGTCTGCTTTGGATGGAGATTAAGACCGGTAGATTGGGTGGCAGCAACGAGAGGTATTTCTCCAATGATGTGACAGGACACAGTGGGTTCCCAGGCTGCTCAAACATAAATCCCTGTAGGCTCTCTTTGTTTCTTTTGTTTGCATCTGTGGTTTTTTGTGCATTCATTGAATAACAGCGTTGCATATTTCTGATTTTTGTCCGGGCGGATGATAAATGTTTGGGCTTTAGTTGGCAGTTGCCCTCTCAAGCTCAGTGTCCCATACAGAGCTGCACATCACACCAGACTTTGTTGACAAGACCCTCAGGTGTGTTTGGATTCTGTGCCTGAGAGTGCTTGATTTTCTTAAAAGTCTGCCTCCATTAATGCTTCGCGGTGGGATATTTTTTCACGTCCTTCTTGTCCTTCTTGGCTAAGTTTTTTCACTAATCCAACGAAAACGTTGTTGCTGGTAATAAACTCAGGATCTTTCAACAGACGCCACGATCTGCTGAGCGGTGGATCATTGATGTACTGGTTAAGCCTCACACACAGGCCAACGTAACTGCTGAAACGAAAGGGTTCACCTTTCCCATTTTTCACAGTGAAATAAAACTGAGGGAGAGCTTGGTTCAACTCCATTTTGGTGATTGATTTAAAATTAATAGCCAGATCTTTCTCAGCACATCAGGTCTGAAAACAGCGAACTGACCACATAGTCCCAGTCCCAGCTTGGTTTTTTGACTTAACCAGCGCCTTAATGTCTCTCTCATTAATTTCAGCATGTTTCCTTTCTTTTTTTAATCTTCCTCCTCCATCCAGTCCATCTCTTTCCACCACTCATCCAGGCTTAGTCAACCCATTAAATAAAAATTAACAACAAAATTTGACATTTTGAAACAATTTGTTCGGCACAGTACTGATGTAATGCGGTCAGGTGTGTGTTGAGAGTATTTTACAATGGCTTTGAACACAGCTCAGCCAATCATAATCAAGGACTGGAACTATCGGTTTTATAAGACCATAGAGACAGTAAACTATATTCTATTCCATAAGTCAGGAGTCAAAGGTTTTGCTGAACTGGTTATTTGCAGACTTTTTCTCTGGTCCAATTTTCAGGCCAAAATGTCCCTTGTATACAAGAAATATCAAAACATAATGAGCAGATTGCTATTAAATTTCCTATGCCTTGTCAGGCCAAAATGTCAACTTTGCACAATATGTCTCACAATTTAAGAAGCAGATGGCCATAAAACCTGCCTAACGAGTTGTTACTCCGAAGAAGATTTTAATGATGCGTAGACTTTTTCTTTAGTCCCACTCAGGACAAACATTACATTTTTGTGTTTGTTTGTCTTAGTCAGTTGTTTATTTGTATGTGTACTATACCATAAAACCATCCCCTCAAACCTAGGTCATCATGTAGGTAGTAGATCTTCACATCCCCTGTGTTCAGCCATAGCTGCCTGTTATTTTATCATCATGTTAGCTTTATTTTTGACAGGATGCAAAATGATCCTGTCCCCAGGGTGATACACATAGCAACATAATGAGGTGCTAAAGTGTTTAGCAGCAGTGACTGAGCATAAGCAGGTAGAAATTAATTCATCAGCTGACAGGAAGGAGCATAGTACAATTAGTTTTATGCCTGGACTGCTCCCATTGGAGGCTGGATGCTGAAGGTTTATTGCCAGGTCCAAAACAGTCCACGTGTAATTTATGCCCCAATGCTAACCCCTATCAGCACTGTGATACCCACTTACCTCCTGGCAACTAGCACGATCTAATTCAAACAGAGATACAATATATTTTCTTGCAGAAAATCAATGGGTTTAAAGCCATTAAGAAGCAGGGGCAACTGGACTGACGAGTATGAATGAGTATTTAATTTGTTAAAGTGCTGCAGTTTGTTTTAAGTGACTGTCATAGAGTTATGCACGTATAATACGCCACTGTAAATATGAAAATCATTGGCAGTTCTATTATTGTGTGGTATATTCTATTGTTACCAAGTATGTAATGTTGAGTAGGGGGGGTGGTGTGTGTGGAAAGCACAGTTAGGAAAACAGCCATAGTAAGTGTTATAGGACTAATTTATTTGAAATACAGTAAGGTGAAAATTGATATTATGTGTTTTTTTTCCCCCATCGATTTCATTCCACAATACACAAAGGAGGGCAATTTGTTGTGAGCTTCTTTAAATTCCTTGGAACCAAAAGTCAATATGATTTCCAAAATTTGTAAATGCTTTGGTCAGAATAATTTTCGTAAGAGTATCTGTCACAAGTTTTTTGAAAAATGGGTCAAAGGTAAACAAGTTATGGCTTAGTAAATCTCAAGAAACTGCTATTTTATTGCAAAATTAAAGTTTCTTATGTTTTTACTACAGACGCAATTGAGCTGTACCCTCTGTATTATCTGATAGCCAGTATATAGAACTGCAATACAGAAAATGTAGCTACTTATACCGCAGGGATCCATAAATATGGTTGTCAAAGTATGACTAGACATTTTGTTTGTATGAATATTCATGAAGGGTATCATATTTTGGAGGGAGGTTGTATGCAAGTCTTAAGTTTATTTCTTTTGTAATTATTGCTTTTACATTTGAAAACCAAATAATCAATATTGCGTTTTTCCTTTGCTTCCTTTGCTTTTTCACTAATGAATGCATTTTTTCATACCTCCTTACAGTGAAGGTAAGGAGGTATGACCATCTCCTTAAAGGTCATAGTGGTACCTTGAGAGTATCTAATCTGAAATGAGGTAAGTTTCCAATTGAAATAAAAGTTGAGGAAATTTCTGAAACTACCATTTTTGCAAATCAAAGAAGACATTAGAAAATGATCAGGCCTCAGTAATTCCCATACAATATGGCCTTTCATGGCTGCTTCCTACCTAAGATTGCATTTGTGTTTACTTTTGTTTTTAAAATTAATTAATCCTAATCTTAATCTTCTGATCCATGAGTACCTTGTGATGTTTTCATCAACTACTATAATTACAGAGAGGAGAGTGACATGCACTGTGACAAGTGTTTTTGGTGAAAAACTCTTTAAACAAGTAAATCGACAGATAAATCATACATTTTTGCACATATACATACACTCCCATCCATGCTCACAGTGGCAAATCAACCCAACCTCACCTCAGCTGCTCTTATCACAGCTGCGAACGCTGTGAAGGCTGGATACATGGACAATTATAGCAGGTTTCAATCTTGTGCTTTTCTGCCTTTTCAGAATGTACATCACTGGACTCCTTGACTGCAGCTTCATGTGTTTTTGTCTCTTTTCCTCTTCTCTTTTTCACTTTTTCTTTCAGTCTTGAAACACTATACTATTTCTTTCTCCTCTGTTGCATCTTGCGTTTCTCTTCTATCTTGTTTCCTCTCTCCTCACCCCTTCATGCACTAAAACTTGCATGGTGTCACTTACAGCAATTATGGTTTCACATATTAAAAAAAGGAAAACTTAAGGCCTAAAAGTTATCCACCCACATTGCACATGTGGGTGGTGGTTACGGTAACAGTATACAATGTTTAGGCGGAGAACAAAATGAGCATTTCTAGAATTTACAACAGAAACTGTGGTAGGAAGCCAATCTGAGCGCACTAACAGCTGTAAAGTGATGGAGTGTATACATAAATACTCTGGGGAGACTATGTAAATGCTATTCCATAATCTGAGAAGTGGGTGAACAGCATTTATGTTTTTATCCTCCACTACAGCCACAATGGAATTGCATAATGAGTTCTTTTTGTGTGAAAAGGCAACACTTCCAGTAACACAAAACTTAATGCAGGTTGCTTTTTCAAGGACAAAGGTTTATTCTATTTCTCCACTGGTTCGGCTTTGTCTTCTCACTTTGCTTTATTCTTAGCTTGCTTGTCACGTTACAATCCCAAGGAATCCTGATGCCTTTGGCTAGTTCCATCAGTCACGTGACCCTGAAAGCCCACATGTCCCCAGAGTGTCTCCTCAGTACACAAGGCAATACCCACAATTCTCTGTTCACATTTCAGTCTGTTGACGAAAAGGTTCAGGGCCCTTGAGGATTTTGATAAGATCTGTGAAAAACACCAATGACTTGAATGAGAGGACGTTTCAGAAACAGAGGACAATGTTGATGACGAGGAAATCCCTCTTGATATACAGCTGAATGCTAGAAGGAAAACATGTTGCAGCACAACAACCTCACTCCCCTGTGCAAACCAAGGTTACAGTACAATGCCACACTGTGATCAGAGTGACAGTGGGGTCCACGAGATCAGCAGTGACCAGTGGCCAGCACATAGAGGCCTCCAGCTTGATGATTGTTCACTGGCCAATCAGCCAATAACACCCCATGTGGTAACAGAGTCTCCTGTTGGTGCCATATGTTTGCAACTGCTTGGTTGGAGGTAGCATTCCTGATGTGAGCACGTATATATACATGCTCACATCAGGATAATAATATATAAACATATAAACATGTTTCTGTGCTCAAATACAACTCATTATTGACTGCCAGACTGAGGAAGGTTTACCGCCTGTAGCAGCCATCTCACAAGCATCTCTTCCTTTTTATAATGCAAACTTCTGGACAGAGCACACACTGAGCTGCTGAAATAACCTGTAATAAAAGCCTACAGATATGCTAGGATACAAAACTGACAGGAGACTTGAATACAGACAAACAGCAGAGGCAGAGATGGGAAAAACACCCGCTGAAAGCTGGCTACAGGTTATGAATGGAAATGGCAGAAATTGTTTGAAAAGTTTGAATTTGACAGAGGTGCCAATATCTGTGTTACTATAATACTCATTTAGTTTTGTTTTCTTTTTAATTTTTTATATATATTAATTTGAATTTTTGTTGTTGCAGTGTAAAAATCTAGTTATTACTATATGTACAAAAAGTTTATTTTTAGTCCAAAAGTAATATAGATGTTTTGGCTACATTAAAAGCCTTACAGTTCCGTAAACTGTGACCTGGTTAGTTACACTACATGCACATCTGCCGCAGTTCACAGTACTGTTGTGACCCCAGGCAGCTAGCTGTCTCTGACACTTCACACTGATCTGTGCTCTCAGTTTGTGATTCTAAATTGGACACTTTGTCCCTACCTGCCAGGTAGCTAACACTAGCTAGCAGCAGTCTGCAGATATCAAGATAATGTTCTGTAAAGAAACACAAACAACAGTGAGCGGACCTTCCTGTTCTGTCTATGCTCAAACTGATTATAAATTGGATGTGTTCTACTTAGTTGAAGCATCCAGTACTGACAGTCAGTAGCTGTGTGGGATAACCTGAACTTAATGTGTAATGACAGCCTGCAGGTGGTGCAGGTCTTTTATTATTCTTGCTCAACTGTATAAAAAAATATGATGTGTAAGTCCAGGATTTAGCAAGCAAACAAAAATCTGATTAAGACTGTGAAGTTATCCCAAACTTTATAAAAAACAAAGAAGAGGTCTTATTTTTTGGCCATATCACCCAGCCCTAGTTACACACACAGTCATACACAAGCATGACACTTAGCTTGTATAGTATCATCATTATAATTATTAATACTATCAAATACATTAATAAACTCCAAATAAAGTACACATGACTTGAAATGACAAAATAAGTGCTCCACACTGTAAATTCTAATTAGTTAACCTTACTTTAAAAAGCATGCAAAAAGCATGCCTTAAAAAAACTACGTAAAGTGGAATAAGTATTGTATGTTGTACTGACAAATGCTTATTTTGTATAGTATACTTACACTTGAGTTTAAGTAAAGTTGCATAGAATACTTTGTAATTTACTTTAGATGTACTTTTGACTACTCAGGATTACTATTGTGATGTGAATTGGTGAACGTACCTTTATTGGACTGACAAGTAATGAACTAATGAGTATCAGGAGTGATTGAACGTCAGGTGTAACTGATTGCATAGCCTGCTGGACTCTGGGATAAAAGGGAAGGGAAGAGCTGGGCATTATGTGTAGGTCTGGGGAGCGTGCTGCTGTGCGGTGTAGCTGTGTTCACTCCGGGAGTGGGAGGGTGTCGTTCGCAACTGTTTAGGGCTGCCATCAAGCCTGGTACGATAGGGGGTTCCCGTGTCAGGAGGGGAGGTCTGCTGCCTTCTTTAGTTAGGGCTGGGGCTTTAGGAGTGCAAGCCGCCACCGCTCTCCAACCTCGCTGCCGCCTTCGGCACGCTGCCGTTGTCATTCCCTCCCTATTATACTGGGAGCAGGAGAGAAGCTGGGTGGGGTTGAGTTAGGTCCGGGGCAGGGGGAGGCTTTGTATTGGTCTCACCTTCTTTGTGTGTGACTCCACTGAGTGTAGTGTGGCGGGTTTTCAGGCATTTCCTGAAGTCTATAGTGATGTGCTCTTATCCCTGATGTGTTCTTTGCATCCCTAGATGGTGGTATGCATTTGCAGTGTAGCCAGTCCTGACTCCCCCACAAGTGTGGTAACTCTCCCACCCAGTCAAATTCCACAGACTCTTTTCTAATTGATGTTAATTTAATAAAGATTGTCACTTTGCCTGTTACTCTTTGTGGTCTGGTGTTGTTTATTTTGAGGTTTGAATTCAGATTTATTACACTATTTCAAACAACTAAAGCATTTCAAGTGAAACACACTGTGTGTATTCCAAACAACACATTTATTTGGGCTAACTAATGTGACATTTCCTCCAACTTTCAGAAGAATTTTTCAGTTGTATTGAACTGAACAGAAATCTGATTTACTTGTTAAAACCATGCAAACCCATTGCCTTAAAGAGACCAATTAAATGTTACTCGTGCAACTTAAGTACTTCTAACATTCATTATACATTAATGAAAAACAGGTTCCATTCTCCTAAAATAATCCCATTTCAGGTCTGTTAACACATTGTGCCAGTTTATATCATGTTGTGCTGGTTTAAAACAATTTTAAGAGACTGTGTGCATCTATTGTCATGGCAAATACTGGCTTCTGTATACCATAAGCCCACGCCCATGACAACAGGTAGAACTAAAAAATAACAAGCATCACTCTTTGAATGAAGCTGAAACTGGTTTTCATGGCTTTAGGGTAGTCAAAGTGTAAAGCATATGACAGCTCAAGCAAGAGGCAAAGTGCTTGAGGTAGGTTCTGGAGATTGTCCATTACAATACCTACCTCAATAAATATGGCAGTAGACATTGGGTCAAGGTGGAGATGATTTGGAGAGAGGAGGCACATCTTCACTGATGACAGTCAGCACCCCAACAGATACTTGTGCCCAGGCCTCATCACTGTCAGAATCCTGTATAAAACCAAACAAAAACATTACAACAGAGAAATGTTGATAGGCATGATCATCTGTCCTGCCTATACTGCCTTCCAGCCTTGCCCATTAGACATTTAGCAGTTTTATCAACATAGTAGGTCTAGAACATTTTTTGACCAGTTTACAGATGTCCAGTAAAGAACATGAAAGAAATGAAGTATTGAAGTCTTCTTCACATTCAATTTCCTTTGCTGTCCTCACTGGCTTTTACCAGGTAGCGTATGTGAGGGAGAGAGATGTTCTACCTCTTGTACAGAATATACAACCGTGGCATGGCAAGTGGGCTTAGCACTCTTGAGCTCAGCAGTGCAACCCAGTGACATGGACTGCAAACAGAGTTAGCTGTGTGGCTGCTTCATTGTATGGGTGATGTTAATGACCTAGCAGAGCTATTTTTTGCCATAGCACTGCCACTGTATAACCTCGTACGTTGAATAAAAGTTGAATAAAATTAGTTGAATAAAAAGTTTGTAGATTAGAGACACATGCTTGATATGTGCATGCTTTACAGGCATTACAGGAAAATACTTGTTTTTGATGTGAATATAAATGCATTTATATAAATACTTATTTGAGGCCTCAGTCATAAAAACAATTCAAAAGCAGCATTTCCTCTGTTTAACTTAGCAGTAGTGTGCCAACACAGCAAAGAAATAATTACTGAAATTAAACATTATAAACCTAATGGTGTTTCCCACAGGATTCTGTGAGGCTGTGGTGGATGGACCTTGGATCCTCTAGGAGGGTCCAGGGGTGTGCTCCCCTGGAAGAAAATTTTGTACATTTTAAAGTTAAATGCATCAATCTGGTGCACTTTGAGAGCAAAATTAAGAGATAATAAATCCTACGTAAGTAAAAGTACAGAAACGTTAAAGCTAAATACTTAATGAATTAAAAGTACTTGTTTGGCAGAAAAAAATCAGTTTGTGACTGTATTTAATATGTTTAATGTATGTTTTAAAGTACATTATACATACTGATGAATCATTGCATACACAGCATTTTATTTTCATTATTTGATCTTCAGGACTTTATAAGAATCACAAGATAAATCTGAGCTACTGAGGTGGTAATTTGTGCAGGAAAGAAGAAAAAACTAAACTTCTCTCATCTTTGCATTTCTGTGAAATATTACAGTTTTGCCTCTTTTGGGTTTTATGTATTTGAAACAAACTTTAGAGGAGCGAACAACTCACAGACACCTGAAACATGACAGAGACACAACTATACACTGACTTAAGTGAAGTTTGAGAACGGCTGGTTTAATATAATGCAGCGTAATAAACTCATCTTATTTCATGTCAAATGTTAATCTGAAAAGTAACAAACGTTAAACCATTAGATGCTGCTTCCAACTTCGGCAAGATTGATAACTGCTGTTTACATTCTGTCCCAGTGTGGGAAATTAACTTTTTAAAATGTGAATATCTACCAGCCACTGACATAAATATTCAAATTTACCAGCCGCTCAATAGTAAATCATTATTTTGTGTCTGAAATCTACCAGCCAGTTTCATATTTTACAAACATTTGACTGGTGCTTATTTCCCACCATTCTCCTCTGTATTCTGCTATAACCTCTTCATTTATTTTATTTATTTATGTATTTATGTGACCATATACAGTGTTAAACATGAATGTTACCATTTGATGTACTGTACAAGAGTTAGCTTATAGCTAATTTTCATCTGCAGTCCCTTCAGTAGGTCACAATTAAAACATAACAGCACAATAACAAAGAGTACAAAGCAAAAAACACACACAAAATACAAAGCTACACACAATAGCACATCACATACACCCACAATGTCAAATTAAAAGCAAGAGTATTTGCATACATGAGAAGAACATGAGATGAAATTTAGATTCAGTGGTTTCAGAGCTGAGTAGCTTGCAGTTTTTTAAATTTGGTTTTAAACGTACTGATGGGACTGCAGCTCTTCATATCATCAGGCAGGACATTCCACATTCCAGTTGTGGCTTCCACAGAGAAAGCTGACTGCCCAAATGCAGTGCGACGAAATTTTATGGTGCAATCTTATATAGAGTATATTCTAATAGAATTTCCTGAGTGAGTCACATTGTGGAGGGGGGGGGGGCAAACCATTTAGGCTAAAATTTTATAAACTAGGCACAAATTTGAAAGTAATCTAAAATTGACAAAGCACAGTAAATTGTATTTCTCCAGCACCCTACAGTGATGGAAATGCATCGGCTTTTTGTCCAGAGTTTTTAGAGTTTGTTTGTATAAGGACTCAAGAGGTTTTATGGCTGTTTCTCCAGCCTGCCCCCAATATGTGATGCAATAAGACATATGGGAAAGAATCATAGCATGCATAAATATCTTGGCTGCGTCCAAAGAGAGACAGTTTCTAATATGTTTAAAATTTGCTAAGTTGTACTTTATGGTTTTAACCTTTTTTTTTTTTAAAAAAAAAAACATGTTTCTTAAAGTTCAAATTTGGATCCAGTGTCACACTTACACACTTCACCTTTGATGAGAATATCAGTGTTAGGAGTTTGTATCATGGTTTCAGAGAAAAACATACCCTTTTTCTTGTTTACATTTATCATTTATCAATTTTGTTTTTCTGACTACATTATTTTCTGTGCTTAGTCACATATCACTAGGTTCACTAGTTTTCTTTCTAAGAAAACACTAGTGTTAGCATATAGTCTTTAGTTGCTACTCTGTTTACTAGCTTCGAGCTTAGCCTAGCTTAGCAGTTGTCTTTGTGCATTCATAGTCAAAGCTGCCTTGATAAAACAATGGTGTGTGATGACTGTTCTACAGTTGCAGACAGGATGTCTCTACTAAAGAGACGTCAGTGAAGAGCAGCTTTTTTCTGCTAGAGCTACGTTAGACATGTCGGGCACTTGAGACAGCCGTAGCCCCAGGCCTGACAGCAGGCCTGTTAATGCTAATGTTAGCACGAGTTTAGCCTCAACGGCAGATGCACAGGCTCGCAAGAGCAAGCTACTGGTTGTGTAGCCTGGTCTGCAGTCTATGTTAATATGAGAAGTGTAAAAATATTTTTGGTTCATTAAGAAACTGTTGGGGGACAACAACTGACATTAACATAATGTTGCTGCAGCATCTTGCAACCTTTAACACAGTTCTCCAGGGCTTTACCAACGATGTTTTAAAGCAGGAAACTAACAATATGGTCAAATATGTTTGTTAATTGTCCGGCCAATGTGGCTGCAAACCGTGCGTTACAACAAGCCTTGTTTAGCATTGCCTCAGCAACAAACACAGTTCATGCTGCGTTCACTTGTAGCTCGGAATTTCCATGTTGTAAATTTCCAACCTGTGACCAAAAAGCATTCAGTGTGTCAACTCGGAAAAACAAAAAACTAGCTACAACATTTTAAATTTTTGACTTTCCACTTTCGTTTTGGAACATTTTAAATAAATTTTAAAACCGCCAAAACATGCCTGAACAAGTTCTGCTAGTTGATTATCGTGCAGTGCCTGTTAGCTAAGTCATCTAGCATTAGATGTGTGACAGCAGTCAGAAACACAAATTCACAAATGATTATTGCTTGCTTAATAGCCTACCTTATTATTCTTCAAAAGATCAAATAAGACTTCACAAAATGGTCAAAATCCAAGCGGTTTCTTTCTTTCCACAACTTTCATAGAGACTGAATGTTGACTACTGCGCATGCTCACACTTCAGCCATTGTTGCTACTTATTGTTTCAAGTGAAGGTAACTTAAAACAAAGTTATCATCACTCAAAACAATAAATTAATTGTTTTTTCACCCTGCAATTAACTTTAACTCAATTAAAACTAGTAAGAAGTACATATTGTTGATAACCGAGTAAACTTAACTAATTTATGTAAGTCATTAGAATTAGAATTGACTGTGCAGAAAAAGAAAAAAAAAAACTACTGAAATGTTTCAATACATACATACAAAGCATCACCAGCATAATGTTTGCATCTAACACACAAACACAGCCAGCAGACTATCTGCAGCCTCTTTGTGTGTATGAAACAGCTTTTCTTTGCATCCTGGATGGATGCTACCTAAATAATAAACAGTAAGGATGTTAAGTCACTGCACTCTGGCTGCATAAAAGAACACATCTCCTGCCACATTCAAAAGCAAAATATATAATAAGAAATGTAACACTTAATCTTATTTAGTATGCACAAAGGAAGTGATTTGGAAAAGAAAAAGCCAATTTCTGAAACAAAATACTGTAAATGAGCCACTTTTGAAGATGACATTGAACCCAGTTTCCCCTCAGAGAAATGTCCAGCTTGCATGCTCAGGTAAATGTGATTTGTTTTCCTGTGGAAGCTGACGGAGCTTAGTGGTGAACTCAAAGGACAAAGACTGTACGGATAGTGGCTCAGTGGAGTAAAGCCAGTCAGACACTGTACATATTTATTCATTTTATGTACATGTATTACTTTCTGCACAACTAAAATCTATGGTTTCTAATGTCACATTGCATGTAATAGTCGACTGGTCATCATGTGGGTCGGTTTTATTCGGTCAAATTTATTAAAACAAGAATACGGCATCCTCTATCATATTGACAAAAAGACACAAGCAGCAGTATTTGTGCAATTCTACTTTGAATAGAAACACAAAAATGGAGCCGTGGATGATTGGAGGATGTAAACAACATAGTCTTTTTTGTAGTGAAGTCAAGTCAATTTTTATTTGTATAGCCAAATATCACAAATCACAAATTTGCTTCAGGGGGCTTTAGAATCTGCACAGCAGTACAACATCCTCTGTCCTCTGTCTGACCCTTGATTTGAATAAGAAAAAGCTTACTAAAAAAACCTTTCAAAGGGAAAAAAAATATTGAAGAATCCTCAGGAAAAGCATCCTCTCCCTGGACAGACAGACATGCAATTGATGTTTGTACAGAACAGACCAAGAAAGCAAAATTATAGAAATCCAGCATGGAGAAACAGGATGACAAAATTATAGATGAATGGTTCAGTTTTATTTCTGTCACAGCAGGGTCTCAGAGAGGACTACAGTTTCAGCCATAACATGTAAAAAACCTAATAAAATTAAAACAAGCTCACTGCAGTTTGTAACAGCCCAAAATCAGCCAAGTTAGGATATCAGATCATGGAACTGCTCAAACTGCCTACCACAAATCATTCAGCACATTAAGACCTCTGCTGGCTCAGAGAAACTGGTTTTATTATTGTTTAAAAGTGAAAGGAGGAGTCAGATCCAAGTACAAATCAACTGACATCCACCTTACGGGATGCAGGGTGCCACTTGCCATGCCTGTGCAACACCGGAGCAGAAATCGCCATGGACAAATGTCTGGTTCCATTCACAGGTCCATTCATACAGCAGCAAGCCAGGAAAGCATCAAAATATGGGTTGCAGTGTGATGCAACATCCAGTTATGCCTGGAAAGAGCAAGTCTATGCATGCAGTTCTATTTCTGGGTTGTTTTTTTTTCACCTGGTACCAACTAACCTAAAAACTGATAAAGTGAAAATAGGCAACGGTGGGTATGAAAAAGAAAAAAACAAGCCTGAACATCCCACTGCACTACTGCCACCATGACTCCAGTTTTTACTGTCCAAAAAAAAAAAAAAAAACCTTAAATATGTGTCTTTATGAGCAATCTTAGTCGAGCTTGCTGGCTTTTGGAATCATTTACAACTAAATCTATGTGTCAGCATAGAATAATAAGAATAATAAAACGTCTCTGGAGGGTATTCACACGTAAGCACCAGTCAAGTGGAGGTGGTGTCTTGACCTGCTTCTTCTGATATCCAGCCTGTGGTTGCAGCAAAGGCAAGTATGTAGACAAGGTTGTGTATGTGTCATGTGCGTCAAGAAAACCTTTAAGACCAAAAACCAGCATGAAATAATACACATGTAAAAATTACGGTGCCTCCAGTGCACAAACACTGAGAATGGACTTTACAGTGAAGTTAGAGACATTTATTTAGAAAGCATATCAGATACATATATTCCAGGCAGAGTATTTTTTACAGTGTATATCTTATAAAACATGTCTGGAGTAGATCTTTAAATAAAGGTAGGCAGGTATTCAAATAATAGTCATGGCCAGCACAAACAAATTAAGGCTAATCACTTTATTTTTTCTCATCGCTTTTACTTTGCTGTTTTCTTCCTTTTTCCAATTGCTACTGAGAAGCTACTGTCAACACTTCCTGTAGATGTTTTACAATAAAAGCCTACTGAGGAAGGGATTAAGCCCTTTGAGTCACTGGAAAGCTTTTAATGTGAAATATCTACAGGTGTACGTAGGCCAGTATTTTAGAATTTTTATTATCAAATATGATTTAAGGTTAGCACACATGGATCTATTAACACAAGTTGCATTCATTAACTCACATAAGCACAACCTATCTCAGTGTCCCTTGTCAATGTCCTTTGTCTCATGGAATACAGTAGTCACTGCAACAATAAAGTGAATCCATGCTGACCAATGAAAAGCTTACATACCACTACCTATGGCACAACCCCTCCCCTTCTGTCTCATGAAGCCATCACACACAGCAACTGACCTCCGTGTACACTATGAAAATATCCTCAGCTGTGCTCAAATCTTTTAAGCTGTGACAATAAAATGACCTCAACAACACCGGTGTCTGTTTTGAGGTTATCTTGAAGTCATCTGGCTTCACTGTGCTTACACAGCCATCATCCACAGAGCAACCTGCTCTATTTGCAGCTTTTTATTTCTGCCTCTGCTTCCTACGTGTCCATTATCTCCCTCTATCTAGACATATCAGAACCATCTCCTTAAAGAAAACTATTCCTGGTCCCCATAACAGCTTTGACATTTAACAGGCAACAGGTTGCCTTTAGTGCCTTGTGAAAAAAGGGCATATCCACTGTTTTTAGACAGTGGGTTCCTCAGTGATAATGGTACATGTAATAAATGTAGTTTATTTGCCATGATGGGGGCAAGGCTCAGTTAAGTGCAGCTCCACACCATGGAAACCAAATTGTTAGCTGCTGTAGTTAGTCAGCACCCGAGCAGCCGGAAAGCCAGGGTGGCTGAGTGACTGTCTGAGGGAAGCATAGTCCTTACCAGAAGCCCACGGTTCACCACCAACCGGTTTATAAATCTTACAGGTTCTCCCCTCTCAGCGACACACCTGCTGAGAAGACCTGGTCTGATTAGGAGAGACAGCATATATCCCACTTTGGATGGAGCTGCTCTCATATCTAGAATTGTGGCTGAGATTATTAGTAGACCAAAACCATGACAACCCAGAGTTGAGACCAGGAGGCAGAGCTGCAGTCCTACACGCTTCTCTGTGCTTCCATTAGAACAGTTACCCACCTAAAACCACATAGAAACTGTGTCTGCTCCCCGAACACTTAAATCAATTAAATCAAAAGTAAACAGGAGAGGAGTTATACATAAAAATCTAATAAAAAAATAACACCAACACTGCAATAGTAAAACAAAATAGAAGAATTAAACATTAGCTCTCTGTCACCTAAAGCTGTAGGCCTATTAGTAAATCTAATATCAGATTATCATATTGATTTATTTTGTCTTACTGAAACCTGGCTGTGTTATGAAGAATATGTTAGCCTAAATGAATCCACTCCCTCCAGTCATATTAATACTCACAGCCATTTTCGACTCAAGCCTATTAATCAACCCTAGACCTAAACTTAATTATAACTCATTCAAAGCCTTGTACTTAGTCTTTCACACCCAACCAGGAAAACTTTACAGCCAGTTCTATTTGTTATAGTGTACTTTCCTCCTGGCCCGTACTCTAATTTTTATCTGAATTCTCAGAGTTTTTATCAAACTTAGTCTTTAGTACAGATAAAGTAATTATAGCAGGTGACTTTAATATTCATGTGGATTTTGACAATGATAAACATTTAATAGTCTTTCCACAAAATCCTATTTTATCAGACCATTACTTAAGAACTTTTGAATTCCTATTACTGGACTACACACCATTAGACAAAAATGTCTTCACTAGATGTTTATCTGATAGTGCTGTAGCTACAATTAAATAAGTTATTCCATCAGCATTTAATTCAGAACCATGTCACCATAAAACAGAGGACTCCTATGCTAACTTTAGTCCCTCCCACTTTGATCATCTTGTTGACAGTGCTGCAGGCTTACTGTGAATGACGCTTGACTCCATCGTCCCTTTAAAAAAGAAGATAATAAAATGAACGAGGTTAGCTCCATGGTATAACCCAGAAAACTTAACATCGCAAAATTTTAAAATGATATGGTGTTCCACCCAACTGGAAGAATCTCGCTTCTCAAATCTCATCTGGCAAGATAGTCTTAAAACATATAGGAAGATCCTCTGTAATGCCAGAGCCACGTGTCCCTCAAACACACTTTGAGCAGACATTCAGCACCTTGACTGTACATTTTCCACACAGGTGGAAGGTTTTTTTTTTTCAGGTCATTCTCCTCCTCCTGCTAATTTAATATTTAATTATGACTTGGTAGTTGTCAGATCACACACTCAAATGAATGCCGTTGCCTAGCAACTTAGAATGTTTAAATATAAAACACACAGAAATAAATGTATTTCATATACGGATAAAATTCTCAGTGGTGATTATAGGTATGAATGTGTTTTTAATCTGGATTCATCTTCACTATTTTAAACAATACAGAGTGCTACACATTATTTCACGAAAAGACTGAGGGACATGATTTTTTTTAAAAATATGATAACGTACAATTGAAAAACTGTAAGTTTTACCCCATGGCAGTTCTGGTGTTAAAACTTTCCATATGAATAAAGCTTATAATTAGGGCTGGCTCAGGCTTGCCTTGGACCAGCCCCTAGTTATGCTGCTATACGCCTAGACTGCTGGAGGACTTCCCATGATGCACTGAGCTCCTCTTTCCTCTTCTCCCTCTCCATCTGTACGCATTCATGTCCCATTAATGCATATTACTAACTCGGCATCTTCTCTCTCCCATAGATTTGCACTTTCTCGTCTCTCTCCTCCTGTTCCTCTCTGCAGGTATTTCTGCCTCCGGAGCTGTAGAATCTGAATCTGTGATTGCAAGCCACCTGCTGTCCCCGTGATCCTGCCCAACACCCACTGCCACAATTATTATTATTGCCATTATTATTACTATACATCTCTATACGTAATTTGCATTGTGCTATGTTCTCTTTCCGCCTGCTTGACTTGACTTGACATTATTGCCCGTGTAACACCAGCTGATAGAATTGGTTATGAAACCGTTTAAATTGGATCTCTCCCTCGTCTGTCACACACTCTTCTCGACTCTTACAACTTCTGAACTTCAACCCACCAATATTATCTGGTCCCCTGCTGTTATTTAAACAGTCTCATTATGTTGAAATCCAGCTATTTTCTTCAAACTTCTTATTTTTCATACTTACTGTTAGATTCCCCATCTTATCATCTGCACATCACAAGTAATTGAAATAAATGAAACCATTATTCAGATATCTGGTAGCCAGGTTTGAGGTAATGTTTCCATACTGTACACTCACCTGTCACAAGTCAGAGTGACATCCATTCAAACAAGCCCTGCAGGGTATGCATTTGTGTGTGTGTGTGTGTGTGTGTGTGTGTGTGTGTGTGTGTGTGTGTGTGTGTGTGTGTGTGTGTGTGTGTGTGGCATTTGGTGTCTTGGCTTATCTGGCGGTGGAGAGAGCTATGAGAGCTTGCTGTGTAATTGAAATGTCATGCGTACAGGAGAGGAGTTTGACTGAACGGGGAGCCTTTAGCCATGCCCCAACGAGCCCACGACAGATGAGCAACAGCTTCCCCAATGAGAAGTGGCATTCCCCGAACCCATTCCTCCTCCTCCTCCGACCTCCTCCTCCCTCGTCCGTCATCCCATCTCGTCTCCTGTCCTCTCCCGCTTTCTGCGATTCCTCCCTGCCTATCTGCAGTCTAACAGTGATTAACGACGGCGCCTGGTAGTTGCTGAAATATTAAAATAAATGGTCGGCTGAATCAGGGTCTGAAGGAATGCCAGTGCATTTATCATTTTTATCTGAGGCTAAACTATTGTGTTATTGATGGTGGCAGTGGGCTTGCCATTCAACTGTACTCATGCAGGTGGTGAGGAAACTCCCTGAGTTTGATTGCTGCCAAGCAGGGAGACAACACAGTATAATTCATTTTCACATAATCCACAGTGATTAATAGGAGTGTACTGCATAGTAAATTTCGCAAACACACACACACACACACACACACACTTTTGCAACTTCTCTCATTTCAGAGCTTTTCACAAAGAACAAAAAAATGATCCTGAGGCACTATAATCATATATCTGCTGAATAATAATCCCACGACCAAGAATGTATCATTTTCAAATTAGGGTGTCAATTTGGATATAATGCAACATTTAAAGATATTTCAGAAACTACTTTAATTGGAAGTGTGAGTGTATTTCTCTATTTTTTTCCATGTTCTTTTCCTTTTTGTCATGATTTCAAAATAAAAACTAGGTCTGAGCTCTGTCATATTTAATGCGATCCTGTTTTCTTCAGCTATTTCCGAGCTTGGTATCATTTTGTGTTAATATAAGAAAACAAGTGTTTCTAATGGGATGATATTTTAAATGTTCAGTGTCATATTTTATCTGTGAAAATATAATATTTGTCTCCATAATTCATGTCAGTCTTTAAGAAGTACTGTAGCATTTTTGACAGCAAAAGAACAAGATTGGATGGAAGCCAGAATGTGAAACCTTATGAATTCAAAGTAGGACATGCATTATAGTGTGTCATTGCCTTATTAATGCTTAGACTCTGGATGATGTAGTTCAATAAGACCATCAGGCATTTGTTAGCTACTTCATTTGAGCTCATAAAAGCTAAAATCTCAAGGCTCAGAATGAGTTAATGGTTAATGTGGTTGAACAATTTCTACTATGATTAATATAACCCTCTCTCCTAAATAAATACCTTCAATAATGTAGCTTTAGCAAATACCCTTGAAATGTAATACTGTATGGATTACAGTCTTTATTCACCTAACAAGAAAAAAAAAAATTCCGAACATAACTGTAAATGATTCAGTGTCTAAGTATTTTATTTGTTTTCATACAGCATCTGCTCCTGACTATGATTAACATCATTATGGTTCTGTTTTAAAGGTCAGGGTTTGGTGGAAATCATAGGGTAAGTTCATAATTTTGTTAAACACTGTAGAAGTCAGCCTTGACTTGAAGCATATGATGGGATGCACTGGCAGAATCTTTCCACAACTTTAACCAAATGTGTTTAAAGTTGAAACCTAACAACACATGTAACACAGGATGTCTCCCTGAAACACAATTTCTGAGAAAACTGCACACATACAGTGCTCCAAAAAAAAAGATAAAAAGATGTCTAACATCAACACTCATATCACATTTAAAAATATTTTAATCTTATTTCATTTTTAAGTACATTAATAACAATATGGATGAAAAATAGTGTGCACAAGAGAATACTCTCCTGTGTTTCATTAGGTCTGCTGCTGACTAATCAGTATTTTGCTTGAGGTTAAATTGTCATGGTTTAGCGAACAGGTAGGATTCAAATGCACCACTCAGAGACAAATCTGGTAAGTAAATAGACAGGCTTGGAAACAGGCTGGCGGGAAAAAGTGACCAACTCAGGATACTACAACTCAAGCTGGGGTTCAAAACAGACAGGTATGAGCATGATAGATAATCTAGCAGAGAATTAATGAAACTAGGCCACTATACAGTATGTACTACAAGGCTGATGAGCTAATAGGGAACAATTGAGCAGGTGGGTGTGGGGATCAGGTGACATTGAACAGTGGGAAAGGCTGAGGTTACAAAAATTCTTCTGAATCTAGAAAACAAGACCGGTAGCACATAGTGATAATAACTGCATTAATGTGATATTATGTATAACGTAAGTATACATCGCCATTATTCTGAATTCGAACCACATTTGTATGTAACTGTTCCCTACAAATTAACATGAACTCATGTGTGCATCTTATTTCAGGCATTTTAGCCACCATCAAAGAATGAAGCAAAAGCATGCAGAAGTGTCCTTGGTCACATCAGCTCATGGCTTAGACTTGTGAGCGTGTACAAGCACCAGGATTCACTGTATGCATCCACACGGTGCTGTAATCTTCACTACAGAGCAGTCTTTAACATGCCAGCAAATTAACAGCTGTGTCTCAACTGATTGCACTTAAAAGGGCCATTTGTTAGCAATTCAGCAACCACACTCTAGTTTTAGTGGCATGGCTCCACTGTGATTTCAACCAGCTGTTTTCAGCAGGACGGGCTGTTTGAAGAAAAGGTGTGCAGCAAGTGAACACAGGCCTGTAGGTGTCAGCTCTCAGGGGTCCACAATGATAGAAACATTACTTGGGGAGTCTCATTTCAGACTGTATGAGCATGTTGCCTTTTTACTAACATTTTGTGTCAAAGAGAATTCTATGTCACTCTTCCATCACAGAGTCCTTGTGTGTATTATAAAATGTGTTATAATGTTACAGTAAAATGTTCAAGTACAGTCTCGAATGGCTCGTATCGCGCAGGGGAGTGCAAGAATATTCATCTCTCCACTTTATGAGCGGTCTGTTATCAGACATACTCAGAAAATATTCCCTGATCCTCCTCATATCATCTGCTCCCATTCCAGCTTTTGCCATTTGGTAAAGGAGTCAGGGCTCCTCAGTGTAGCTTAAATTTCTACAAGCATTCATTCATACCTGTGGTGGGATGTGTTGTTGACCGCAGGGGTTGTGCAATACAACTTCACTGCCACGGCTATGTAAATGGGTAGAGATATGTGTTGGAATGTGCTTTTTATTCAATAATCGGTTGTGCCTGCACATATTTTCATTTTCTAGTGTTGTGTCATTATAGTGGTATACAACACTTGTTTTCCTGCAAGCACATTAAAGTATATTGTATCATCCCCCTGCCCTAGAGAATACTTGATTCTGATTGGTCCATGGCTATGCATTATTTTCAGCTAACTGACTATTTTTCATCAATGCTGTGTCCTATATACTTATACCTATTTATATACTATTATACTATTACTATCATATTGTTTTCACAATTCAAGCTTTGAGGGGAGACATAACTCACTGCCTGGATGATGTACACGTGTATTCACTCTTATTCATGCAAAAAAACCCACAAAAACTGTCAACCCTCAACAGCATGCACTTGTGTGTTCAGCTTTAAGTCAAGCATAATAATACTCTAATAGTTTATGAATATTATATGAAAACTATGAAAACGAAATGAAATTGCAATGTTGCAAAAGAAAAACAAAAGAACCCAACATATTTTAACACATTTTGCTCTCTGCCATGGAAAACACATTATATAACCATGACCCATTGTATATTGAACAGTGTTACTTTTGGAGTTCTCTCTTTGTTTATTCTTTTGCATACATTTTCAAAATACATTTCAAGAGGCATTTTATAGTGAAAGAACACCACTACGTGTTTTTGTATTTATGCAACACAATGATCCGTGAGATCAACTCATACAATGCGATTGCACAGCTTCACTTTTCATTTTTCTTACTTGCTAAGGTAAGAATCTGGCGGGGTCTGACCTGAACAGGATGAGGGTATGTCAAGTGACTCATCCTCACCATCAACACCTCAACTGTCACTACTGGAAAACTTGCTGCTTCTTGTTTTTCTGCCTGCCATTTATCATCATGTCATCAAGATGCAAAACACAATAGACTTAAGTTGCACAAAATATGGTTCTGCAATCACAGTAAAAGAAACTTTCACAGAGAAAGAGGCAGCATTTTCAAAGTTGTAGTATAGCAGGTTTTGTACTGTAGGTGAAATATAACTAATGATTAATCATAATTTTCTGCTTACAAACATGAAGTAGGGCTAGTGATTATTTTCATTATCGATTCATCTATTTTCTCAATTAAAATTAAAATGAGTTGTGTCTTCCATGAAATCTTCCATGAAAAAATGTCGATCAATGTTTCCTAAAACCACAACAGTCCACAACCCAACGAAATTCAATTTACTTTCATAAAAATCTAAAGAAACCAGAAAATTTGAGAAAAAAAAACATTTGAGAAGCTGGAATCAGAGAATTTGAACTCTAAAAATCAATTGAATATCACAATAGTTGGCGATTAATTTAATAGTTGGCAACAAATCAATTAATAGACTAATCGTAGCAGCTCTAAAATCAGTGTTTAAAAAAATAGAACAATTATGTTATGTCTTAGATGTTACCAGATGTTATCAATTTTATGTACCTACAGGGGTCTTCCTCTGAAGGACTGGACAGATATTCCTTAAGATTTTCATGTATCTAATGTCACTCACAGGGCTGGATTTAGTGATTTGGGGTCATGGAGCCTCCTCCATGCTTTATTTTCACGCCTTCTCTAAATGGAGAATTTTAATATTGGCGGTGGTGGACGAAGTACTTAAATCTTACTATCAATACCACACTAATGATACTTTGTTAAAAGTAAAAGTCTTGTACTCAAAAGTATTAGGCTACTAGCACAATGGACTTACATTTGCTTAACGTCTGGTCAAGGTGGAGCTCATTTTAACAGTTTTATATATTGCTGGATAGTTCAATCTATCATAACGCATTATATTTTCTCTGTATATACGTATATCACACGTATATTTTATGTGTATCTTAATCTTAATCTGTGAAGTAACTAGTAGCAACCTGTCAGATAAATGTAGTGGAATGACAAGTACAATGTGTCCCTGAAATACAGTTGAAGGATCTGAATCCCTTCTAGTAGAAGTGGAGTAGAAGTACCCAGTTATATAAAATGGAAATATTAAAATAAAGTACATGTACCTCATAACTGCAAACATAATACTTGAGTAAATTTACTTGATTACTTTTCACCACATGGTAGTAAGGAGGTTGATGGTTTCCATAACTGCATTCATTTACCAGGTTTTTCCTCTGCGTCTCTGACATGAACTGCTCACTGAAGCAGCTAGTGAAAAAAACTAAATTCATTTACTCAACTAAGGTAGGCTGCTTGAATATTATACTCCTTATGCTACTTTATATTGATACTACACTACATTTACAGATTAAGATTTTTGATACAAAATATATGATTAAACTATATTATAGATTAAACTATCCAGCAGTAGCTACATAAATTAAAATTATATTAAAATTAACATTTAAATTTTGCTTATGATGCAATACCTCTGTAATAATAATACAAGTAACATGTAACATAGTAAAAAATTTTATATGACACAGGTAAAACTTTAAATGCAGGACTTTGACTTGTAATGGAGTATTTCTGTATTGCAGTATTGTGACTTTAAGGATGTGAATACTTTTTCCATCACTTTTAGCAGCATGTTGCTGCAAATTGTCTTCCACTCTCTCTCTCTGTCCTGAAAGCAGTTTTATTTTCTTATAGGCTACTAGTTGACTCTCTCTCTTCATTGAATGCAGTTTTCTACTTGTATTATCCTCATTCTCTTTGTCTTTTTTTATGAGGGTTTGGAGGGGAAGAGGGTCGATGCTCCCATCATCTAACCGGTGAGTCGATGTAATAGGGAAACGTGTGGTCCTGCAAGTTGTTTCTAGGGGAGCAACAGTTTTTACAGTGATTGCTTTACTTTTCTCTTGTTATTTCTTTTGAAATGCACACTGTGACAACTCTGTTTCGCTGTGTGATGTTGTATTGGATTGCATGTTACCTGGAGGAGTTTCTGCGTCTCTATCAATATGTGAGTGAGAGGTGCACTGTGGTCTCAGCAGCTCCTCCAGTGAAGGAATAGTCCATTAATCCATAGAGCGCGGGGGGTTGTACACTGACAGTGAATTTTTTAAAGTGTTTTGTAGCCCTTCTGTATGTAACTTTGGGGTTTAATAGTTAGAATTAACAATTATATATTACTATATAATTTTATATGTCTCATATCTAAACATCATAATAAATCTATAGCTGTTTGAAGCCCCTTGCAATTGCTTGTCATTAGGTTCCCACCTATGGAGCTGGAAGTAATGTCTACTGTGGTGGCTGTTATGCAGCTTCACCAATGAACCCCATTCATACACAAGAAATGGATTTTGAGTACATAGGTGTCCTCTTTAGTGACCACTATACGTTAAAAGGCTAATATAGAAAGTGATATATTTATTTAATATTGGTTTAAATGTTAATAAAGTAAACACATCCTTACTCATGTTTCAAGTATTTAACTTTTTCAATGTTTAAACATGAGATCACGATATTTCCCTAAATTTAAACAAGTGTTGTGAGTCCTTAATCTAACCATAAGAAGCTTTTATCAAGTTTTACTTGCTCTAAGCAGCTACTGACATAAATAGCGCCAATGCAAGGGTTCCATTATAAAATTAAATTAGCCCAAAATATGAATGAACAATGAGAGGGGACTGATATAAGTGGGATTACTCCACTCTAACCTGTGTGGTTATGGAAAATAATACACTCAACGTACTGCAATTTAAGATAAACTGCAATTTCATTCCTCCTCGCCATCTCCCTCAACAGCTAAAACTCAGCTGAGGAGTCAAAGCTGGAAAGAATCTTATTTGTCCAATATGTACAATTATTGGTAATCGCCCAACTTTCTATGAATCCAAACCACAGCTGACCAGATAAAGACTGTTTATATCTGCATGTTGCTGCTGTCCTATAAACCTAGTCCATATAAGCACAATTCAAAACAAACTATAGCCATCCCTGCCCATATTCCTTCCATTTATGAGCCACCTGTGCATCTGCCCCCTATTGGCACCTCTGACCATCAAGCCATCATGTAAAATGCTGGTAATTGGCCCTCCAAGCCTCATACAATACATCACTTGCTGAAAATGCACATCTGAGGCTATGAGGCAGCTAGGCCTTCTTATGAACACTGCTGACTTTTCCTCCATTCATGAGGTCACTGACCCTAAGGTTAAAGGTTAGTGCCTTCACTTCCACTATTGGGCCCATCCTGGATAAAGCTACCCCCCTAAAGAGAGTCTCAATTACTAACAATGACAATCCCTGGATGACTGTACAAAGTAAAATCTGATGAAAGACAGCATGTGTTTTGCTCTGGCGACAAACTGCCAAAAGAAATCTACAATCAATTATTGTCAAAAAAAAATCAAGAGTGCCAAGCTGTAATACTACAAGAATGAGGTGGAGGAGCTGTGGTTCTCTAACTCAAAACAGTGGTTAAAGTCTGTCCTTATGAGGAGTAGACCATATTTTTCCATCTAAGAAGGATGTTACTAACAAGCTGTCAAATGGTGCTATACCTGTCCTGAGTAATGGGCAGGTCAAAGCCAGACTCAGCAAAGTTAATGTGGGAAGGCAGTCGGTCCTGACAGCATTCCTTCTTGGGTTTTAAAAATCTTTTATGAAGAACTGGTGCCTGTGTTATGTGATGTTTTTAATACTTGTATCCAACACAATATTTTCCAGACCAATGGAAAGACACTTTGATCAAAGCTGTTCCCAAAAAAGCAAAGCCAAATTTTCCAGCTGACTACCGTCAAATCTCATTAGTCAGCTGTGTTGGCAAAGTGTATGAAGGGATCCTAAGGGATGCCCTTCTGGAGGACACAATTTCCGAAATTGCCTCATCACAACATGGTTTTATGGCTAATAGATCAACTGTCACTGCTCTGATTCAGATCCTGCAATGCTGGCATGAAGCACTCAATAACAACCCCAAAATGGACGTTCATGCTGTTTTTGTTGATTTTTCTTTAGATAGCACTGTCAATTGCTGCCTTTGGCTCATTGTGAGGAGCAATCTGAGTGACAGAGAGCAATAGGGGCAGTGGGACACCCTGTGCAATACTAGTCGGTAGCCCAGAGGGGGCTATTGTCCCCACTGCTCTTTGTCAATTGCATCAACAGCCTGGATTCATGTCTGCCTCCCTCTGTTATCCCGGTGAAATATGCCAATGACGTCATGGTAATCATGGAGCTCCTGATTCCTGGCCTTGGATTCTGTGGTTAAATGGGGACAGTTTTCACTTGCAATGAATGGAGCTAAGGATATGGTAATGAGTGCCTAGAGAGAGGACAACATCCCTTCTTGTCCGTCTCCAACCATTTCTGGACGAAACATTAGTAGAATCTCCACCTTTAAACCACTAAAATATCATCGTATTTGTCATGGGATGCCTACATCAAGTATATGCTCTCAAAGACACGGTCAAGGATCCATTACTTCAGTGTTGCCATAAGAGCTGGTCTCCCATATGCTAGCCCAGTTAGGGGTGGGCTGACAAAAGGCCTCTCTGAGGAGTTGGAGAGGGTAAAAAAAATGATCTTGCAGGATCATAGGCATTCCATCTTCTCCTCTTGCGTCACTGAGTGAAATGCATGATGAGGCCATCCTACGCACCCTCACCAACATACTCAAGGACAGTTCATCACCCCTGCATGGTTTCCTGCCTGCAGCCTCAACACCCACTTACTTGCTTCGTTGGCGCAGGGAATTCATAGTGTCCACGAGTAGTAACAAAAGACATGAACTTTCCTTTATTCTTCGTGTTCTTAAATTGTTTTATAAATGACCTATTTATTTTAGGGTTTATGCTCTTAAATTCATGCTTTGCTTATGATGTTGATCGCTGTCATGTTTGACGCATTTCAGGATTCACTGTTTAAAAACTGTTTTTATGCTGCTGTACCCTGCCTTGTCAAACTTTAGTAAATCAAACTGCAAAGAAATTAAAGTTAACAGAGCAAAATGATTCACAAATGTTTAAATTACACCATTTTCATAATGGTGTACAATGCAGTTTTTAGAAATTCATTAAATCAAATCTTAATCCATATTGTTGACTTTATCTCTTATCTCTTCTTTTTGATTTTCTTCACACACACACACACACAGAAACTGAATTACGGTGCCCTTGAAAACAGCTTCTAGGTATTAAATAACATTATAACTGCAATAAGTGTGTTTCTAAACAATCACTGCATGGATTTAGCTGTGATTATTAAAAAAAGTAATGTATTCTTGGTGTGTATGCTGAGTAATACCCAACAGGCATTTGCTAGGAGCTGATAACTGCAAATGCAGGAACTCAGTGGTGCACTTCTACTAACCGTATCAAATACCTCGGGGTTATTATCGTGTTTTGCTCTAGTTTTAAATAAGTTGTGCTGCACATGCACACACACATACACACGCACACACCAACCTCAATATACTGCCTCTGTGCTCCTGATTTCCTCCTGCCAATTGTGTAATAATCTACAGCTTGCTTTGACTCCTGTGAGACCTCCACAGCCACCCAATCAACCCTCCCATGTAGAATTTGCTATTTTGTTCTGTAATGGTTTCAGAACATTTTAGAAAACTCAACTAAATATATGTCTTTATCCACTGAGTGGCACAAAGGATTTCAAACTGTCTCACTTTGTGAGGCTCACACGTAACAGCTGTCCAGTTTACATATTCATCTAGCACCACACTCAGGCTAAAAAATGCCAACTTTGCACACAATATCTCATAATTAAAGAGGCATATTACCATGACATTTGCTGAGCTCATTCATGCCTATTCATTAGGGGATAAACCTCATCATCACCTTTAATACAAATTAGATTTTTTTTTAGCTGCACTACATTGACTTAAGTGGGTCCCCTAGGCTAGCTGGTGTGCCATGTATTGACAAATAGAATCATCTTGAAAAAATTGAAACAAAGGTTGGCTAGCTGCATGTCAAATCATATCAAAGTTTTTATTTTTGTGTGTAAATTATTTAAATTTTATTAAAAGGATGATAAAACGTAATGTAGAAAAAGACATTTTGTCATTATTTTGTCATTGTTGCTATGAATCTGGCACTAGCACATTGTTGGGGCTGAACCTTTGAATTGCTGATAGCTGTTCAAGCAAACTCTGCTTACACCCATAGATCCCAAAGATAAACTGTAACTGACCAGTTTCTGCTGTAGTGTTTTATCAGATCAAACTGTAATTTGTCAGCTTCAGTTTGGACATTTGTCAGATTTAGTTGTAGTTTGTCAGGTTAATTTGTAGTTCGTCAGGCTCAGTTGTAGTTTGTCAGCTTCACTTTTAGTTTGTAAGCTTCATTTGTAATTTGTCAGCTTTAGATGTAGTATGTTCATGGTAAATGATATATGGACTGCACTTATATAGTGCCTTTAGTCATCCGACCACTCAAGCCACATTCACCCATTCACACACACATACGCTGATGGCAGAGGCTGCCATGCAAGGTACCAACCTGCGCATCAGTAGGAACTAGTCATTCACACACATTCATACACCCGATGACACAGTCATCAGGAGCAATTTGGGGTTCAGTATCTTGCCTAAGGACACATGGGGACTAGAGGAGCTGGGAATTGAACCGCTGATCTTTCGATTAGTGGACGACCTGCTCTCCCTTCTGAGCCACAGCTGCCTTTATCTGACCAAACTGTATATTATTAACTCCAGCTTTGGTTTGTTCACCAGACCAAGCTGTAGTTTGTCTGCTTTAGCTGTAGTTTCTTAGCTTCAGCTGTATTTTGTTGACTTGAGTTGTTGTTTGTCAGCTGATCCTCAGCTATAGTCCATTGGGCTGTTTTGTGCATTAAGCTCAGAGTGCTGGAGCTTTTTCAACCACATGTGCATCAGCCTATTTATCCTAGTCCCTTAGATCTATGGGAAACAAATTAATGTCTTTTGTGTTACTAAATGTTGACTTCAATAAGGAGAAACAAATTAGGATACAGATGATTTAGCAAAACCTATAAAGACAGATGAGTGATGAGCTTCTGCTGAAATGAATACTTATAATAACATGTATTTGCAAAAATGAAAGACATTTCATGATAAGCAGTGGTACAGTTAAGCAATTGTTAGCATCTTTGTGTGTATTTAGCAATGGACAGTGGCTGAAACAGGGTCAATCAAAATAATCTCAAACAGATGTAATTTTTTCTCACAGATATAATGCATGCGCTCTGCCTGAAGACAAATACCACCAGAAGTGAGAGAATGTGTAAATGACAGGTTATCCTAACCTTTTCTTCGAGGGTAGTCTGAGCAGCGTGTGGCCTAAGTGTAAATGGAGCTGTTATCAGTTTGCTTTTACTCGTGACAAAAGGTTAAAGAAACCATCACATTATTTTCTTTTCTCCATTTTAGACTTTGTGCAGCCTCATCTTCCATCGCAAATTGGATGGATCTGTAGTACAGTCATCAAAATGAAATCGCACACACACACTCACACACAGTGAGATAAAGTCCTAGACCTCTCTTGTATTGATCTATTCATTATCCTTAATACACAAATAGTAAACATGCTATTTCATTTTTCATCATGGCCACAGAGAATACCTGTTTCTAATATTTGCTTCTCAACCATAATCCCAGTAAACACTTCATTCCATAAACCTGCAGTGTGGAATTTTTACATATAAATGAACGTCCATTACATTCAAGCCCTTGCCAAAGGAGTTCACACAACGCTGATTAAGCCGCTCACCACCAGATAAATCTTTCTGTATTTCCCAGTATACCAGAATTTTTAACCTGGTGTCGGGTTTGACATTCCCACATGGGCCAGATGAATGCATACTGCTCTACGAGCAGAGCATGTGCACCAGAGACTTCTGCCAGCCAAACAGCTAACTAACTTGAAAAGGGATAAAATAATTTAACCATCAGCTCTTCTAGACTTTCCAAATGTTATTAAACCAAATGGATCAAATTCTGATATTGAAATGAATCATCTGTAGGGGTTGTGTGGCGCTCAAAGTAATTCATATGGAGTTATTATTATAACAAAGGTTCAGGAACAAGATCACGCCCCTCTCTCTCACTAAATTCAATCACCTGCGCCTCACTAATTCAATCCTCCATGCATACCTATGTAAGCGTGTCTAACCCCTTTCTCTCCCGTTCGTCTCAGTTCTCACGACACGCTTGCATCGCAAACACTTAACTCCCGCCCGTGCTCCGTGATCCACATTCCTCGGCAACACACTGCCCACGACTAGATCCAGCAGTACCAATGAGATATTTCCTTCACCACCACATCCACATGGAACCCTTCTCCTCCGGACGCCGCTCCTCTGATCAGCTGGGATCCAGACGCTCCACACGCATCCATGCCATGGCCCACTCGGACGCGGCTCTTTTCCAAGCGATTAACATCTTCAACCGGATGTTTGCTCACCTCTGGCGAGCTCTCAAGGAGACGGTCGTCCCACTCCTACGAAATGATGATAAAGGCAAACTTTCCAACTCTATGCAGACTCTACTTCCATCAACCCTCTCGCCGGCAGCTCATATCCTCCCACTCTTCCGGGTTCATTGTCCGCCGCCGGGCCGACGCACACCACACACCAATGACGTCACAATGCCGCCTACTACAACAGAACCCAGGCTGAACTCCAGATACAAATCCCGTTTCGCCGAACCGACAACAAAGCAAGGTTTGCCAGCCTCCACCTCCACCACTGCTCCGGACGGCCGCTCACTTCCGGGTTCCCCGCCCAGCACCACCCGTATGCCACACGTCACAGCCAACTGCTTCAGCCCTCTCGTAGGGCCAGGTCGTATCTTCCCCTGTGCCTGCTCCCTCCCTGTCTGATCTGTCTCGTGTTTTTCATCTTTTCTCTCATCCACTCCCACTCAATTTCCTATTGTTTTATCCCTGTTCCCGTCCCTTCCCCAACACCCAAATGTTTTTTCTGTGTCTTCAGCAACCCCCATCACTGATCCCCTCGCTCCAGCCATCATTAACTCTGTGCCCATGAGCACTTTCACTCTGGCCTCCGCCACTCTGCTCCTCCACGGCCTACAAAGCAAGGCTTTCCAGTTCTGCACAGCCTCCAGTTCCATCATCACTCCAGCCGACCACTCGCTTGCGGGTTCCCTACCCAGTGCCCCCTGCACTGGCACACCGATGATTCCATCCTTATGCCACTACAATGTGGCAACAGACTGCTTCAGCCCTAGCAAGGGCCAGGTCATATTTCCCCACGTGCCTGCTCCCTACATCTTAATTGACCCCCTCCATCCCTCTCCTCGACCCCATCATCCCAACGTACACAACCCGGACCAACCTTCAGCTCCTGTTCATCCCCCGGCAATTGACCCCCTTCATCCCTCTCCTTGACCCCCATCCAGCCCACCATACACTATCCCCTTCCAATCCCGAACCCTCTCGACAATCCAAATAAATCTACTTTTTATATCGTTCAAATGGCGTGGTCTTTGTTAGTGAACCACCGTTTTACAGCTGCAACAGTATCAACGGAGTAGAATACAGTGGCGTCTATGACGTAAGCACATAGCGTAAGCACATGTAATTACTCTCACTGCCAGAAGGGGGAGACAAAATACCTGCACTCCAGTTTTAATTTATATTACTGTAAACTGCAGGTAACCATAGCAACAATACATATGCTGCATTCTACATTACTAGTTAATTTAATGATAACAATTCTTGTACCATGACTATGACTAAACACATTGTTTTTTTTGTTTTTTTTGTACCATGACTGGACAAAACATAACTAAACCTTTCATATATGGTAATACAATGCAACCACTACAACCACTACATGACAGAAAGAGGTAATATTTTCCCACTAATTACACTATTTTGTCCACTGGTGGCCATCTGACAGAGCAATATGTATTCTGAATCATTTACATGTGGTTTCATGTTTCATGAATAATGTATTGAGTGATACCGACCATTCACAGAGATGTCAGTAACTAAATGTAAAACATGACAGCAGCACATTTCCCGCAACTCTGTCAAGCAACTACGCTCAACTGATTATTTCACACATTTTACTTTTTTAATCAAGGCAGTTGTCAAGGTTGATGAGAGATGGTTTTCTAGCAGTAGTGACCTTTCACTGACCTTGTCACGTCAGTAAAGGCAGTCGTGGTTCAAGCAAATGCTCAAAGGAAATGAAAGCATTTCAGTGACAGTCTGACCCATGAGATTTGACGTCTACTGTATTTAAATAGATATAGTTCAGATTTTACAGATGTTTGTCTCTTTACACACACTGCTGGGGTCCAAACATGTGATGGGAGGATACAGGAAGGGAGGATGTGAATGTCAGCCAAGATGAGAACATTGAAAACATCTCTGCAACTGACAAAAAACAAAAAGATACCCATCTCTGCAGGAATTTGTGTTTTATACACTCCAAAGTCAAAGAAAAAATCAAACCTCAATCACTTTAAAAAGAAAAACAACTACGACAGGAAGGACTCCACACAAAGCTGGGTAAATCTGTAAATGAGAGAAAATCTTTTTTTCTCCATTTCAGCCCTCTGTCCAGACAAAAGGCAGTTTTTCTTGCCCAATATTAAGCTTTTCTTAAATGATTTCCAGAACAAAACAACAACAAAAAAACCCAAACAAAAAACAAAACAAAAGTGTGGTCAGTTTTTGTTTCAGTATGTACAGGGAAAACTGAGCTTCTGCAAAATGATGATGTAAAACTCCCTAGTGACGGTTGGAGGCTCTGTGGCAGTAAAGTTAAGAATCCTAACTTTCTGTTGTGTCTAACTTTCTCGGATCACTCATTTTGAATGTCAATATAGTCAATACTAAAACAACCTGGAAATGCTGTGTAAGTCATTTTTACACGAAAACTTTGTTTTAAGAATTAGGTGGAGTAATGTAGATGATAGCCTTGTTTTTTAATAACTTGTTTTCCCAGGCTGTGTTTGCCTTGCTATGCATCGACCTGACCAAGCCTCTTTTTAAACCTACCAAAACGTGTTTTGATCTCATACAACAAACCACTTTTCACACCTTTCACATTATACATAGTCATTTGTTTCATGAGTAATATAAAAAAATATTTATTAGTGCAGCTTTAAACTGACTTTTAATTGTGAATATTACTGTAATTTATCACAATATAGCATCTAAAAAAGTTTTAGTGCAGTCTTTTCAGTGTTAAAATGTCTGATGCAGTTGTTTGGAGAGAACATTCTTGTCCATGTTTATCTGTCTGGTTCTTCAACGTGACTTTAATGTCAGATGGGACTTGAAACTTATAAAAATAATTTTTGATCTTAGGTATTCACATCATTCCCTTGATGTTTTTAACAAAGAGTCTTCAAAGCTTTGTCAGTGGCAGCCTTATGATCTCCCAGGACACAGTAATCTCCTGTGAGATGCAATCAGCCTGAAGACGCACTCGGCTCTATCAGAAGGACCAGTTTGTAATCAAAGCCCCAAAGCATCTATGTGACAATTAGCATTGAGATTACACTTCAACCTTATATACAAATGACTTCTCACCTCTCTAGAGTCGTCTGCATCACTGTGAGTTCATTTCATGATATTTTTCATAAAATAAACAAACTTGAAGTGACATAAGACATTAGTACTATGGAACCCACACACACTTGCTCTTGTGAGGAGAAAGTCAAATGGGAAAAGTGAGACTGCTGACACATTTCCTGTTGAGCAAAGACAGGATGAGCAAACCCATGTCTCTGTGGCTTTAAGTATTAGGACACTGATCTGTTTTCATTGTGTTGTCCATGTACTCCAGCACATTGGATTTGAAATGAAAAAATGTGTCTACGAGGTTAAAGCGCTTAAGGGAATCCACATCCATAATGTGTTAACAGTGTGACTCGTAGCAGATCTGCCAACTCTGGATGAATTCTTTGAATACCACTTTGGCGACACCAAAGTGTCAGATGTTAATCACTGCTGTTTGCAAAATTTATTATTGTACATAATTTGCATACATACGCATAACAGAACATCATTTGCCTAACCCAGGTCTGTTGTAGCCCTTTTTATACATACAGTAGTCCCCTGATTTTAGGACAACGCAACAAATATTTTCTTATTTTATTTCAGTTTGTAAAAATGGAATAGGAGAAATTATCTTAAAAAACCCTTTGTTTGGTTCTCGAGTGGTTGGGACCTTGAAAATTGTGCTTACCTGCTGTACATATACATATACCTTTTTAAAACAATAAAATGACTTCTCAATTTGTGAATGAGGTCCAGTGATCCTAAACATAAAGACAAGGGAACAGTATAATGTTCCTAACTGGCCGAGTCGATCACCTGACCTCAGAACGTCCCCCTTAAAGTCACATTTAATCATCCCTTTTTGCAGTCTCAAATAATGTCAACTTGTTTTTTTAATATATTGTTAAGAGGTATGTATTACTAAAAGGAAGAAAAAAGGTGTTTGGGGAAAAGAGATGATCCATTTTGACTCAGCTGCCTGGAGGGCTGCTTGTTTGATTGACATTAGCTGTCAGGCTGCCAGAGTGCCGGTGTTACACCCTAGCCTACGGACCAGAGACAAAGTAAACAAACTTGAGCTGTAGCTACAAGTAATTGGAAGACAGTGTGTTGTTAGCAGTGGTATTTAAGAGTAAGCATCACACCATCATTTAATGGGTCTGAAGTGACATTTGCAGGCATGTTTACATGCTGTTTAATGTGCTGCAGCTGAGCAGCTAATTAACTACCTAGCCTGCCAACTGACGTTAGCGGTGCACTTTTCCCTCGTGAATGTTTGTTTGGTGGCTCGTTCAATGAGCTACGGTGCAGGACAAGATGTATGTTCATATTTGTGAGTTAGATAAGAAGGAGACTTTACCAGGAAAGCTAGTGTGGCTTGTTCAGAGTCTGTGGGTTGCAATACCTCAATAAAAAAATACATAAGATAAAAGATAAACCATGAAAAACATGAAAGTCCTGCATTTAAAATCTTAAGTACATTTAACTGTTGATACTTATGATTATTATAATTGAAGATGCATAAATCTGGAAGAAGCATTTTAAATCTGTAGCTGGTTGAGATGACGCTAATTTGACCGAAATGTTGTTTATACATTTTATTCATAACAGTTTCTTATATTTTACAAACTAATAATATGGTTTGTATGCAAAATTTTAATCTACAAAGTAACTATACATGTGAACTATAGTAAAAAAGTAGAGTAGAAAGTACAAATTTACTGGACAGAAATATTGGGATATGATGGAAATGCACAAATACACTGGAAATACACTGGTGTACAAATATCTTAATTTGTAGTGTAGTAGTACCAGAGTACTTAGTTAAATAAATCTTTTCGGAAAGAATGGTGACAAGTTTATGCCTAACTCCAGAGATGCAAAGAAATATGCAAAACAGGAGAAATAAGATGTCTTTCCTGGTCAAGTGTCATTTGAAGTGATGTCCCTGCAGTGTCTTGTAGTCTTAGAGTTTGTGTTTGCACAGATAACAGGATGTGATGTCAATGTCACTCTTTTTTTTAATGGAAGAAGCACAAAATGTGAAGTATCAGACTATCAATATTGTCCATTAAATTTACCTTCCACTAATCCACGCATTTACCTAAACTGTATTTACACTGCTGATCAATCATACCTTTATTCAGTTTTTGAGAGTACTGGTCTCATAACTATCATTTTCAAACCTGGTGCCAGCCATTTGTCAATAAATGTCCCAATAGACATGTTTTATTAAACTTCCACCACTTTATAAATGTCACTGGCTTTCACTGGCAAAGCTCAATGCTACAGGGACTTAATATCTGATGATCTCATTTCTCATACTAGAGTTCATTATAAATACCAAAGACTAATGAATTTCCAGGTTAGGTTATATTTTTTAAAAATTAGTTAACTAATACACATGACCCAAGCCATTTCTGCTAGTTTTCAGCTATTGATAAGTCAAATAACCAACACGTCTCACTCCTAACTCGTCACATATCGAAGCTTGGTCAGGACCCGTGGCGTCACTTTCTAATGCACTGGGTACCCCTTTAGCGTCATTTTTCAACACGCAGTACACTGCTAACAGCAGTCACTGTTAAAAAATATATTATATTTTATGGTGTGAAAATGCGGTGGTTAAGGTCTGGTTAGGTTTAGGCACAAAAACCACTTGCTTAGGGTTAGGAAAAGATCATGGTTTGGGTTAAAATAGAAAATAAAATAAAAAACGGCAAGGTGGTCTCGAACCACGCGCTGTGCTCATTTCCAACTTTCTGCCAACAACATTGCAAACCATCCACCAACCCCTCCTCCTCCTAATAAGAAAGTCAGCTTATATAGATGTCATGTGAAGTATGTTACTTCAGAAATGTTGATATGATACGTATTGTTGAAATGTTAATATGCTCTGTATTAGAGGTGTTGAAATGTACTCAACGTATCAGTTCGTGATACGTTGAGTACAAACGTGGTTTGGAGAAACACACAATGCCAACGTTTTATTCTGGTGTCTATTTCAGACCTTGTGGGAGTTCAACAGAAGTCTATCGGACTACCCTGCATGTTGAAAAATGACGCTAAAGGGGTACCCTGTGTGTCAAAAAGTGACGCCACGGGGTCCCGACCAAGCTTAGGTATATGACGAGTTGGGAGTGAGAACGGGCTGCAAATAACAGAGGCTGAGGGTATTGAAGTAGAGTTGTCCCTGTCTTTGGGTTGACTGTTGTGCTCAGTTGGTGGGTATTTGGAGGGCGGCTCAGTGGACCTGATGTTTCATTTCATTAATGTCATTTTCTTCTGGTTTCCGCTGGGCAGGTCTGGCCTGCTCACAACAGAAGCAGGAGTCAGGTCAGGCAGCACAGGCTGATGTTTTGAGGGCGCAATATGATGGAAATAGATGAGGTTGTCTTAGGGTACAAAAATGCATGTTACCACAGATTTAGTGCTCACATAAAAACACACACAGAGCCAAACACGTACAAATGGTAGCACACACACACACACACACACACACTTACCTTCAGGCTCCATAAAAAGCATCCTCTCCATGGGATTCAACTGATGAGTCATTAATTTCCAGACATCTCCAGTGTATAAGTACCGCCACATGCTTTTGACAGTAACCTGGGACCAGTAATCCTGCCCAGAGGTCCACTCCACAGAATGTGAGGATGCATGTTTCATCTTCATTTAAATAAATCCCCAGCTCAACAACTGCTGAGCAAAGGACAGCAGACTGAACATGCTACTTATGTTCGAGATTTGTTCAAGGGCAAGAATTAAAAGAAAATAATGTAACCCTTTCTAACTTTTACTGTTGCCTATTAATCACTGGTAATGTACTAGAAACTAACTTACCACTTGTAATACAGTATTAATAAAGCTATGTAGTCAAATTGTTTGTGAGCACTGGATCCTTTTTGTGTGCACATACACATACTGTAGACTAATATAGTAGAGGTGAATAAGTTGCCAATACAGCAGTGGCATCTTACTTATAAACCTGCACAGTAATAGACATTTTATTCATAGAGTGCTTTCAAGATACTCAAAGACACTTACAAATATGTGAGGAATTTCAACTTTTACCAATTCTGTACAGATTTTGCAAAGAAATGCGTCCAGGAGATCATGTAAAACCTGCTATGAAAAATAGTCATTGAAATACAGTTGGTTAAATGCAATATGTAATTCAAAAGGGTGCCAAGAGGTCTTTTCATCTGAAAATCATCAAAACCAGCTTAGTAGCTTGATGTATTAGTTGCTCCAACAATAAAACATTAACCTTGGAGAAAAATGAGAGCAAATTCCACAAGCCCCTGCTCTGTGAGGTTATTTCAATTTTTATTTATCCGCAGTCCTATGTATGTATGTTTCCCAGCCACTAAAGGGAGAGTTCCACTTTTACAGTTCATATAATTTTATATACTTGATACTGATGGGAAAAAAATGGATTTAAAGTTTGTTGATTGCTAATTATAAATAGAAGATAACAGAAAATGAAATCTTAAAACTAATGGTGGTTTGGGCTATATAACCTATATACATACAGTATAACCTTTTTAAACTTTCCAAATTGAACTTTTTTTCAAAATGTTACAATGGCTCTAGACCTGAAATTTGTGAGAAAATGGTATGTTATTGTTAATAATATGAAAACATCTTTTGTAGGAAGTAGAACAGGAGTCTGTCCTAGGTCCACTTCACTTCAGTTTGAATATAATTGACTTTTCGGAATCATTTCATGGAGCAGGTTTTGATGTATGCTGATGATACTATATATATACAGTACTGTGCAAAAGTTTTAGGCACCCTAGATGTTTAGATTCTTATCCATCATGCAATACCATCAGGGAGGTGTCTGATCGGTCCCAAATTTATTCATGACATGACAATGACCCCAAGCATACAGCTAGAGTCATAAAGAACTATTTTCAGCAACAAGAAGAATGATGAGTCTTGCAACAGATGGTATGGTATGGCCCTCACAGAGCCCTGATCTCAACATCATGGAGTCAATCTGTGATTACATGAAGAAGCACCTGAGATGGCCTGAATAATACATCCACAGAAGAACATTCTTTCTCCAGGATGGTTACAACAACCTACCTGCAAGTTACCATGAAAAACTGTGTTAAAGTGTGCCGAGGGGAACTGTTACTGTTTTAAAGGCAAAGCTGCACACAGAAAATATTGATATCATTTAGGTTTCTGCTGTTTACTCAACTTTGTAAGAGGTTAATTGATAAATTAAAACAATTTATAGCAATATTTTTGTACGCATTCTCACTTTACTTTTAGTGCCTAAAACTTTTGCACAGAACTGTATATATATAAAACGGATTCTACCCAGGTGTCATAGTATGCTTAATCTATAGCAGCATTGTGTAAAGGTGCCTGTCAAATACTTAATATTAAGAACTGTGTCAAAATGCTTTCACTCCAGGAGTATTCCCTAGTCAGTTAATTGGGTGATGTGCTGAACAGTGTTTTGCAGTAAAAAAAGTCATATCTCAGTGAAAAAGGTGTTAGCGACTGTTTACCATTCTATTCTGCAAATTCTTTCATGTATTCCACAACTTTTTCATATTTAAATTGTGAAACATCTTGGTCACAAGCAGCTTCTGCTGTGATCAAGCCTCAGAAGATGACATATAATTTTGCAATTAAACTTTTGGATAGGAAGCTGATAAGATCTCACTACTGCCATGTTCTTAGGAAATTAAACGTTGAGTTCTGATCGCTACAATAAATTTCATAATATTAGACTAAATAAATAAATGCCTAAATGACCAGGCTCATCGGGTGCTCTGTGACATGGTAAAAGCTTTTGGGGTTTCTGGTTCAGTAACTAATTGTGCATCTATGTGTGAACCCATGTGTAAAACCTCCCTTTATGCCTTTCTCTGTATGAGAGGGTTTAGTAGGTGGAACTCCTCACCCACAAACTTAGTGAGCTCTAGCTCTTGTTCCTTCTGGGTTTGAACTCACTGTAAGTTGCTTTGGACAAACTGTATTGCCTGTATTATGTGAAATGAATGTAATGTTGAGTGGATTTGAATGAATCTAAGGACATTGTTGCAAATTTGTGTGATCTATAAATGCCGTGGTATGTGGCATAGGTCTATGCTTGTATAAAGTACAGTCAGCAGTCTCAACTGCAACCAAACAGGAAATGGACACTCAGTAGAAGTTCATTGTTAGTGTTAGCCTGGAAGATCAAACTTCAATCACATGGTCACAGCAGGCAAAGTCTTCCAACTTCAGTGGCGGGAAGAATATTATTCTCTGAAGTTAGCAGCTATTTTTCTTTTCCTTTCTCTCATGGTTCCATGAAACACAAGCACTGAAGATCAGTTTGTCTTATTTTTTCATTATAATTAGAATTTTCAAAAGAAAAACCCAACAGTTCAGTCATTCCCTCCTGACCTCTACCACAGAGGAGAAGGGAGCTGCTTAACATCCTCCAGACTCCTCTTTATCCCACTGCCTCTTTCACTTTCTCAATGTCTGTCCCTAACGCGACTGCCTGATGCTGGGGAGATATTAAATGCAAGATAAAACAGGGAAACGAAGTGCTGTCATTGAGGCTGGAGGCTCTATGAAAATGACTGATAGACTTTCATCATATGGAAGAACTCCCTTCTCTGCTCCGAAATGCTCAGTAAAGTCCAAACTCTTGATGTGAGATTGTGACGGTATAAAATGGGACTGGAGCTGTCTTATCAGAAAACACAGAGCGAGAGCACGGATAGCTCTTGTGACTGCATGATTGGATCATTATCCTGCTAGCCCGTGGCTGCTCTGAATAAATGATAACAATCATTATGTACTGTACTTCAGCCAGGTGTGGCTTAGAGGTCCCTTGTTAAGGCTTTTTGACACCTACATGTAGATACTTGCAGTGTTTGTTCCCTGTGCCATCAAATAAATCAGTACACCAAAAATATTCTTTTGCATTGCATTCAAAAATTACTTGTTTGTGCCATTTACACTTTTCATATCATGTCTCATATCTGAATACAGTCTAGATGCAATTTAATACACTTACACTTAACCACATATGTGTGATGTCAATGTAAGGTGACTTATTAGGTGGAGGAGGGTAGGGGGGGTGGCTGGATAGTTTAGTCAGATGTCATATAGCTGCAGGAGACCACTGTTCGCTTCCCATTTCCAGCCACGGGTGTTACGTTTCTATGACATTTTTAACCCTAAATTGTCATGTGGTGTACACTGTTGCCATGATGATGACGGTTGCATCACTTTACGGAAGTACTAACCACGTGTTAAGGGATCATTTTAATCCAAACAGTGATCTTTCCCTAAACCTAACCAAGTGTTTTTTGTGCCTAGACCTAACCAGACCTTAACCATAGCGTTGTAATACCATAAAACATAATCTTTTTTTTTTATAGTGATTTGTAATGGTTTTGGAAAGTAGTACATTAACTTTACACTCCTAAAGTCCTCATTCTGAAAATGCCATCCATCCTATAGAGAGTGCTGAAAACACTCATATGTCATTTTGGGAGTTATTGAAGATAGACCTATTCTGTCGTTTTGGTATGGGGACATGTTGCATAATACAAAAATACCTGAAAATCAAGCAAACAGGGAATTTAATGAATATAGTATTATGTTGCCTGATAATGTGAATGCTTGCAAGTCATAAATTGGGAATCTTTCTCATCTTTCTCACCCATCCCATATAAGCCCCACTCCAGCCAGGTGGGTGGCAATGTACTTGAGTCTGTACAACTAAAAAACACCTGAAGACAAATAACTTGTGCACAGGTTTAATGTGTAGGAATTGGCCACCTGATCCAAAGAAATAAGAGACAGCATTTCCCCTCACGCAAATATTAAAACTTAATAAAGTGACATATTAAGAGTCCTAGAGTGAGAGCATTCAGCCTGGCTCTGCCATTACTGCTGGTGGCTCAGGGGCAGCGCTGCTTCTTCCTCTCATGTTGGACTGAGGGCAGACTGGACGCTACATTAACTCACTATTGCCCCTGTGGTACAAAGTGGTACTATGAGACAGTGCAACCACTTGCTATCTAAACACTACAACAGCTCCTTATGCCTTCTGCTTGATTCCATTTGTAAAAATTGCTCTCTACCTTTCATCGTTATAGTAGAATGTATTCATTTTCATCTTTCATCTCTTTGTTACTGCCCTGGCCATATTTCTAACCTGTGTTTAGCTTGCTGTTGTGTTTTGTGTGACTGTGTTTGTGTGAGAGTGTGTGCCCTGTTCCTGCAAGGGTCTTTCAGTGTGAGTTCTAGATGTCTCCATCCGATTGGCTGGTTTTGAGGGTTCGGCCTGGAGTGTCTGCTGCTGATTGGTCCAGTAATTAAATCCCACCTTTTAAAATGCCTGAGTTTCCAGCAGTCCACTGGCAGTAGTTCAACGACAGCACCCTGTTCTGTCCTCAGCCTCCAAACCCCTTTGAACTAGACTTTGTAATCTTGTGAGACCTCAGCTCAATTCTAGCATTTTTTTTGTGTTTGTGTAAATTGTAAATAGAATAATCCACACTTTTGTTGTAAATAGCACTGAAGCTGAGGGGGTGAGCTGCCATTTTCTTTCTCTAGGGAGTTAGGTTTGGTGAATGTCTTTTTGAAAATGTGTTTTTCACCTGGGTTAGTCAGCACATTTGGAGAAGATAGACTCTTTTGTTTGCTGTTTTGGCCTTTATATGTAGCAATAACTTGTTTCACTTTCATTGCAATTGAGTGGTTTGGGGACCAGGGAAGAAACTTAACTTTTGTTGTGCTCCTACCCCCTTATATGGGGGCATAACAACATCTGGCTAGAATACGCCTAAACTGTCTTCCGAGACATCTGGATTTCAATTTGCCTCTCATGCTTCTTCATTGCAGTTACACTTAGCTTTTATGGGCCCTATTTTCATGCCAGGCAAATTGCTATTTTCCTGGGGTGCAATGAGGTTATTTCCTCAACTGTGCCACTTTGGTATCGTGGTGACTCACTGTGCTCCACACTGGGAGGAGAGGCACTGTAGTGGGTGTGGCGATGCCAATCCAGTAACACACTGCGATCTTCCTGCCAAGAATGTATTTCTAGCGCTGTCTGCTGATCACCTACTAAGAGCTGCAATGTTCTATAACATTTTGTCTCTTCATTTGGTTAAGGTACACCTATATAAACTTCTCTGATATCTCACAAATCCCTTTATTCATGTTTTGCTTGTCCTTACTTACTTACAGTTTTACTCTGATTATGGCATTAATGCACAGAAGACTGAATAAACGGAATAATTATTACAAGCTGTCTGTGTCATCCACAACAGCTAGCATCCTATACTGACAGTCTTCCCTTTACTCTGGTGACTCTCTGTAAAGCCAATCTGAAGGCAACAGGTATCTGTTCCATCTGCAGTCTCTAATTGTAATAATGTTGCACATTGTCAAGGCACAATTACACACACCAGATCTCTGGTTAAACTGTATACAATCAGCACCAGACATTGGCAATATAACCACAGAAACCTCTTTTGCATGTAAAGCTGTCAAATCAAATGGATTTAAACTTTAAAAATAATTTAAGAAATAAAAAATACAATACAAAAAAAAATACATACAATATACTGCACCATTATTTATAGCACTATGGTGGTATTTAACTGCAGATGGTTATAGTATGTTGTATAGATCATTGTGATGTCAGGTAAAATCATGATGATTATTGGATCATCAATGTGTCCAGAAAAGTGAAATCACCTTAAAGAAAGAGACATCATCTGCTCTTGGCAGTAAATTTGAGCTGCTGTGTTCATATTTGAAGCTTTGCATGTCACAGACAACAATAAGTTTCCTCTGCATCATGACGGGAGAAGCCCTGTATTTAAAGGGTATGAAATTAGCCAATATGATTGGACATGATTGTCACAGCCCACCTATAGTCTGATGATGTACTCTCTCTGATCACCCACCCCGTACACACAAGTGTGACATAAGTGCACCTGGGGAGCCTAAGGCGGTGGCTAAATATAAATGGGAGTATAAATGTCATGATATATGCATGAAGTATTTTACATATAGTGGAGGTAGCAAGCAGAATCCAGTGGTGAACGACACAGTTTTATAAAACAAAATTTAAAATAAATGTCAAGTTAATCTTTAAACTTCACTTGCAAGTTTGACTGAAATTTTGGAAACTTTCATGTTTTATACCATAATAAGGATTTTTGAAATTGATTGTGCAGCTACAGACGGTTGTGTTCAGCGGTGAGGTGACAGCGCTCTCCACCACCATCATCAAAACACCAAATGAGGGGATATCTTTTTGAAGAATGGTGTTCATCCCTCAGAGGAGTTCCAGAGACTTGTAGAATCAATGCCAAGGCTGAGGAACATATTCTTCATCATAGGATGAAGGTGATCACTGGATCCCCTCACCACTTCTTAAATGCCTAGGATGTCAGTGTAACAGATTTAAGAGAAAAAGTTTTCCTATTTTCCTGACAGAAAAAAACACTGAAAAAGGAGCATTGTTACATTTATTTTGGGGTTGTTCAGTGATACATTTGTTTTGGTTTAATATGTTTCCCTGAATAAATAGAACTATCTGCCAGAGACTACTGTATTGTTAGAAATTCTGAGAAAACAACTTTGTACGGCTAAAAAGTAGATTTTCTAAAGCCCCTTTACACCCACACAGGTGTCAGTAGTTCTTGTTGATTAGACCTCTGCTCAGGTTGAAGGACTGATAAAGGAATACGTTTTTCCACCTTTACAGAGAAAGAGCTGTCAATCAAGCACAGTCTGCACAAACCCACATGCTGTAATTCTGAGAGGAGGTTTAATCAATTAAAGTAAAAACACCTTCGGCAGTTGTACAATATATGTTTAGGGTCCTAAAACTGGTCAATTGTGATATTAATTCTGTGACACACAAAGCTTCATTGAACCATACATTATACATATGAAATAATTAATTTGCTGCAAAATTACAATTACATGCAGCTGTGTGCATTTTGAGCATATAATGTCAATGTTGACAGAGAGAGTGCACCAGCCAGAAAAAGAGGAGAGACATCAGACAGAGGAAGCAGTGGCCAAACAGTGAAGACCCAGCTTCACAGATCAAGACAGAAGGAAGTGACAGGGAGACTGAAAGTTCCAGAGTGGGAGAGGACCAGAGATATTATTTTCAACAAAAAGCAACACAAAAAAAAATATAAAAAGGGATGAGAAACCATAATGTCTACATAATGAACTAAAATCAAGTAAAATATGGATAAAATTGGTGTTGTTTTCATTATGTACACAAGGAGACCCTGACTTGATATTAATAATTTCTAACAGGGAGAAACATTTTTGATTTGAATACAATTTGAAAATGCTTATGATCATTCCAGATATAAGCAACTAAAACTGAACAGAATTAAAACAGACATTAAGGATTAGTAGTCTTTTTTTAAAGCACTACAACCACAGATAATGGAGATTTTGCACATGGCAGCAACATGACAGACTGAAAACTGTATGTTTGGAATATGTATATTAGGGCATTCCCATATGGCTATACTATTACAATCACAGTTAGATTTATTGTTGCTGATTGACGCTTGCAAGTGTGATATATATGTATGGGAAAATCAAGTGTTACATTTGTGACACTCATGTCATCATGGCTGACATTTCCAGTTTGATAGAGCACATTTGACAAAGAAAAGGGTGTTTCAAAGTCATGTATCTCCTTTTGGCATACCAGAGGATAATGTGTGAAACTTCTGCAGGGTTTGAAGTCACATTAAACTTACATTACTGCATGAGATGGAAGATGATCTGGATCCAAAAACCAAATGAAGCCATGCATCCCTGGAGTAACAAAGCTCCTTCCTTCCGGGCATTTTCTTCTTGTTCCAATGGGTGAAGTCATTTCATGTTTCGTCTTTTTCACAACATATATATAACATTCTTGACAGATCATCATGCAGTGCTGTAGATTTTATAATATGGCTCATTTTCCAAATGTGCAGGGTGCAATTGACTGTGCTCATGTTCAAGTTATACACTCACTGGCAAATGAGCGCATAAACTGAAAATAGAAAGTACACAAACAAACCCTTAATATCCACTATTTATCTGACCAGAACATCATGACAAATGTGGTTGCAACATATCTAGGAAGAGGGCAGGTGATGTTGGAAAATGTTTAGGGTAGGTTTACATATGTTGCTGTTGCTTTGGTTCATGTCACAGATTCAAAAAACAAACAAACAAACAAACATGTTAACATTTCCTTGCAGATTTTAAGGGATATGTCCACTGCATCTATGGATTCTGACACCTGCCCAAAGCTCCACTTCACTAGATTTCGAGCAGTAAAAAAAGGCTCATAACTGCACTAGAAATGTGGCAGCAACATCCAGCATCATACACATTCTGTTTATTGTACCTGATGTGTAGGACTCAGCAGATTTAAGGCCTGTACGTGGAAACTTGCAGAGGTGAGAGCAAACCAATGTACGCATTTCTCCCTTCCCCCATATGGCCCTTATCATTCCTCTTCCATTTTGAGTGACACTCAATTTGAAGTGTCAGTGATGTATTGGAAAGGGCCACTCACAGTTGAGCATCTGAGGTGAGAGAGGAGAAAGATCGCAAGAGCTCTAGGATGGACTTCTTTCCACCCTCAATTCAATGTTGACACAAATACTGTGTTTTTTAGTGTAATTATTGATTTGCAGTGTTCCATGAAGTAATGGTTTTGATGTATTCATTGATTCAAAAGCCTGCTAATACTGATCCCATTGACAATCAAAACCAAATTCTTTGGTTTACAAATCTAAAGTTTGTTTTTGGGCAATTTCATGTTTCAGAGTCAAACAATGTCATGTAATGGATATAAGGTTTCTTCTAAGTGCAATGTTGAACATTCTTTATCATAAAACAAGTTGCTATATTGTGTTACCTGACCTGAATACTGTGTGCTGATTCTCAGATTTATCGGGTTCTGTTCGAGAACAGCACTAGTGTTTAATGTTTTTTGCAGTACATCATGAACTTGCAAGGCTTTGATAATGGATAAAGAACAATTTTGTGACAAAACGTATATAGGGTTCAGAATGTGCTCTGTGTTAAAGGTGCAATATATGACATTCTGCCTCACTAGACATCACACTAGCACCAGCATCTCAAAACATATGTGCATGTCATTTACAGAATAAAGTTGGGAGAAAAAAAGAAAGCGGCTCCTGAACAGACAGCTAACGAAACTCAACTGTCAAACTAGGCAGTGCTGATCAAATATGTATCATGATTCTGTTAGTGCATTGCCTATATCTTGCCTCATATGTTTTCAGAAACATATGAGAAAGTTTGTGATACGGCCGCCATGTTGGAAACAGATGGGAGGGACTCACATGCACTAACATGCTCGCTCACATGCACTAACATGTAGCTGGAGCAGCTTCCAAAAAACAGAGAAGTTCTGATTACATCACACACACAAAGAGTGTGACTTCACCCTCTGTCAGGTCACCATTAGTCCACGATATCTTTACATAGCAAATAGCTGTTTGCTGACATCTAGTGGGGCTGAACATTGTATATTGGACCTTTAAGAATAACTCATGACAGTCAGTTAATTTTTTTTTAAAGGATGGCATTTATCAGTTTTTGCAAATAAACTCTTCAAGTATTCATATTACCAAAATGTTTGGCAGGCTGCACCACAATTCACACTAAAGTGCTAAAGTGAAATTCCCCATAGACTGTAGATTTGTTTTTAAACCTATCTGCTAATACTGCCTAACCTTCTTGATTCTGCTGTGTGCTGCTGAAGTGTTTTGATTTAAGGGGATGTTTTTGACTCAGATCAATCTTATACATGAGTAAGATTAGGTGTTTAGATACAAGAAAGGGATGGTGTGTTTTTCCAAAGGTCTCTCTACATTGGAGGACTGTGGCAGTGTAGTTAATAGGTTTGATGGGAAAACAGCCAAGTATTGGTTTGGAATGCGCTGACGGTCAGCTAGGTGTTTGCTGTCAGTATGTGTTTCTGTCTGTGGCAAACTAATTAAATAAAGTACAAACCGGAATATCTTTACAGACAGTCCACATTTTTGTAAGAGGCAGGAGAGAATCAGAAATGACATTTTCACTGGTGAGTCTCCTCTCTGCCTGCCTGTCTCTCTGACCTA